>NC_042615.1:569732922-570045853 GCF_901001135.1 Rhinatrema bivittatum
TAGCTATATCAAACTTTTCTTTTGTTTAGATTGACAAACTTGTACCTCAGTCACAAATCCCAACACAATACATATAGATAAGTTACTGTTTAGAAATATTAAGTGGTGCACAAGTTAGATAAGGCAACTATTGAAGAGTAAGCTATCCAAGTCGCTCCAAAAAATCTGGAAAAGTTGATCCAGTCCAGGATTTACAAGGCAGTACACACTGATTTGTATTATAGTTTTTTTAAAGGTCAGCAATAGAGAAGTCAGAACTATGTGTCCCAGAATGCAATTGGATAAATGAAGGACTGAATCTACCTCCTCTAAAATCTTGTGCTACTTATCAACTGTACTCAAAAGCCACATCAAATCTTGAGCCATCTCTATCCTTGGCTGTTGGAGTTGTACAAGTGTATCTAGGGTAGATTTTGGTACCATTGGAATGCTTTCTATTCAGTTAGTGGTGTAGCTGGAGGCACTAGAGTAGGGTCCATGGAGATGTTCTGTAAGGCAGAAAAAAAGGTCCAGTGAGTGTGAAGAAAATAAGCTTAGCATATATAATTATGGAATGTATACTCTTCCTTTTTTGCAGGGGACCAGCCAGTTGATGACTCCGATGCTCTAGGCATCCATAGGACAAGGTGATACACTCAGGTCTTGCCTCTTAGCCTGGAAGAGGACAGTGAGGCGGCAGATTGAGCAGCAAAGGAGTACCCTGTGACATAGATGGACAACAAGAGGAGGAGGAGGAGATAGCAGCAGAGGAGCAACAAGTGACATTGCATGGACAACTGGAGGAGGAGGAGGAGGAGGAGAACTACCAGCGTACCATAACTCAGACACGCAGGCCATAGCTTGGGTGGCATGTAGTTGGGTTGGAGGAGGGCAGCTCAGCTGAGAAGTGCCACAGCCCTCAGAAGAAAGAAGAGATGCAGACCACTCCAGCAGAAAAGCATGTAATAGACCTGAATGCTCAAGTGTGGAGAAAATTGGTGGCCTCAGACATAACTTGCAGGGCCTGTAGGATGTGGAAAAAGAAGAGATGCAGGGTATGTGGCAGGAGATGCAGTGTGTGAGGCAGGAGCTAAGGGGCATTCATGAATATATGGAGGCCCAGACAACTACGTGGATGGAGATGCTTCAGAGAATGCCTCCCTGACAGCCACATCCCCCACCAGCTGTGTACTACATCCAGCCACCATGGATGCTGCTCCCACCAGCCATGGCAGCACCACCACCCTGGATAGAGCTTCCCCAGGTTGAAGGGCCACCCGCCCCCTGGGCCCCTCCACTTATTCCTCCACCACCGCCCATAGTAGTTGAACCTCTACTTCTTCCACCACTGCCTGCAGCAAGGCATCCAGCAGGTTCACCACAATTACCACCTTGACAACCACCACCAGAGAGAGATGCTCCCCCCTTTCCGAGGCCACAGGTGGCAGAGGAGGATAGGCCCACCACTGATATGGGCCCATCCTCACAGCTGCCTCTGAGCCCTCCATGTTCCTCCAGCTGCTATCTTGAAAAGCCACTGCTCCTAGGTCCTGGACCCTCCAAGGGCAGAATGAGCTGCACTAGAACCCCACAGCAGAGGAGCATAGATTTGGGCAGGCCAAGGCAACAGAGCTTCCCCCACCCTAAAAAAGAGGCCTGCCAGAAATCTTTGAATTTATTCAGTATCACATTGAGCATTCGATGTAAATGAATGCACTTTCAACTTCTAAATAATCTTTGCACACCCTGTAAAAAGCACCTTCACCATTTAAAATGTTTTTCTATCAGAGTGTTCCTTTCTTCTGCTGCCTGTTGTTGAATCTGGTAATGTATCACCTGAAATTCCTCTCAACTCAGATCATGTGCTTCCTCCTCTTAATCTAGTTCCTCTGGAGGAGGCAGGCTTCTGGTTTTGGCTAGGTTATAAAGCATGCAGCACATTATAAAGATCTCACAGACCTTAGCGGGGTTGAGGAGAAGGCATCCCCCACGTCTGTTCAGGCAGCAGAAATATGTTTTGAATAGGCTGAAGATTCTCTTGATAACTACCTTGATCTGCCATTGGATTAGGTAGCAGGATCATGAGCCAGGTTTTGAGTGGCTATCCTCTACCACCTGTAGGGGAGAACAAAGAAGAACAGATTTAGCTAATAGCTATACTTTAGTGTTGGTTAGATGGGTAGTTCCCAGATCGAGGTGGGAGTAGTCCTCATGATCTAATGTTGTAAGTCCCCCTAGCTATGAGGGAGACCAAAAGAAGAGGTTAATTGTAATATGGTGCTAATGGTAAGTACATTCCTACCTAGAAATCAGCTCCCAGTGATGTGGCCATCCTGGAAGTGGTCAGGAATTCCTGATTGTAAGAGGATGTGGACATTGTGATTGGATCACAGAAACCTGGGCACAATGTCCAAGATGATGCCCTTGAGGAAGTGGAAGCCCTTTGTGGTTGCATAGGTAGCTTTGTCTCCCCCTGGTGCCCTTATATGGATGTGAATGCAATCCATAGCCCTCAAGGCAGAGACAAAGCATGCTATGTTGTAGAAATCAGTCATTATTTGTTATTGCTCTCTGCTCTGAGGAAAATATATATATTGGTGAGTTTTCTTGAGAAACAAAGACAGGAACTGCGCTATACACGTGGAGGTGACAGATTGGCTTATTCCAGCCATGATTTCTAGAGATGTCTGGAAGGTGCCTGTAACATAGCATGAATGGGCTTTGGTCTTCTATACTTTATCATTTATAGGCAAATTAAACAACCATGAGCCTGGTGTCTCAGCAATGAAATGCAGTAACCTTGAGATAAATAGCCTTAGCAAAGTTCCTACTCCTTCTCCTCACGTTTGGGGCCTCTCTTTCCCTCTGGGCCCTGGTGTGTTAGCTCTCTCCCCAGGGGAAATGCCCTGCAACCAGGATACCTTTGTGGCTGTCTTAAGTTGGACCTGTCTTGTCAGGTCAAGTGTCTGCTTCTACCTGGGTAAACTCTCGGGAAAGTAATTCACCATTTCTATTTCCCATTCCTACTCTGAACTGGGACTGACCATTTCTTTTCCTTGCAGGAGGTAGGGTCGGTGTGGTGTCTCCTAGGCTGGATTGTACCTTCCCCTTCAACACCCATACATGCCACTGGCCCAACTCAAGAGGACTACTTTCAAGTGGGGCTTGTTTAACTTCTCCAGAGTTACCCTCCCCCACCCTTTGTGGGGAATAAGTTAGGGGTTCCCAGACTACCAATGACTCCCTCTGATACATGTCACTAAGCACAGTTGAAACAGTAAAGTCCTGGCCGGTTAAGCACTGGGAGCTCTCGGATTCCCTTCTCCATTGCTGTCTCTGTGGTCTGACTATCTATGGCTCTGTGCAGTAAGATCTGCAACGTCTCATGGAGTGGTTTCTAGAGGAGATGTCTAGGCTGGTCCGACTGGCTATAAGCTGGCTTCACAGAGTCTCAAACTATGGATAATTTTATCCCAGAATCACAGGGTATGGAAGCTTGGGAAATATTCCCATTTCTATATAGGCTTGCCACTCTGAAGTCATCAGTAAGACCTGACTGGTTGGATATTGTTGTTGGTCATCATGTATGCAGGCGAGTGTTGCCTTCTTCTTGTAATCAATATACCTTCCCTGGGCTTAGCTCCTTACTGATTAGAGATGTGAATCGGAACCGGAATCGGTTCCGATTCACATAGTTAATTTTTTTTAGTGAGGCCCGATTGCATTTTTGTTTATCGGCTGCACCCGAGCCGATAAACAAAAAACCCACCCCGACCCTTTAAAACTGACCCCTTAGCTTCCCCTACCCTCCTGAACCCCCCCAAAACTTTTTACAAATACCTGGTGATCTAGCGGAAGTCCCAGGAGAGATCTCCCGGTCTCGGGCCATCGGCTGCCACTAATAAAAATGGCGCCGATGGCCCGATAAAAAAAACAAAAACCACCCCGAGCCTTTAAAACTGACCCCTTAGCTTCCCCCACCCTCCCGAACCCCCCAAAACCTTTTACAAATACCTGGTGATCTAGCGGAAGTCCCGGGAGCGATCTCCCGGTCTCGGGCCGTCGGCTGTGCTAATAAAAATGGCGCCGATGGCCCTTTGCCCTTACCATGTAACAAGGTATCCGTGCCATTGGCCGGCCCCTGTCACATGGCCATCCAGTGCTCCTACCATGTGACTTCTCCCTTGCCTTCACAAGGAGCCAGTCCTCCTTAGGACTTCTCTGCATCCAGCTTCTTGTTGGCACTCTGTTCCATGTTCTTTGTTGGAATTCCATGTCTATGTCTTCATCTTCGTATGGTCTCTTGTCTGACCCTGTGTCTTCATCTCATCAGTTCCAGTTGTCCTGATGTCTCCATCCTTTGTTGTTAGATCTGCTGATGTTTCGTTCTTCAGATCTCCAGATGCTCTTTGTCTTGGCAGTGCAACACTACAGATGATCCGGACTTTTATTCTCCCAGCATCAGCATCCATACTCCGAGGCCGCTCGAGCTACGTGCCGAGTCACACTCCGAGCCCCTGGATCCTGATAGCTTCCTTAGCCGGAACCCTGGTTTTATCTTCAAGCTTCAGGTACGGATCCTGACATCTTCTCCTCATCCTGAAACCATCTGGATCTTTGGAGCCTCTTGCACCAGCCTCCGTCTTGCTAATGAACTCTGCCTAATCCCTGTTCCTTTCTGACGTGACCGCGCCTTGCCTTCATTGGCCGGGACTGCGCTCCTCGGTTCAGGCCTCGCTGGAGTCTTGTCATACCTTCATCCTGATTCTTCAAGCATCCTGTCTTGGGAGACCTCTAGCGTGGTCCACGACCTACTTTGCTTGGTAGTGTAGGGCGCGTGAAAGCATGGTCCATGATCTGCCTTGCTTGGTAGTATAGGGCACGTGATGTGGCAGTACCACTGCAGAACTTCACTTTAGAACTTCACAGCTTGTGACTCCGTCTGAGTCCTCCGTATAACCTAAGGCTCATATCAGCCTACAACTCTTCATCTCATTGTTGGATTCCCTGAGTCTCACCTCATCCTTACAAGTCTTCGTCTTACCTTTGAATACCTTGAGTCTCATCTCAGTCCTTCAAGTCTTCATCTTCGTCTTGACTCTTCATGTAACCAAGTCTTCGTGAAGCCCTCATGTATCCTGAGTCTTTGTTTTCATTTGATGTCTTCGTTTGATGTCTTCACCCTTCAGCCACTGTCCATCCTGTTGTATTTGCTGCTCCCGTGCAGCAGGTCCGAAAGGGCTATCGAGTGGCCGGAGGGCTATTCCAGAGACCAACATTGTGTTGTTGGGTCTCTGTCTATGCGATCAGGTTCAGTAGTGGCCAGGGTTCAGCATTCCTGAATCTTCAGCCCGTGCTTGAACACTCCTCGCCTGCCACGGCACTTGCCGGAGCTCCTCTGCAGTGGTGTCGTGGCCCAAGGGTACACGAAGTCCCAGAGATGTGACCGCCTCCAACATTCCCACAACAATGGTGCATACTCTATCAATTTGAGATAACACTCCCTGACACATGGGTATGAAATTCTGTTTCCAAAGTGATGCCATCTCCAAGCATATGGAAATACAGAATTGTTGAATTAATGTCCGAGTGGGTAAGTTTTCATCCAGATCTGGAAGGTTCAGGAGTGCAGTTGCTTTTGAAGGATTAATGGTAACCTTCAAGATCATAGATAATACAGAGAATATCTGTTGCCACAGACTTTGGATCTTTGGACAGTCCCACCAGAAAAGAACCTAGAGAAGGACAACCCCACCAACACAGATCGCTTGCCTGGGGATTAAATTTATGGAGCTTTACAGGCGTATAATACCATCAAAACAATAGCTTATAGCTATTTTCTAACAATAGTGAAGAAATTGAGAAAGTTTTGATCGCTTGGAAAATAGTAGCCCAGACTTTTTTAGAAAGGGAAATCCTAGATCACTTTCCCAGGCTCTTATGTGGGTGGGCTTATCCCTCAGGCTAGTATTCAGTAACTTAGATCTTAGAAATCAGTCTTTTCACCCAATCAGCCTGTGAACAATAACCTTCAAATAGTGATTTCTCATGTGACAAGAGAGTTTTCCCCTGCAACTAGTATAAAATGCTTAATCTGCCAATATGAGAGAAATTCTGAATTTGGCAGTTGATGTTTGTTTCGGAGAATATCGAATGGCAGGATCTTTCCATTCAAACAGACATACTTTATAAGAAATAGGTCTCGGGATTTCCAAGCATTAAATGATTTGATGGGCAAGCAAGAATTAAACAAGAGATTGTGGAAAAGAAATGTTGAATGGAAGTAAGAGGCTGAGCCAACCAAACAATGTCTCCATCCCAGCCAAAGATTTAGTGTGTGTCTAGTGGTGGGGACCATATTAGGGCAGGATCACCAGCAGCATCTAGGCTGCCTTAGGGTAGCCTGTATGGGCATATCTTTCATCCAGAATTGCTCTATTTGAAACCACTGCTCCACCGATTTAGAATTATGCCAATCTATTATGGGTTGGATCTAGGCTGCTATGTAATACCATAATAGATTGGGCACCCCTAGGCCCCCATTAAGTTTGGGTTGATATAAAACAGGACGTGCCACTCTAGATGGCCTGTGTTGTCATATAAAATGAAGGAGTTTCTTTTTCCATATTCTCAATGTGGAATTAGATATTGGGGAGGAAGGGTCTGAAACAAGTAGCGAAATCTGGGTAGAATATCCATTTTAACTGAGGAGATCCCACCTAGCCATGTCAGGGGAAGGCTTTCCCATCTATTAAGGTCTTTCCAATTTTCTTAAGAAGGGGTTCATAGTTTAGCGAATATAGGTCTTTCAAGTTCCTACCAATCTGGACACCTAAATATTTCAGTTTATGCAAAGGCTCATTTAAAGGAATGGTAAGATTTTAAATATGATTCTAGCTGTGCATCCAGGTGATATTGAGTAGCTCCGACTTGTTCCAGTTAATTTTAAAACTGGAGATATCGCTAAAGGTGGCAAGACTGGATTTGATTGCCAGTAGAGAAGAATGCAGATTGGTGATGGTAAATAAAATGTCATCTGTAAACAGTGATAATTTAATTGAATGTGGTCCTAATTGAAAGCCAGATACAAGTGGATCATCCTGAATAGCACTGGCCAATGGCTCTAAGAATATGGTGAATATTAAGAGAGAGAGGGGGCAGTTTTGCCTAGTTAGCCTCTGAACCTTAAAAGAAGCTGAATAGCCTCCGTTGATTTTTAGGCAAGCTTTAGGATTATGGTAAAGGAATAGAAGCCAATTTTGAAAAGGGGTCCCAAAACCCATTTTGTCTAATGTGGAGAACAAGAATGGCCAGTGGACCATATCAAACGCCTTTTCTGCATCTATGGCGAGTAGGAGTATAGCAATCTATTCCTTATGGGCTCCTCAATAATATTTAGGATTTTATGGAAATTGTCACTAGCCATTCAACCAGGGACAAATCTGGCTTGATCTGAATGGATAAGTTATGAGATATAGCGATTAAGGCGATCTGCCAGCATTTTGGCTAAAAAGTTTAGGTCTAAGTTTATTAAGGATATGGGCCTATAGGAGCCACAGTGGGTAGGATCCTGATCTGGCTTGGCGATAATTGTTATACCAGCCAGGTTAGAATCTGAAAGCAAGGAGCCTCCAGTGCGTAGGAAGTTGAAAACCTTCTGCAGATGGGTTACCAGGATGGGGGTGAATTGTTTATAAAATTTGGCTGTTAGGCCATCAGGTCCTGGGGATCTACCTACCTTTAGGTTTTTAATAGCCAATAAGATTTCTGGGGTAGAAATCTCATTGTACAATGTTTCTCTCATCTTTGTTAGGGAGGTTAGGGCAATCTTATTTAAATACTCTTTTATTGCATTTGGGGAGATAGAAGAGTCTGAGCTATATAGTTTTTGATAAAACTTAAGGAACTGTGTCCTAATGTCTGTGTTGGTAGTCTCATTTTTAACCATTTTTAAGAGTTTAGCTCAGGCATGCATGTTATTTAAAAATACCATCTTGGAAGCCCAGAACAGATGTATTTCACACATTAGAAAAGGTGGAAAGAAGGCTAAACAACTACCAGCATGGTTGAAAGGTGAGGTGAGAGAAGCTATAAAATCTAAAAGAACATTTTTCAAGAAATAGAAAAGGATCTGAATGAAGAAAACAGGAAACAGCATAAGCACTGGCAAGTCAGATGCAAAGTTTTGATAAGAAAGGCAAAGAGAGTATTTGAAAAGAAGCTTGCATGGAAGTAAAAACTCATAAAAAAAACTTTTTTCAGGTATGTTTGGGGTAAAAAGCCTGCGAGGGAGTCAGTTGGACCATTAGATGATCAAGGGATAAAAGGAGCATTAAGGGATGACAAAGCCATAGCAGAGAGACTAAATTAATTCTTTGCTTCAGTATTCATTGAAGAAGATGTAAGAGATGTACCCATGCCAAAAATGATATTTAAAGGTGATGATTCAGAAGTGCTGAAACAAATAAGAACATAAGAACATGTCATATCTTGGGTCAGACCAAGGGTCCATCAAGCCCAGCATCTTGTTTCCAACAGTGGCCAATCCAGGCCATAAGAACCTGGCAAGTACCCAAACACTCTATTCCTTGCTTCTGTTGCTAGTTATAGCAGTGGCTATTTTCTAAGTCAACTTAATTAATAGCAGTGAACCTGGAAGATGTACCAGGGCAAATTGACAAACTAAAGAGTAGCAAATCACATGGACCAGATGGTATATAATCCCAGAGTGCCGAAAGAACTGAGAAATGAAATTGAAAACCTGCTATTCCAAATTTGTAAACTATCAATAACCTCATCTATGGTACCTGAATACTGAAGGGTTGCCAATGTACTGCCAATTTTTAAAAAGGATCAAGGGGTGATCCAGGAAATTACAGACCATCAAGTCTGAAGTATGTGCCAGGCAAAATGGTAGAAACTATAATAAAGAACAAAATTGCTGAATATACAGATAAGCATAGTTTAATGGGACAAAGCCAACATGGATTTAACCAAGGGAAGTCTTGCCTCACTAATTTGCTACATTTTTTGAGGGCATAAATAAACATGTGGATAAAGGTGAACCAGTTGCTCTAGTATATCTGGCATTTCCAGAAAGCATTTGGCAAAGTGCCTCATGAGAGACTTCTTAGGAAATTAAAAAGTCATGGGATACGTGGCAGTGTCCTATTGTGGATTCTCAACTGGTTAAAAGATAGAAAGCAGAGAGTAGGGCTAAATGGTAAATTTCCCCAATGGAAAAAGGTGAATAGTGGAGTGCCCCAGGGATCTGTTCTGGGACCACTGCTTTATAATATATTTATAAATGACCTGGAGAGGGGAACAAGTGAGGTGATC
The DNA here is from genome assembly GCF_901001135.1 of Rhinatrema bivittatum. Taxonomy (NCBI): domain Eukaryota; kingdom Metazoa; phylum Chordata; class Amphibia; order Gymnophiona; family Rhinatrematidae; genus Rhinatrema; species Rhinatrema bivittatum. Next base: position 569,742,241 of record NC_042615.1, read on the forward strand.
AAATTTGCCAATGACACAACATTATTCAAAGTTGTCAAATTACAAGAGGATTGTGAGAAATTGCAAGAGGACATTGGTTCTCAAAGGAGGTGTTTGAAAAAATAAAGGCAAAAAGAACAACAATCAAGAAGTATAAAGGATCCCAAAAAGAGGAACACAGGGAAGAATATCTGATGAAGCTGAGGGAGACGAAGAAAGAAATCAGGAAATTAAAAGAACAAGCAGAAGAAAGGATTGCCAAAGTCTATCCCATCAGCAGACAAGTCTGCAGAGCCCAATCCACCAGAGCTCAAAGACAAGAGGAGGTGTCCAGGACCAAAGACAGAACCTTCCCCCCAATGACTGCAGGAAGCTCAGAGCTTCAAATGGAACCCATACTGCCAGTGGCTGAAGACAAGATGAGGAGACCAAAGCCATTGGCAAACTCTATTCTGCCAGTGGCTGGACTAAAAGAGGCCCAGGATCACTGCTAGAGACCATCCTGCCAGCAGAAAATCTGCAGGAGGGGAAAGTAAGCAGGGATGTGAATCGTGTCCTCGATCGTCTTAACGATCGATTTCGGCTGGGAGGGGGAGGGAATCGTATTGTTGCCGTTTGGGGGGGTAAAATATCGTGAAAAATCGTTAAAAATCGTTAAAAATCGAAAAATCGAAAAACCGGCACATTAAAACCCCCTAAAACCCACCCCCGACCCTTTAAATTAAATCCCCCACCCTCCCGAACCCCCCCCCAAATAACTTAAATAACCTGCGGGTCCAGCGGCGGTCCGGAACGGCAGCGGTCCGGAACGGGCTCCTGCTCTGAATCTTGTCGTCTTCAGCCGGCGCCATTTTCCAAAATGGCGCCGAAAAATGGCGGCGGCCATAGACGAAAAAGATTGGACGGCAGGAGGTCCTTCCGGACCCCCGCTGGACTTTTGGCAAGTCTCGTGGGGGTCAGGAGGCCCCCCACAAGCTGGCCAAAAGTTCCTGGAGGTCCAGCGGGGGTCAGGGAGCGATTTCCCGCCGCGAATCGTTTTCGTACGGAAAATGGCGCCGGCAGGAGATCGACTGCAGGAGGTCGTTCAGCGAGGCGCCGGAACCCTCGCTGAACGACCTCCTGCAGTCGATCTCCTGCCGGCGCCATTTTCCGTACGAAAACGATTCGCGGCGGGAAATCGCTCCCTGACCCCCGCTGGACCTCCAGGAACTTTTGGCCAGCTTGTGGGGGGCCTCCTGACCCCCACGAGACTTGCCAAAAGTCCAGCGGGGGTCCGGAAGGACCTCCTGCCGTCCAATCTTTTTCGTCTATGGCCGCCGCCATTTTTCGGCGCCATTTTGGAAAATGGCGCCGGCTGAAGACGACAAGATTCAGAGCAGGAGCCCGTTCCGGACCGCTGCCGTTCCGGACCGCCGCTGGACCCGCAGGTTATTTAAGTTATTTGGGGGGGGTTCGGGCGGGTGGGGGATTTAATTTAAAGGGTCGGGGGTGGGTTTTAGGGGGTTTTAGTGTGCCGGCTCACGATTCTAACGATTTATAACGATAAATCGTTAGAATCTGTATTGTATTGTGTTCCATAACGGTTTAAGACGATATTAAAATTATCGGACGATAATTTTAATCGTCCTAAAACGATTCACATCCCTAAAAGTAAGTAGTAGTTTCTCTAGAGAGAAGTATTTGGGGGGGGGGGGGGAGATGAGAGGGTGGCAGGGGAGGGTAAATTAGGCATGTAGGAGGATCAGCTAAAGCAACATTTCCACATGTTGCACACATTACCACGGTATGGCCTCCTGCTATTTCTACATGCAGCACCTATGTGCTCCTTTTTGTGGAATTGCTATGCATGTTGCCAGGGATTTTGGAGTAAAGAACAAGCTGTCGATTCGAGGTTTCTATCCACATCCCTGAAAACTGTAGGATATAGATAAAGAGCATGCCGGCAGCTATGGGCAGGTACATTTTTCCATCCCTGAAATGGCTGTAAAGACACCACAAGAAAAAATTCTATGGGCCTTCTGTGCAATAGAGAAACCCTTGGACAGTTACAACCACTCAGTATAGCTATCATTAAAATTACTTGAGAGCATTATATCCAACGCATTCTCTTAAATGATAGTAAAATCTGGGCGTGTAACAGAAGCCCAGTACAAACCCTGAACCTTCAACTCTGTAATCAAACGCCGCTTAGAACTCCCTCATCCAACAATGAGTGCGGAGCAGCGCTAGAACTTACAACTCAGCAGACAACGTAAGTGCTCAAATTCTGCTGTCACCTCCGTAACAGCAAAACAAGCTCGCTCCACTGCCAGATTCATTGTGAAATACAAAACCCTGCAAAACAAAGCAAAAGAATATATAGTGAACCTGCCTTACCCCCACCCCCTCCCCCCCCCAAAAAGAAACATCAGCACTAACTCCAGGGACTGAAACAACAACCCTACCTATGAAAAGGCAGCACTACAAATATTACACCAGGCCTAGAACAAGAATGCACCTTCTAGTGGGAAAACAAAACAAGATGAACTGCTAGTAGATCCCTACACAGAAACTTCATGTCAGCAAAATCATAAGAAATGTCTTGCTGGGGCAGATCGAAGCGCTTCAAGCCCAACATCCTGTCTCTGACAGTGGCCAGTCCACGTCGCGAGTACCTGGCAGGATCCCATGAAGTAGATCTATTTCCTGTTACTCCCAGGGAGGCCGATGCAATAATTTTCGCGGAAAGCGGGCACTGACTTTTTAGCGTCTGCTTTCTTAATGCACAGATGGCGCCCACAAGGGGGGCGCCATGTAATAGGCAAGTTAGGGGGTCGTGCTGGCAAGGCAGTGCTAGGGTCGCTTGCGCTTCCTTCAGGCAGGCGTTAATATCTGAGCGATAAATGTGCGTCTGAGACGCACAATTATTTTTTTGAATGCGGAGTGAATGAGTAATAGCCTCATTCACATGCATTTGCATGTGATGAGCGCTATCTCATTCACTCCACGTTAGACGCGGGTTAAATAGGCGCTAATCTCCCTATTGCATTAGGGGGTGGATTAACGCCTATTTAACCTGTGTCCGACAGCGGGTTAAACAGTGCGTTTGTGTGAGCGCACTGTATTGCATCGGCCCCAGGGTTAGCAATAGCTTTCCTTAGCTTACCTGGCTAATAATATGCTATGGACTTTTCTACTAGGAACTTATCCAAACTGCTTTTAAACCCTGCAATGCTAGCAGCCTCGACCATGCCCTCTGGCAACAGATGCCATAGCTTAACTGTGCGCTGAATGAAAAAGCACTTTCTACTATTTGTTTTAAATCTGCTGGTGGCTAGTTTCATGGAGTGTCCCTGTTGTGACCGTCGGTCTTCAATGGCTTTGCCCCGCCTACCTCTCACTACTTGTGGCTCCTCCCACTCACCTTGGACTGCTGGCTGCTGCAGCGTCTGTTTGCCATCCTCTCCGGCGTCCCCGCACGGGCTTAGGTGCTGCCTCCTGCCATGCTTCTCCAAGGTACCTTAGGGCGCGTGTGCGCACGCTGCCCTCATCTTTATTTCCACGTTGGCGCGAACCTCAGGGGCGACCCCTGATATGGCATCACGCTGCCAGGATATTTAAGCCTACAGTATTTGCTACCGTAGCTCATCGAGTTAGCAACGGAAACCTTACGGATCGAAGCTGCTCTGCTACTTCAGTATTATCTGGAACTCTTACACCCTTCGGGGTTACTAATGGGGTACCCGCTCCTCGGGGGCCTCTTCTGCTTCTTTCAGGTGCTATCAGGAAACCGGTACTCGCTCCTCGAGGGCCCATGTTCCCTGAGTCGCTGCCTGCATCTTCAAACCTTTCTACTTGGAAGACTTCACTAACAGTTTCCATTTGAGAGTACAACTACCATCTATTCCACAGTACTGCTTTATTGGAACCAGGTACTCGCTCCTCGAGGGCCTGCCCTCTGTTCAGGTGCCAGACCTCTCGTCTAGTGGAATCTCTGTTACTGCTACGTGAGTACAATACAACTGAGTCTCTCTGCTCTAAGGGATCAGGTACTCGCTCCTCGAGGGCTTGCTCTCCCTGTCTCGGAGCTTCTCCTAATTCTACCTGGGACTCTGAATGCTTCTCACTGTGTACTCATAACTCTCAGTCTATTTCCACTACAGCACAGCCTAGCAGAGGATTTGCTGTTCCAGCGTTTTGTGGGAGACCTGCCCAGCCAGGCTCAACATCCACTACTGCCACCTCTGGTGGTTTCCAAAACTGTTTAATAAAAGATTCAAATCTGAGTTTGTGTGTCCAGAGTTTAGCCTGACACTGTGGTCCCTCACGGGACTGCCCCCCCATGGGCGTGGTCAGCTGCCACAGTGTCCAAGGATCCACCCAAACATCAATAACTATAACAGTCCCCTTGTTTTAGTATTTTTTGAGAGGGTAAATAATCACCTTTTATTTGCCTGTTTCACCCCACTCATGATTTTAGGTACTTCTATCATGCCCCCTTTTAGCTGTCTCTTTTCCAAGCTGAAGAGCCCTAGCTTGTGCAGCCTCTTATCACAGGAGAGATGTTCCATCCCCTTTATCATTTTTGTCTCTCTCCTCTGCACCTTTTCTAATTCTGCTATGTCTTTTTTTTTTCAGATGGGGGTGAGCAGATGCTTTTGTACCATGGCTCAATACAGAGGTAATATGATATTTTCCATTTGTAATCCCACTCCAGGGGAGCTTACCACACTCCGATGGGGCCATAAAAGAATTGTGTTCTCTTTTGGGGGCTGGAACCACTCTGGCTAGATTTTTGCACAGTTCTTCTTTCCTCCAGGGTCGAGATCCTTTGTGGTGGGGGAAAGCTTTACCTTCTGGGCCCGGAGTGCAAAGGGTGACTTAACTCTTTTTCCTTGGGAGAGGGGTACCTTTCTCTTTTGCTCACTGTGTGCTGTAATGCCAATAACCACGCTGGAGGCGAGTTGGTGGTGTCCAAAAATAAAGTCTTTTTACTGTCCCAAAAGTCAAATGGAATATAGCACAAAATTATTGCTCAGCCCCACAATATTTTCTCAGTTTTGCATTCTCTTTTCCTCAGTCTGTGCAGGAATCTATCTGATACCAAGACAAGGGAAAGCTTCTACCCTCCAGAGCTTGGAATGGGTAGAGTCCCCAGATAGGCAAGGTATCCCTTAGATGGGTGGGAAAAACCCCTTCCAAACTGATAAAAATTTACTGCCTCTGCACAGAGAGCTCATTCTGCAGTCTCACCAGGGTGAAGACTCCTGATGGGTGTCCTCAATGATCTTGAGTCTCTGACTTACTGTTAGCTGATTCTTTCCTTGACAGTAGGTTGAGATCCCAGATGGGAGGGATCCAAGCTGGTCACAGGCAGCTCCAATCTTCCTTCTGATGGGCAGGAAGAAGGGTAGCTAAAGCTTTCTTCAGGATCTTTCAAAGAAACCTTCTTTGCCAAACAAGGGCAAACACCGGAAGGTCCTGGCCTCAGGTCACCAGCAGCTCCATCCTCGTTGAAGGTATAGAGAGGCAGGTCTTTCCTAACCTACACAGCCCCCAAAATCAGGGCTTCCCCCATTCCCTGACTCCAGGTGGTGTCCAGGCTTCCTAACAAGAAAAGTCTTAAACCCCCCCTCCCCCCAAATCAACCCGGGATGATGTCTGTGTCCCACCAGGGAGTGAATGGGCAGAAAAAACAAACAAACACCCAGACCTGACTCAGCTTCCAGACAGGGTTTGCTTGGAGTCTGAGCCAAGTAGGCCCCAGAAAGTAACTCAGGAAATGCTGAAACCAGCATACTGCCCCCAAAAACTCTCAGTAGAGAGCTGCTATATAAGCCTCTCGAAAGGGGTGGCTATTCCAGCATCCTCAAAGGTGTTGCACTGCTCTTAGATGGAGAGGATTCACCCATGAGTGAATGGCATCAGACACATAGTGCCTCTTACACATTTTATTCTCCATTCCTTCTCAGATCATTCCTAACATCCTATATTTCATTTTTTGACTGCTGCTGCACCATGAGCCAAGGATTTCAACATATTGACAACAAGGACTCCAAAGTCCTTTTCTTTTTAAATAACAAAGAAACCTATAAACCTATAGAGTGGTGACTCCCAATACAGAACCCAGTATTGTGCACCTGTATTTGGAATTATTTTCCCTATGTGCATTATTTTGCACTTTTCCCACATTCAATTTTGCCTGCTACTCAGCTGCTCGGTCTCCTGGTCTCATAAAGTCCCTCAGCAGAACCTAGCAATCTGCTGCTGTTTTTTTGCATAATTTTGCATCTACTGCAAATTTGATGACCTCACGTGTCTATCCCTTTTCCAGATCATTTATGCATATACTAAACAGAAGAGGTTCCAGTCCAGATTCCTGTGGTGCTCCACTAATGACTTTTCTCCATCTGGAAAACTGACCATTTCCTGCCTTTTAACCAGTTACCAATCCACAATAGGATATTGCCTCCTATCCCATGACTTTTTTTTTTTTTTAAATAAAATTATTTTTGTAATTTCAAATATATTTCAACAAAATACTTTGTTACAGCAATAGAGATGTTACATAGAAATACTATAATAAGCATTCAATAATAACAAGAATATTCTCGATAATCTCTAATTTTTAAAAGGAAATAAGGAGGGGGAGCCAAGAACATAAGAACATAAGAAAATGCCATACTGGGTCAGACCAAGGGTCCATCAAGCCCAGCATCCTGTTTCCAACAGTGGCCAATCCAGGCCATAAGAACCTGGCAAGTACCCAAAGAAAGAAAAAAGGATCATTACACTCACAGGAAAAACATTCGTCAATATAAAATGACTAACATGGGAGCATATCCACACCCTAACTTCTGCATAAACCTCCTAAAAATGCCATCTTGAAAAGACCTTAATTGTAATAGATCAAGAAAAACATAGTTTTCATTTTGGTATCTTATTAAACATTTGCAAGGGTACTTCAAAAGAGAATTTGCACCACAATTTATCATCTCTGATCTTATTACTAGGAATTTTTTTCTTCCATCTTAAGTAGATCGAGTGATATCTGGGAAAGCCCATACTTTATACCCATGAAATTGAGCTGATCTATTCCTGAAGAAGAACTTTAAAACTAAGTTCCGATCATATTCAAATTCGATCATATTCATATTCATAGTAAAGTTCCTCTGGCTGATATTTCTGATTCATGAGACATTTCCAAAATCTCTGATATATTTAGAGAGCGCTGATTCTGTAATTCTGTTCCAATGGAAACTAATGTCTTTCTAGGTATATAATAAGCCTTAGTTACCACAGATATAATTTCTCTTGGAATTTTAAGACTTTTTGTTAAATAAGACTTGAAGAAATCCATCACCAAGGCTTTTGGAACAATAGGGAAATTTAGTATCCTAAGATTCAAGTATCCTAAAAAATTCTCAATATTCTCAAATTTCTTTATTGATGTATCTTCAAATTGAATTAAATTTGTTTGCATTTTTTCAATAGTAGCCATCTTTTTATCCAAAACATCCAATCTTTCTTGTTGCAAATTCACCCTTTTCTCTATATCTATTCCCCGTTTGTTGGAATCCAAAAAAGCTTGAGTTAAAGAAGTTATCGCTGACTCTATATTTATTTTATTTATTTATTTATTTAACAGCTTTTAATATACCGGTGTTCGTGCGGGCACATCATGCCGGTTTACAATAAAACTTGAGAAAGGAGGAAAATTAAAAAACAGGGAGCGGGTGAGGGAGCAGGTGAGAAAAAGGGGGCGGGAGTGGGGGGGATAGAAAGAGGAGGAAGGGATAGCAGCTGAGAAAGTAGAGTAGAGTAACCGTGATTGAAGTGGAGGTATTTACAGGAGGGAGGTATTAACAGCAGGGGGCTGCAGAGGTGAGATAATTCGTGAAACTAAACAAACTTATTTACATTGTACATTCTATACCTTATACCTTATTTACAGCAGAAAGAGCTACAATTAACTTATGTCAAGCCAAAACAGGTGGTATGTTAGGGAGAAATCCATAGGAGAGTACAGGAGAATGCGGTGGGGGGGAGGCAGGGGGATTGACTACGGGGGGATGGTTTCGGGGTAGGCCTGTCTGAAGAGCCAGGTCTTGATGCCTTTTTTGAACGTGGGCAGGGAGGGTTCAAGACGGAGGTGTGTGGGGAGGGAGTTCCAGAGGGCAGGGCCTGCGATGGTGAAGGCTCTTTCCCTGGTGGTGGAGAGATGTGCTGTCTTAAGGGGGGGTGTATGTAGGGTGCCTGCTAGGGTGGATCTTGTGGGGTGATGGGAAATGTGAAAGTGGGGCATTTTCTGAAGCCAGGCGGAGTTGCTTTTGTAGAGAATGTTGTGAAGTATGGTTAGGGTTTTATATTGGGAGCAGAAGTGGATGGGCAGCCAATGCAGATCTACAAGAATGGGAGTAATATGCTCTCTTTTGCGTGTGTTAGTTAGGATTCTTGCCATGGTGTTCTGTAAAGTTTGTAGCGGTTTGATGGTGGAGTATGGGAGGCCTAGCAACAGGGTGTTGCAGTAGTCCATTTTGGAAAATATGGTGGACTGTAGGACTAAACGGAAGTCAGGAGTATGGAGTAGTGGCCTGAGCTTTTTAAGGATCTGGAGTTTGTAGAATCCTGCTTTAAGCAGGGACTTGATGTGTGGCTTGAAGTTGAGGTGTTGGTCGAGTGTGACTCCCAGGTCTCTTACAGAGGGGGGTAGGGCGTGGGTAAGGGTGGAGAGGGTTGCCGTGGAAGGGGAGGCGTGTTCAGGTTGCTTGGATATGAAGAGTAATTCGGTTTTGGTTGCATTAAGTGCAAGGTGTAGGTTGGCTAATAGAAACCAAAGCATGCCACACAGTATCTAAGGTCACAATAGCAGGCTTCTACAAGGAGAAAACAATTGCCAGTATTAACGAGATGGCATCTCCTAAGTTTAAAGTAGCGTTGTTACCTCCTACCGGTTCAAACGGCCTGGGGAGCACCGACTTCAATGTTCCATTAGGCCTCAAGGCCACTGCTGCTTGTTCCACAGCTGTCTCTCTCCCCCTCTCCGCTCCTATGTGCAGGGAAACCAGCTCTTCCCTCTCTAAACCCGATGGTTTAGGACTAACTCTGGACTCCTCCAAAGTACTCAACAGTTCTGCAGCACTTGCCACCTCCAAAGCTCGGGTAGGGGGGAGGCATCTCCAGAGCTCCAGGGCTAAGCGAAATCTCCTCGGCCAGTGAGTGGGATCAATGCTCCTGATCCTCTCTCGTAGCGGCCCTCGCTTCCGGCATTATTGGTGTGGAGACATACAAACTGTCTATCTTACATTGACTCATCTGTGTGGACTCCATTACAGGTATATTTTCTTTCAGTTTTGCCTTCCGCTTAGCGTGAGGCATCTTGCAGGCAATTTTATGTTGTATTATCAATAGCAAGGTATTGCGGTCAACAGAGCTGTTCTTCCTTGCTCCCTATGCGTCAGCCATCTTGGTCATCCCATGACTTTTTAAGTTCCTGAGGAGTCCTTCATTTGCTTCAAACACTCAGAAGACAGACAGAACCTCACTAAATGCAGAATAAGTGACCACAAACATGAAATGTGCAGTCAAAAAATGAACTGTGACTCCAATAAAATGCAACACGGGAGAAACACAAATGCATTTTCTCTTCTAATGAGCAAAGTTCAAAGATATAAGAGATGTGCTTTGCCAAAACTTATATATTCCAGCCTCTGAAATGAAAATAAAATGGTTTTTCCCTATCTTTATTGTGTGTACATTTTATTTTTTTGATCATGATGGTCCTATTCTCTTGTGCTCTGCTTTCCTCTTTATCTTCTCCTATCTCCCTTTCCAAGATCTCCTGTCCATTTTCTCTTTCTTTTCTCCTGTCTTTTTCAGTTTCTTCCCTACATCAGTCTCTGACATAGATTTGTTACTCCTCTCATTATCTCTCTCTCCTTGCCTTTCATCTCCTTGCCTCAGCCTTTGTCCAGAATCTTCCCCTTTCAATCCCTGCCAGATTTTCTCCCTCTACTTTCCTAGCATCTCCTATCATTTTTCCCTCCACCTCCTGCCTAGAATCCCTCCCACCCCCTGCCCAGTATCCTCCTTCCCTCTGTCCCATCTCCTCCCCCCCCCCCAGCACCTCCCTTCTCTCCTCCACAGCCTCCTGCCCTACATTTTCCTTTGATGCCATCCTGGGTCCCCTTCCTCACCTGGCTTGGCTCAGCTGATCCAGAAGTAGAGGAGGTGAACAGTGCACTTGCACAAAGGCTGTGCTGAGGGTGAAGAAGGAAGGAATAACAAAGAGAAAATAAAAGCAGGGCCTGTCTGAGAGCTGGCACGAGCTTGAGCCCTGTGGCAGTCCCATCCCCTCCTTCTGCATGTCTTCCTTTTACCTAGGAGGGGCAGGGTCACTGCAGTCCTGAGCACATACCAGCTCACAGGCTGGCCCCGTGTTTACTTTCTCTTTTCTTTCTGCTTCTTTGGCTGCAATGAGGCCTTTGTGCATGCGCACCGTTTGCTTCCTGTAGTCCCAGAACTGCCGCAAAGGAAAGGAGGATGGAAATGGAATGGAAAGCCATTTGGGGGGGGGGGGGAGTTGCCACCCTTTCCATCCCTGTGGCATTGACAATGGGGCGGGGGGGGGGGGAATTCATGCTACCTAGGTATGAAGGGTAGAAATAGAGAGGATAATGGGTATGTGCAGGGAGAGGGTTGGAGAGAGAGGATGCTAAGGAGGAGGGTGGAGTTAGAAAGAAGATTCCAGGTGGGTGGGGCTTAGCTTGGTTGAGAGATAATGTGCTGAGCTGGTGGAGGGCGGAAAGAGAGTAGATGCTGGGCACTGCAGAAAGAGGGCAAAGAGATTGGGATGATGCTAGTTAGCTGGGCAGGAAATTGGGGGGAAAGAGGAGGATATTGTGTTGGGGGGAAAGAAGAGAAAAGAGAAGCTGGACAGGGAGCGAGAAAGAGGATGCTGGCAGTATGGCAAGGGAGAAAAGGGAGGGGGATGCTCAGCAGAAGGTGAGGGAAGAGAGAAAGGGGGATGTAGGCCAGAGCTACTGCCACCAAAGAAGTGAGCACTGTGCTGGAGCCACCGCCAGCAAGAGGAGGGAGCACTGTGTTTGGGGCCACTGCCAGTGGTAGGAGAGAACTCAGTGCTGTGGTCACCACCGGCAGTAGGAGGGAGCACTGTGCTGAGGGGCAGAAAAAGAGGTGGGGGAAATGCAAGGCTGAAGGTCCATGTGTGTCTATTCTCTGCATGGCACTGTATAGCCCAGCCCGCGAGCCACTGGGCTCACCTGGGAAGCACTTTCATCTTTTGCTCCTGAATGGAAGGAGATCCGGAGCAGCAAGCCTGATCCATCACATGAAATGTAAGTGAAACTCAACCTAAGCTTTCTTTAATATATTTAAAATGGTTTACAAAGAACATCAATGACTAATTTCAGTTTTCACTTGACGTGAAGTGCTTAAAGCTAGCAATTATTGCCTTTCATCTTTATTTTATGAAAACTCTAGTCTGAAGACATTACTGTGTGGGTTGTGGCAATTAAGTGTTTTTCTTACACTGGATCTCAAAAAAAATTGCTTTCTTCCTCTTGGTCCCAGGAAAAAAGTTTGAAAACTTCTCCTTTAGGATGTATCCCATCTGGCCCCACTGCCTTTGGCTTATTAGCTCCATTTGAACCCTCTCTTTTGTAAATATAATAAACAGAGTAGGGTCGACTACTCCACTCCTGCCATTTATCTGTGGTCCCTTTTTGAACCCCTGTTAAATCGAATACTGAGCAAAATTATTTGTTCAGTATTGCTGCTTCTTCCATGTCACCTTCCACACATTCCTTGTTTTTGTCCCTCACTCTTACAGTCTCTTCCCCAGGCTTCCTCTCTTCACTGGTAATAAAAGTCTTGTTACATTGGTTTACTGACTCTCTAACTCTGTACCTTCGCAGTCCTGTTTTCCCTGCTCTCTCTCCTTCGTCTTTGCAAATATTGTTTATTCTCCTCCTTCTCCCAAGATCTCGTGTACCTTTGAAGTGCTAAGTTTTATGCCTATACCCGGCCTTACTGATATACCACACCCTCCCCCCCCCCAAAAAAAAAAACCACTCCCTAAAGGGCCCGGCAGCCCAAATCACATGGGCTTTGCTGGACCAAGCCTCCCCTACCATCCCCAAACCCTTCTGAAAACATTTTAACAACTAAAGGCGTGAGGGTTCTGGGGGCCGGCCGCCCCTTCCCTCCACCCCCCTACCCTGTTTGACATCATTTTGCAACAATCAGCCCCCTGCTGCCTCCCCCACCCCAACCGCAACCCCAAGCCTCCCCCTCTCCCCTGGGATCGTGCTACGCTGCTAAAGCAGTCCCAGATGGTACTTCCTCCATTGCAGTGACAACAATGCTGAAAACATAAGGGTGGGGGGAGACTGGACCCGTCAGGGCCCCATGGTTTAGAGACTGGGTGGGGGTCTGTGACTGGGCTGCCAGGTCCTTGGGGGGGGTGTTGTTTTTTGTTGTGCAGCAGTAAGGCCACTTTGAATGATGAATTAAACTTGTCTACAATCATTTAATTATCAATGGTATGTGGATGTTTATGAATTCTTCATGCTGTTACGTCTGACTTTGTTTAAGGCTTTCAATAAGGTCCGGTCTACAGATTCGTCCATCTTGCCATCTCTTCTAGTAGGTCTCTATCAAGTCCAGAAGCACGTACGCATTAGCAATGCGTGGGTGAACCATTTAAACAGAAGTCTGGTGACTGGAGCGATTTCCTATTAGATGGAATCTAACTTTAGAGTTGATTGGCTCTTACCGAAGCATAACGTATCTAATATAAATGAGCGTCTTTAGAATCCAGGTTCAGTCGACATCCAGATCGGACAACAACAAAGACATTGTTACCTGGCGTGACACATCCACAATATTTGAAGTTCCATTACACCAGGAAGATGGACCAATGGAGGAATGCCGCCAGCATCTATCAAGGGAAGTAATTTTAACTTTCAGTTTAAAATCATCTCTGCCATAAACAGCGGGGTAGATACCATCTGTGGGCACATCCCCTGAGGAAGGACGTGCACCGTCTGAAACATGTACATGTTGGGACTTTGGTATGGGATTATGCTAACATTTGAAGAGTCTACAGTATTATTAAAGAGCACCGCTCACATAAACAAAGCGTGAGTTCATAAATTCGGACGTAATTTATAACGAATAGTGCACATGTGATGGTGTCACGTTATTACAAAAAATCAAGGAACAAATAGAACACTTCTTCTGGATGTCTTAAAAATACATTTTTAAATAGCATACATACAAAAATACAGGTGGTGATTGGTTGGTTCATGATTATAATATGCTTGAATAAGGCAGGGTTGCCTACACGGTTATATGAAACCTTACCAACACCACTTAAAAAAATGTATTTTTTTCAAAAAATTTTCAACAACACATAAAAAGGTGATTTCCACTTGGCGTGTAGGTTTAAAAAAATGTTAGTATATAGATCAAATAAGGCAGAGTAAAAGTCAGTAAACTAGCTTTGGAGAACAATTACAAATATTTAGTCTCACAGTGAGTGAACCTTTGGTTCCCTTGGATATTAATTCACTTTGAATATTAGCCTGTTAAGTCTAACGTTATCTGGCCACACAAAGCTGGACAACTTGAGACCTGCTCCAAGACATGGCTAGAGTTTGCCAAAAAACTTATTCAGCTGACTCCTAATATTGGCGTCAGCTGGATATGTTTCCCGGCTAATTTGCCTCTACCCTGGAATGCCCCAGAAACACCCAGTGCTTATCTGGCAAATTTGTGGCTGGATATTGACTTATCCAGCCGGACATTTTTTTTTAACTTATTATATTTAAATTTACAAACAAAAACATTACTTGTCCAAGAAAGCTGCAAGAACAGGAAATCAGATCAGAGAAGAAGGACCCTCCTTGTACTCACTATAGGACCAAAATATAGAAGGAGACCCTAACCCAAAGAAACCCTGGGAGAAGGGGAAAAAAACCAGAAAAGAAATAATAAAGAAAAGCAGAGAGGCCCTCGCATTATTATATTAAAAAAAGAGCCGCTTTATGTACAGGGGATATTTTAAAACTCAGCACTCAGTTGGATAACTTAGGAGTTATCCAGTTAAACGGCTTTGCATTTTGACCTCACTGTTCTTTCTCTCTTATTTTTCTTTACTTTCTAAATGTAATGCTATGCTGCCCTTAAATTACCTTATTTTGGTTTAGCCATCTGTTCTTGTAACTGCCCTTATTTCTTGCCACCCTGCTAGTTCATAAAGCTGCCAGGGAAGGCTGGGGCTAGGCTCAGAGGCATAAAGAGCCTTATCCTTGGTAACAGGGTTAGAATTTTTTGGCCTCTCTGCCAAAAATTAAAAGCCTATGGAGAGAATCTGAACCCAGAATTACCTAAAGGGGACATCCTTTTACTGATGAAAAGAGATGATTTTTCTCCCTAAAGTCCGTGCATTTCCTGTAGCTCTGCTAGCTGAGGATGAGACACCAGTCTCCTAGGCTTTCTTTCTGCTATCTTATCTTTCTTGTCCCACTTCCTGCTTCTTGAAACCTTAGAGCCAGGTTGAGAAGATAAATTTATATAAGCACTTCTGGGCTATCTGCAGTGTGGAGACCCTGCAGGAAAAAAAACATGCTCCTTTTGTGTGTGTGGCCTGTGGGAAGAAATAAATATTGATTCTTTCTGATAAGGAGAACTAACTGCTGGCACGATAAAAAAAATGCACTGCATGTCGTGTTCAATCAAGCTCTGGCTCAAGCTAGAATTTGCAGGGCATGTTATTAAAGCCTTTCCATCTCAACTGGCGCAAGATGTTTGAACAACTAAACAGCATGTATTTAGCAGCTGTCTCAGGAACATGTACAAGTTTATGGCTCCGACCAAAAACGTTTATTCATCTTGCCATAGCTCATCATCATGGGTGTAAACAGACCCCTGACCTTTTGTATATTTTTTTTTCTAAAGGGAACGAGTAAAGATGCAACAGCTGCGGTTATCCCAAAGACCAAGAGTAGTCAAATAATTAAACAAGTAAAGACAAAAAAGTATGCAAACTCATTTCGACAGACTAGCCCGGGATCTTTCTTTAATATGCCTCCACTTATTTTGTGGCCTCTTGCTTGGCTTTAAAGATTTATTGGGCGCTGTGTTTTTATCCTGTTCTTTAATGCATGGTCTGGACTGGCAAGCTGTTTTTTTTGTTGGTTTTTTTTTCATGTCACTTGATGTCAGTTATGAGAGGTCTCTATCTTTCTTATATTTTGGGATTTTTAAAAAATAATTTTGTTTATTAAGATTGCATCAATTAAAACACTACAAAAACATAACTTCAAAAGATTTTGCAGATGATTATATATCATCATTCTAAAAAAACAGATAATAAAATATCAAAAGCATTTATATCATTTTAGCCAGTCAAAAAAATCTGAAACAATTTCCCCTTTTTATCACCATAGACACGAACCATTCAGTCGCTCTCAAGCATTCACACTAACTACAAACTCAGGTTGTACCTTATATGCTGAAAGCCTGTTGCTCAAAATAGCGCTCAGCTGGCTAAGTGGTGCCGCTGAATATCCAGCTATGGTCAGCAGGCACTGCTTAGCCAGCTAAGTGTTTAGTTGGACAAGTCAGGGGCGGGGAATGAGTGGATCAGGGAGGAGTCAAGTTGGCCGGATAAATTAACTGGTTAACTCAATATTTAGAGTTAGCCAGCTGTTTTATCCAGCCAACTCTGGTTAGGCCAAAGGGCTGTCCTGTTTGTCTATTCCTAGGATGCGACGCTGAATATACAACACTAGTTAGCCGGTTATGAATAACCGGCTAACTAGCAGAGCAGTTGAATTTGAGCCTGGCTTTTGGACTTGGGCCGTAGAAGCAGTTCTGTGATTTTCCCTTATGTCTGAGTATCAGTACCTATCAGTACTGTTATCTCACAACTCAAGAAGATGGGGAGTTCATCTTCCTTCCAAGATAGTGGGATTGGGGTTTTTTTTTTAGCTAATACCAAGGCACTGATCACAATTTTTTTCTGCCCTTTAGATAGTCTTTGATTCTTGTTTAAAATCCCAAAATAAATCAGTTTATTAGACCAAGTTACTGAACAATACTTTATCCAAACCATTGAATATTTTCCTCCAAAAAAGCTCTGTTTATGACATCTTATGGTATGGATTCTTTCAAATGGGGGTGGGGGTGGGGGGTGGAGGGAGTTTGAACCTTCAAGGCACAAAACACAAGGGCAGAAACCTCTTCACTATGTGTTATTGCTAATACACATAGATGCAAAGAATGAAACAGGCAGGACACTCTGGTTGGGTGTTCTTTACTGTAATTACCGTAGTTCAAATCGGTTTAAAACAACAAAGTTATTGCCACTTACATCCATGTCCCGGACTGGTGTATTTCCTTAAACTTCTCATCTCTCTCTCTCTCTCTCTGGGAATGTGTCCCTCAGCAATGGATCCTGAGCTTTGCGTATCCTCCAGGATTTGAAAATATAAGTAATCCAGATGGGTGGAGGTATTCTAAATTAGTGGGATCTCTGCTCAAACAGTACTTCAGGTCCAGCTGAACACACATTTCCAAAGAAAAGTCCTTGTCCTGAATCCCAGAAGTGAAGACCCTGGTCAAAAAACATCTTACTCCTGATCTCTTCTCAAAAATATATAGTTGGAGCTCTTTGGACATAATGTCCCATGGCCAAGGAAAATCAGACGATATCATTCCCCAACCTCTAGGCAGGAAGGGTAGCAAAAGAAACTTCCTCCCAACTCAAGAAAAAGAGAGCACTGAGAGGAGAGGATCACCTTGCTGGTGGCTGAAAAAAATCGGTAAGTACTGGTTGGGGAAATTTTACAACTTAAAAGTTTTGGGGAGAAGTAAACTATTGGAGTATATTCTTTAGTGTGTTTGTGTGTCTGTATCAGGCAAAATAATCAGGAGTTTTGTGTGTTTCTTTAAATAGCTAGTCAGAGGGCAGGCAAAAATCAAGAGTTTGTGTGATTGTCTGATCTCTGAAGGCTAGAGTGACAGACCTAGAGATGCTGAGGCAGACAGGGATGTATATAGATGAGACCTTCAGGGACATAGTAGCCAATTCCCAACTCCATCTGGCAGCCCTGGTGCTGCCTTAGAGGAGGAAGGTCTCCTGATTGGAGACCATCAACCTGGTGCAGCAGGAAATGATCCTGTAGCAAGGACCTTCTCTCTAGGTGGTGCATTGTCCTCTTGCACTGAGGATGTGTCTCCCAGGGCTACTGCCCAGGAGGTAAGGGTTAGGTTGACCGTTATAGTTGGTGATTTGATTATTAGGAATGTAGACCACTGGGTGGCTGTTGAGTATGAGAATCATCTGGTAACATGCCTAATTGGTGCGAAGGTGGCAGACCTCACGCGTCATCTAGATAGGATTTTAGACAGTGCTGGGGAGGAGCTGGCTCTCTTGGTACATGCGGGCAACAACAACATAGAAAAATGTGGGAAGGAGGTTCTGGAAGGCAAATTTAGGCTCTTAGGTAGAAAGCTGAAATCCAGAACCTCTAGGGTAGAAATGCTCCATGTTCCACGCGCAGGTCCTCAGACAGGCAGAGCTCCGGAGTCTCAATGTGTGGATGAGAGGTAATTGCCAGGTTCTTGTGGTCTGGTTTTGGCCTCTGTTGTAAACAGGATGCTGGGCTTGATGGACCCTTGGTCTGATCCAGCATGGCAATTTCTTATGTTCTTATGTTCTTAAGAGGGATTCAGTTTTTTTAAGGAAAACTGGGAAACCTTTGGGGAAGGGGGAGTCTTTTCTGAAGAAATGAGCTTCACATTAACCAGGGTAAAACCAGGCTGCTGGTGCTAACCTTTAAAAAGGAGATAGAGCAGCTTTTAAACTAAATCAAAGGGAAAAGCCGACAGTTGCTCAGCAATGCATGGTCCAAAGGGAGGTATTTTCGAAGGATACTAATGAAGCATTAGAGTTAGGGCATCCCAACAGAGAGGTTCAATAATAAGAAAAGTAGTCCAAACGCCTATAATTAAAGACTCACCTGAGCTAAAAGATTCCAATTGATCCCTGTCAACTGAAAAGCAAAATGTTAATACAAACAAATCACACTTTGAAATGTTTGTATGTTAATGCCAGAAGTTTAAGAAGTAAGATGGGAGATGGGAGAATTAGAGAGTATAGCAGGGAATGATAACATAGAATTAATTGGCATCTCAGAGACATGGTGGAAAGAGGATAACCAATGGGATAGTGCTATACCAGGTACAAATTATATCGTAATGATAGAGAGGAGCAACTTGGTGGGGGGGGGGGGGGGGGGGGGCAGGTGCTTTATGTCCGGGATGGCATAGAGTCCAACAGGATAAAGATCCTGCAAGAGACTAAATGCACAATCAAATCTTTATGGGTAGAAATCCCTTGTGTGTCGGGGAAGAGTCCACCTGGCCAGGGTGGTGAGACGGGCAGTGAAATGGTAAGAGAAATTAGGGAAGCTAACCAAATTTGTAGTGCAATAATAATGGGAGATTTCAATTACCTCAATATTGAATGGTAAGTGAAACATCAGGACATACTAGAGAGATAAAGCTCCTGGATGGAATAAATGACAGCTTTATGGAGCTATTGGTTCAGGAACCAACAAGAGAGGAAGCAATTTTAGATCTAATTCTCAATGGAGTGCAGGATTTGGTGAGAGGGGCTGCTTGGCAATAGTGATCATTATATGATCAAATTTGAATTAGTGACTGGAAGGGGGATAGCAAGTAAATCCATGGCTCTAGCACTAAACTTTCAAAAGGGAAACTATGATAAAATGTGAAAAATAGTTAAAAAAAAAACCCACTGAAAGATGCAGTTACAAAGGTTAAGAGCTGGCAACCAGCGAGGACATTGTTAAAAAATACCATCTTAGAAGCGCAGTCCAGATGTATTCCATGCATTAAGAAATGTGGAAAGAAGGTTAAATGATTGCCAGCATGGCTAAAAAGTGAGGTGAAAGAGGTATTTTAGCGAAAAGATCTTCATTCAAAAATTGGAAGAAGGATCCATCAGAAGAAAATAGGATTAAGCATAAGAACTGGCAAGTTAAATGTAAGGCATTGATAAGACAGGCTAAGAGAGAATTTGAAAAGAAGATGGCCATAGAGACAAAAACTCATAATAAAAACTTTTAAAAATATATCCAAAACAGAAAGCCTGCGAGGGAGTCGGTTGAACCATTAGATGATAGGGGTGTTAAGGAGCACTTAGGGAAGATAAGGCCCTTATGGAAAGACTAAACAAATTCTTTGCTTCGGTGTTTACTGAAGAGGATGTTGGGGAGATGCCTGTTCCAGAGATGGTTTTCAAGGGTGGCTATTCAGATGATCTGAACCAAATCATGGTGAACCTGGAAAATGTGGTAGGCCAGATTGACAAACTGAAGAGTAGTAAATCACCTGGACCAGATGGTATACACCCCAGGGTTCTGAAAGAACTAAAAACATGAAATTTAAACCTATTTCAATTAATTTGCTAACTATCATTAAAATCAGCCTTTGTACCTGAAGACTGGAAGGTGGCCAATGTAACCCTGATATTTAAAAAGGGCTCCAGCGGTGATTTGGGAAATTATAGACCAGTAAGCCTGACCTCAGTGCTGGGAAAAATCATGGAAACTGTTATAAAGAATAAAATCACAAAACATTTAGATAGACATGGTTTAATGGGACTCAGCCAACATGGATTTACCCAAGGGAATTCTTGCCTTACAAATCTACATTTTTTTGAAAGGGTGAATAAATATGTGGACAAAGTTGAACCGCTAGATGTGATGTGTGGATTTTCAGAAGGCGTTCGACAAAGTCCCTCATGAGAGGCTTTTAAGAAAACTAAAATGTCATGGGATAGGAGGTGATATCCTTTTTTGGAACAAACTGTTAGGGATTGAGACTGGTAGTGGACCCTTGGGCCGGCCGAGAGGAGCGTGGGCTCTGAAGGTGGAGGAAGGCTGGGAGGCGGAGCACAGCGGGTGGAGAAGAGGAGTCTTTGCCCTGGAAACCCGAGACCCTCCCAGGAGGGGCCCGTAGGGGTCCGGGTCGCTGGGACTTAGGAGAAGTGCTGTGGTCGATGCTGGCAGAAGACGAGAGGAGTCGAGGAGAAGTCCGAAGGTCGTGGCTGGCTGAAGACAAGAGGAGTCGAGGTGAAGTCCGAAGGTCGTGGCTGGCTGAAGACGAGAAGAGTCAAGGTGAAGTCCGAAGTCAGGTCAGCGGAGGCAGCAGCAGGCAGGAACCACGGAACTGGAACAGGGAAGGCTGGAACTGGAGCGAGGATCAGCAGGAACTGGAACAGGAAAGGCTGGAACTGGAGTGAGGATCAGCAGGAACTGGAGCAAGGAACGAACAGGAACCGGAGCAAGGAACAGACAGGAACCGGAGCGAGGATCACCAGGAACTGCAACTAAGACTCAGAGAGCGACCTCGTTGCAAGGCAAGGCTGAGGAAACAGACGCCAGCTTAAATAGTCTGCCGGCGTCTGACGTCAGAAGAGGGGCGGTTCAGCACTTCCGGGTGCTGGACCTACAAGTGCCGGCCCTTCATGCGCGCGCGTTCCCCGGCGGGGGGAGGAGCCGAGTTCAGGCCTCGACTGCGTCTCCACGAGGGAGACGCTGCTGCCATGCGGCCAGGGAGGCCTTTCACCGCGCGGCTCGCGGTGCGGACGGGGAGCCCGGGGACAAGGTAAGGACCCGGTCGCTAACTTAGCAACAGGGACCGCAACAGTACCCCCTCCTTTACGCCCCCTCTTCAAGGGCCCAGGTTTGTCAGGATGATCAGCGTGGAACTGTCGTAAAAGGGACTTGTCCAAAATGTTGCGAGCAGGTTCCCATGTATTGTCCTCATCCCCGCATCCCTCCCAAGCTAGCAAGTATTCCCAACGTCTGTTGGCGAAACGAGAATCCAAGACTTCCCTTACTTGGAAGGTAGGGTCCTCGGCCGTGGGAGCAGAGGTAGGATCAGGTGGTCTCTGGTGAAACCTGGAAAGGCTACTGGTTTTAGGAGAGAGACGTGGAAGACGTTATGAATGCGTAACGTGGTAGGCAAACGCAGACGGTAGGACACCAGCCCTACTCTCTCCGCTACCCGAAAAGGACCACAGAACTTAGGTGCTAGCTTCTTCGATGGTTGTCTTAAATGGATGTTCTTGGTACTGAGCCACACTCTATCTCCAGGTAAGAAGATGGGTGCGGGTTTTCGATGTTGATCACTGTAGCGTTTAGAGATGAGTGCGGTTCTACGAAGCCTCCGTTGGGTAGATATCCAGAGTTTACCCAACTGCTGGGTGGTAAGCTGCACCGCTGGTGACGAGACCGGTACAGGCACCGGCAATGGCGGTTTGAGTTGCTTTCCATATACGACTTGGAAGGGTGACCTTCCCGTTACTGCGTGTACTTGATTGTTGTAGGCGAACTCTGCCCACGGTAGCAACTCTACCCAATTGTCTTGTTTGTGATTGGTGAAAGCTCGTAGGAACAGTTTTAGAGAACGGTTCATCCGTTCTGTTTGCCCGTTACTTTGCGGGTGAAAGGCGGTGGAGAAGCTGAGTTGTATCTCGAACTTTTTGCAAAGAGCCCTCCAATATCTGGCTGTAAATTGTGGACCTCTGTCCGAGACAATGTCTTGAGGCAAGCCATGGATACGGAATATGTGGTGAGTGAATAACAGGGCTAGTTCGGTTGCGGAGGTTAGCTTGGTTAGTGGCACGAAATGGGCCATCTTTGAGAAATGGTCCACGGTGACCCAAACAACCGTCTTGCCTTGAGAAGAGGGTAAATCTACCACAAAATCCGTGGCGATGTGAGTCCACGGTTCCGTAGGTGCGGGCAACGGTTGTAAGAGCCCTCTCGGAGAACCAACTAGAGGTTTTTGCATGGCGCACATGGGACAGGAGCTAACGTAGAGAGAGACATCCCTTTGAAGGCCGGGCCACCAGTAGAAGCGATTTATGAGATCCAGGGTTCTCTCCCTACCTGCATGCCCTCCGGACAAGGAGTCATGCCCCCAGGACAGAACCTTCTTCCGAAGTTTCTTGGGTACGATGGTTCTTGTTGTTGAATTTAGTGTAGTAAGAGCGAGCTGGACACGTGTGGGATCTAGAATATGTTGTAGTTCCTCTTCCTCCTCAGGTTGAGCGTTACGGGACAGAGCGTCGGCTCGGACGTTTTTCTCTGCGGGGCGATATTTGAGAATGAAGTCAAAGCGACTGAAGAAAAGGGACCACCTGGCTTGGCGCGGGTTCAGGCGTTGAGCATGGGCTAAGAACTCCAAGTTTTTGTGGTCTGTATACACTGTGATGGGGTGATTGGCCCCTTCAAGCCACTGTCTCCATTCTTCGAAGGCGAGTTTAATGGCTAGGAGTTCTTTGTCTCCAATACCGTAGTTGTATTCGGCTGGGGAGAACTTCTTAGAGAAGTAGGAGCATGGCATCAGCTTGCCAGAAGCATCGTGTTGACTGAGGACAGCCCCGACGGCTAAGCTGGAAGCATCGACCTCCACAATGAATGGCTGCAGTGGGTTAGGATGGCGCAAGCAGGAAGCCTTTAAAAATGCTTGCTTCAAGTCTTCAAAAGCCACGCACGCGTCTTCAGGCCAGTCTTGAGCGTTGGCCCCCTTACGAGTGAGAGCGGTGAGTGGGGCGACTTTCAGAGAGTACTGAGGAATGAAGTGCCTGTAGAAATTAGTGAATCCGAGGAATCGCTGGAGAGCGTTCAAGCCCAAGGGACGTGGCCAATTAGTGATAGCCGAAACCTTCTCGGGATCCATTTGGAACCCTGAGGAGGAGACAATGTATCCCAAGAAGGGAAGAGATTCGCAGTCGAACTGGCACTTCTCAAGTTTGGCGTATAGGTGATTTTCTCTTAAGGCCTGTAGAACGAGTCTGACATGTTGTCAATGGGTGGCTAGGTCTTGGGAATAAATCAGAACATCGTCCAGGTATACAATGACGAAAGAGTGGAGCATTTCCCGGAGTACCTCGTTCATGAGATTTTGGAAGATGG
Source organism: Rhinatrema bivittatum (assembly GCF_901001135.1). Taxonomy (NCBI): domain Eukaryota; kingdom Metazoa; phylum Chordata; class Amphibia; order Gymnophiona; family Rhinatrematidae; genus Rhinatrema; species Rhinatrema bivittatum. Next base: position 569,765,241 of record NC_042615.1, read on the forward strand.
CTGGGGCGTTGCACAAACCAAACGGCATTACCAAATACTCATAATGTCCGTCACGGGTGTTAAATGCCGTCTTCCACTCATCTCCCGGGCGAATGCGAACTAGATTGTAAGCTCCACGAAGGTCAAGTTTAGTAAAAACCTTCGCTCCTTGTAGTCTGTCGAGTAACTCAGGTATCAAGGGAAGCGGGTATCGGTCCTTTTTGGTGATGGTGTTCAACCCTCTGTAGTCAATGCAGGGTCTAAGGGTGCCATCCTTCTTGGCTACAAAGAAGAACCCTGCCCCAGCAGGGGAGTGTGAGGGGCGAATTAAGCCTTTAGCGAGGTTTTCCGTAATATAGTCGGACATAGCTCGGGTCTCCGGTAGGGACAGCGGGTAGACACGGCCGCGCGGGGGAGTGGTGCCCGGGAGAAGTTCAATGGCACAGTCAAATGGTCGGTGACATGGGAGGATCTCCGCCTTTTGCTTAGAGAACACATCGGAATAATCCTGATACGGTGAAGGGAGACCGATGGCTGTCTGGCAGAGAGAGACCGTGGACTTCAGAGGAAATTCAAGGCAGTTTTGGAAGCAATAAGAGCTCCATTGAGCAATCTGGAGAGAGTCCCAATGTATCACAGGGGCGTGCAGCTGTAGCCATGGTAGTCCTAAGACTACTGGATGCACAGTCTTTTCGAGCAACAGAAAGGAGATTTTCTCGGTGTGAAGAGTTCCAGTTCGTAGAGTCAGAGTCCTCGTGAGCTCGGTGATATCACCAGGAAGAGGAGTTCCTTGGATGGAGGTGACTCGCAGAGGAGGTTCTTTGGGAACTGTAGAGAGTCCAAGTTGGTAAGCCAAATCTTTTAGGATGAAGTTCCCCCCGGCTCCAGAATCCACAAAAGCGAGGGTTTGGAAGGAGCCACCAGGGTACTCCAGCGTAACAGGAACCGTACATTGAGGAGCAGCGTTGACACAGCCTAGGGGGAGCTCCTCCCACCCTCCTAGGCTCGGGCGTTTTCCGGCCTCTCTGGGCACTGAGCCAAGAAGTGACCCTTGGCCCTGCAGTATAGGCACAACCCTTGAGTACGGCGTCGTCTTCTCTCTTCCTCGGACAGAGGCGTGCGCCCGATCTGCATAGGTTCCTCCGTAGAGGGATTGCTGAGAGAAGACTGCGTCCTTGAAGTGGCAGTCAAGGGCCTAGAGAAGGTAGGCGCCAAAGAGACAGGACGGCGAAGTACTCGGCCCTCCTTGGCTCGTTGCTGGAGGCGACGGTCGATTTTCCCAGCAAGGTCTATAACCTCGTTCAGAGAGCTAGGAATGTCCCGAGCCATCAGCTCGTCCTTAATGCGGCCTGCGAGGCCCTCAAGGAAAATGTCTCGCAGACAATCATCTTGCCAGCCCAGTTCCATAGCTAAAGTGCGGAATTCAATGGCGTAATCCGCGAGAGTTCGGGACCCTTGTTTCAACTGTAGGATTTCAGTGGTGGCAGTAGTCAAGCGAGCGGGTTCATCAAAGGTTTGTTTGAAATGAGCTACAAACCGGGGCAAGTCCTGCAGCATAGGATCCTGATGCTCCCACATGGGTGATGCCCACAGCATGGCCTTCCCATCAAGTAGGGAGAGGATATAGGCCACTTTGACAGCGTCTGAGGGAAACTGCCCCGGAAGCAAGGAGAACCAGATAAAACACTGGTTCAAGAAGGCTCTACAGGTCTTGGCGTCCCCGGTATAACGAGTAGGCGCTGGAAGCTGAGTCTGTGCCGGAGGCTGCGGTGCTGGTACCGGGGGTGGAGGTTGAACCACCTCTGGAGGACTAGCGTCCAAATGAGTTGCGAGGCGATCGACTGTGGCAGCTAGCATTTCTAGGCAGTGCTGCTGCTGCTGGATTCTCTGGGCCATTCCGGGAATGGCTTGCAAGCCGGCTGCATCCGCCGGGTCCATGGCCTTGCAAACTGTTAGGGATTGAGACTGGTAGTGGACCCTTGGGCCGGCCGAGTGGAGCGTGGGCTCCGAAGGTGGAGGAAGGCCGGGAGGCGGAGCACAGCGGGTGGAGAAGAGGAGTCTTCGCCCTGGAAACCCGAGACCCCCCCAGGAGGGGCCCGTAGGGGTCCGGGTCGCTGGGAATTAGGAGAAGTGCTGTGGTCGATGCTGGCAGAAGACGAGAGGAGTCGAGGAGAAGTCCGAAGGTCGTGGCTGGCTGAAGACAAGAGGAGTCGAGGTGAAGTTTGAAGGTCGTGGCTGGCTGAAGACAAGAGGAGTCGAGGTGAAGTCCGAAGGTCGTGGCTGGCTGAAGACGAGAAGAGTCAAGGTGAAGTCCGAAGTCAGGTCAGCGGAGGCAGCAGCAGGCAGGAACCATGGAACTGGAACAGGAAAGGCTGGAACTGGAGCGAGGATCAGCAGGAACTGGAACAGGAAAGGCTGGAACTGGAGCGAGGATCAGCAGGAACTGGAGCAAGGAACGAACAGGAACCGGAGCAAGGAACAGACAGGAACCGGAGCGAGGATCACCAGGAACTGCAACTAAGACTCAGAGAGCGACCTCGTTGCAAGGCAAGGCTGAGGAAACAGACGCCAGCTTAAATAGTCTGCCGGCGTCTGACGTCAGAAGAGGGGGCGGTTCAGCACTTCCGGGTGCTGGACCTACAAGTGCCGGCCCTTCACGCGCGCGTGTTCCCCGGCAGGGGGAGGAGCCGAGTTCAGGCCTCGACGGCGTCTCCACGAGGGAGACGCCGCTGCCATGCGGCCAGGGAGGCCTTTCACTGCGCGGCTCGCGGTGCGGACGGGGAGCCCGGGGACAAGGTAAGGACCCGGTCGCTAACTTAGCGACCGGGACCGCAAACATGCTTAAAAGACAGGAAACAGAGAGTAGGATTAAATGATCTGTTTTCACTGTGGAAAAAGGTAAACAGTGGAGTGCCTCAGGGATCTGTACTTGGAGCAGTGCTTTTTAATATATTTATAAATGATCTGGAAAGGGATACGATGATTGAGGTGATCAAATTTGCAGATGACACAAAATTATGCAGAGTAGTTAAATCTCAAGCAGATTGTGATAAATAGCAGGAAGACCTTGTGAGATTGGAAGATTAGGTTTCCAAATGGCAGATGAAATTTAATGTGGACAAGTGCAAGGTGATGCATATAGGGAAAAATAATCCTTGCTGTAGTTACACAATGTTAGATTCTATCTTAGGAGTTACCACCCAGCAAAGAAATCTATGCATCACATTGGATAATACATTGAAATCATCAGCTCAGTGTGCTGTGGCGGTCAAAAAAGCAAACAGAATGTTAGGAATTATTAGGAAGGAATGGCAAATACAATGGTGGATGTCATAATGCCTCTTTATCGCTTCACGGTGAGCACCTTGAATACTGTGTGCAATACTGGTCACCACATCTCAAAAAGATATAGCTGCTCTGGAGAAAGTGCAGAGAAGAGTGTCCAAAATGATAAGGGGCATGGAACAGCTCCCCTATAAGGAAAAGCTAAAGAACTTAGGGCTGTTTGGTTTGGAGAAGAGACAACTGAGGGGTGATATGATAGAAGTCTACAAAATCAAGAAAGGTCTTGAACATGTTAATGTTAATCGATTATTTACTTTCTCAGATAATAGAAGGACTAGGGGGCACTCCATGAAGTTTGCAAGTGGCTCATTTAAAACAAATCAAAGAAAATTATTTTTCACTCAGTGAATAGTTAAGCTCTGGAATTCATTATCCAAGAACTCCTCATGGCCTCATATATGCATATATATGGGTGCACAGAGATCTACCATAGTATATTATAACCTTCGGAGGGAACGGGGAAAGCCATCGGGGCTCTCCTAGGGCTCGGCGTGCGCAAGGTGCACTAGTGTGCGCAGATTTTAAAATCTGCCCCATTATAAAATACACTTATTTCCACCCTCAACATATGCACATGTTTCATTACGCAGAAATATCAGCAATGTATTAAAAGTGTGTACTTTTTCTACCTATTTTATGTATATACATACATATATTTTATTTGCAAAAAAGTATAAGTTGTTCACATAAACCCTGATTTAGATGTGGAAGTAGGCCTATTTTAAAATATGCGCACATACTTGAAATCACCAGTTTGTTGATATGTCCACTAGTTCACCCAGTCTGTCTCCATTTCATTGAGCCCCTCCTAGTACTTCATCAGACCTCCTACCGAACTATAGCAGACAACAGACGAGTCTGATATCAATTGCACTAGATAATTTAGCAGGTGCAAAATCAAGGAAATAAATTGCCTAATGTATTAATGTAAATCTCTTATAAAATAGTAACTTACACATATTCTTCTTGGCCCTGCCTTAGAATGCCCCTAGACTGCCCATTGTTTGCACAGGTAAATGTGCACGAAACCAAATATACACGCATACTTTTGATGTTTATATAATAGCATGTATGCGAATATAGTATATGCCACTTGGACGCACATAACTCCTTTGAAAATTTACCCAATGAGATTAACTACAATTGATGGTTGATTTTAGGCTTTGTATGCATTCTACTTATACCAGTGAGGCAAAATTAAGAGAGATTATAAAATAAAGAAGAACAGAAAAAGCAAGCAAATAAGAAAGAGGCAAGAGGAAGAAAAAGAGGGAATTCAGCCTGGATTCCTCCCCGAGCACTGAATCCCTGAGCACATATTTTCCCTACAAACATTGATTGACCAGCATGTAAACCATACCTGTCAGCAGGAAACATCTACATGTTTTATTGACTTCAAAAAAAGCTTTCAATTTGATTTGGCACCCTAGCCTCAATCTCAAACTACTGCAAACTGGACTTGAGAGAAAAACCTATATACGGTAATTAAAACTATGTCTTCATCCATCACATATAAGGTAAAGATAAACAACGTCAGACAGCCAACAATCACACTCTTTAATATCTACCTAATAATCTCCCCACTCTACTGCAGAAATCCTCAGTCCCAGAACGGAAAGTAAATAACTCAGATATCAACTGCTTGGTGAATGAAGGTGATTTGTCATTTTAGAAGGTTGCTAAAAGAACCTAAATTTCCTAGTGCTCTGGCTGCCAAACCAGTCCTATTGACCTCATAGCCAGATGGGTTTTCAGTATACCCCCAATGAATAGGGATGGACCCACAAAACAAGACGGTAATCGGTCTAGGAAAGCCACGGAAGTGAAAAAACAAAAACAAGACCGATGCTTTGGAAAGGATTTTATTCAAATAGTATGGAACATGCCCGACTCTGGCCAAAGTTTCTCTTTATGGCTTCTTCAGGGGCTCTTCGAATTAGGTAACATTTACAGTATGTACTCTAGTGTAATATGTATTCTCTGGGAGTATCCACTGATTTAATATGTCAGAATGACTTTTAAAACATATCTTGTTCAGTAGTCCCTCAAGGAGTGTTGGAGTCCCCGAGTGAGGATGTTGTATTATGCTTATTGCTATGGCACATTTCAATGAGAAGAACTCTGCAGCCAACTCAAACGGTCTTTATATCCACAATTAAGAGCGTTGTGTTGTGCTGCATGCTCAGCGACAGGACTTCTGTAACTTAAGATTTCCTTTAAAAATAAAAACCATCTCGTTGAAGCAGATGAATATGCATGAGATAAATTTACATATACTGGGTCACCAAAGTATGCAATTATATTTTATGCATATTGATGGTAGATATCCTGAAAATATGACTGGCAGATGGGTCAGCAGAACAGGTTTAGGAGCCTACTGTGCTAAAGTTCTACTAGAACTCCTGAATCTGAAAAAGACAAAAATTAAGATTTTCCAGAAAATAAAAAAATATTCAATATACTCATATTTTACCCAAATAACCAAGTAGAGCATGTCCTAGTCTATGTATACATAACTTGGTCTGACAATACTTTCATATGGGAGGTTTAAGTTGGCTATAAAGTCACTACAAGAAAACCCTTGACCAGTTTCGGTCCTCCAGTGACATGACTATTAAAATTATTTGACAAAGTCTGGGGTCTATCATTAACCCCAGCCTATGCAGAATGGGATATAAAGCGCACACCTCCAGATACTCCATGTCCACTGAAACTCTTCCAACAATGGGAGCAGAGCAGAACTGGAACATTTCCATTTACTATTCACCAACAGTGCTCTCAGCTGAGCACACTGTTTAACCCATGGTTGGACGCACACTTTGGACGTGCGTCCACAACCCTTTATACCATAAGGGGTTCAGTGCGTCCAAAACTTGCGTCCAAGCCCCCTCCCTTTCAGGGAGGGGGCTTGGACGCAAGTTTTGGACGCATCACATGCAAATGCATGTTGATGAATCTATTAGCTATTCGCCCCAAATACAAAAAAAAAATTGTGCGCCCGATCTGCACATTTTAATGCTCAGAAATTAATGCCAGCCCAGAGCAGGGGTTAATTTCTGAGCAGCCCAAAAAAGTGTACAGAAAAGCAGAAAATGCTTCTTTTCTGTACATCCTCTGACTTAATATCGTGGCGATATTAAGTCGGAGGAACCAAAAGGTTAAAAAAAAAAAGTGTGTGGGCAATCAGGTTGGGAAAAGGGACTCTAAATAACAAGGGTCCATTTTCCTAACCCGTGGTTGTGCATCAGTTAGGAAAACGGACGCTCGTAAAATTGAGCGGCCGTTTTCCTAACCTGCTGACAGCCACCTCTCCTGGGCGTCCGCTGCCAAGGAGGTGCTTGGGGCGCGCAATTGTCCCTTGTGCCTCCTTCTTAGCGTGACCCCTCATTTAAATATTGTATCGCGTGCCCAGGAGAAGTGGCTGGGTGTGCATTAGGAAAGCGGGTGCTCAACACTGAGTGCCCGTTTTCCTTGCGTCTTTATTGTATCGGCCTGTGTATATATGAAAAAAGAATACTCAAATTCTGGTGTCACCTAAGTAACAGCAGCACAGATTTCCTCCACCACCATGCATTTTGAGAAGTAACACAAAGCCTTGCAAATAACACAATCAGCAACTCTGTAGAAAACTGGACATACAATAATAGCATTAACCCCCCCAGGACTCAAACAGCAAAAACCCAACTTATGGAAAGGCAGCACTGCAAATACTGCATTGGGTCCTGGAACAATCCACTTTGATATTTAACATATAATCAAATGGTTAAACGGAAATGTGTTTGTTTCTGTACTGTGCAATATACAACGATATAGCAGAGACACATTTCCCAAAGCTGACAGAGGAAATAAAATTAAAGAGAAAAAATTCTGTAAAATCCTTGGGATACAGGAGAAATGGCAGCTTTCACAGCAAAATACCTCATATCCTTTGAACAGAGACAATACTGAGTATCAGAATCCTGGAATTGTCTTTGCTATTGTGCTTGTATAGTTTGCTATTTTTAGAATAACTATCTTCCTTCAAGCTGAGTAACTGAGACACCCAACTAGATTCCCTGGGGTGAAACAGTAGCACTTGAAGCAGTTCAATCAGGAGGCTAGAATTAGATGCAGCAAGAATGAACAGTCCCCAGGGGCAGAGATAGGTTAGAGGAAGGTAACATTTGTATGTAGATTTGATCTACACCTATATTTTCAAGCGTGTACAGCTGAGCTGCAGAAATCACAGCTAAGAGATCTGTGCATATTTTTTGATTTACGCAGCAGCTAGATTTCTTTTATTACCAGGCAATTTTCTTCTGCCGCTTCGGACTTTCAGCTCAATTGGAACCAGGGCTGGTACAATGAGCCTTCATTTGCAACTACCTAGGCATTTTCCACCTGTCTGCTCTCAACTTAAGAGTCCGATCACCCCGGCGACAATCCTCAACTGGGGGCCTGCAGTCACAGGCACTGGACCCGGCCACTTGTTGCACTGTGTGATGACTGTGACTCCTTCCCTACCTCAGGGGCTGTGAGTGCTGTCTCTGCAGCATGCCCAGGACAGCATGGGGAGTGGGAAGACCTGAGCCGAGAATCAAGCATAGGTTCTTCCACCTGGCAGGGCGTAACGCTGCCACTGAGCCACCGGGTCAGCAATCCTTGTAGTTTCAGAGGGAAACTACTGGTGAAAATTAGCAAGAAGGTATGTGGGTACAAAAGTACCCCACATCTGCTTGGATTACTGGAAATTGTACCCCTTTCCATCTATTACTTTTAGCAACACATTTGCAAATTGTCACTCCCAATAAAGTTTCCAGAGTCAGAGAGAGAAGGAATGAGAGAGTAAGAGGAAGTGCAGGGAGTTCAGCATGTTGTGTCCTTGTAATTACACAGGATGTTATTACACTTCACTACCTCTGCTGGCAGAAATTAGGCACCAGGCTGAGTGATCAATCTCCTGCTCACCTACAGGTTCCTATTTTCCTTCCCTGTACAAACTCACAGTAGGGCTTGCTACCTGTGCCAGTATTTACAGGTGCACCTGAATACCGGCGAACCCCTCTCATGAGTTAATTTGCTCACTGTATTAGCCTACATGGTGAACTGAAAGGCTTCAGAAAATAATAAGCCCAAAGAAAACAAGCAGCCTCTAGGAATTCAAGAGGGGAATGTAGCGGGGCTTGAATCATTCCATTTCGGCACTTCTTTATAGCATTCACAGTCATGTCAAGGAGATTCAAGGAATTTAATCAACACAACACTTTGCTTCTGCGTTGGGATTCTCATTCAGATTGTGCACAGAGCATGAGATCGGGCATGCAAGATTACTAATATTATTGTGCCCGTGTTTTTTTTATTTTGCAAGCTGTTCTCTAAATGGCCTTCAGAGTGGTATTCAAACTGTCAGGGGTGGCTCAAGGCAATCTGCTGCCTGAGGCGAGGGATGAGATGGCATCCCCCCCCCCCCCGCCCCCTCACACATGCTCTCTCACCTCCCCCAGGCTCGCAGTCTCTCACTCACACACACACACACACCCCCACACCTAAAACACACATACACCCTTCTGCACACGTGTATTCTCACCGGAGTCTTCAGCTTCACCACAAGCGGGACGTGCTCTGCTCGCGGCACCCTGGGGTCTCCTCCATCTTTGCTTTTTTCTGCGCAGAAAATGGCAAAGACGGAGAAGACCCCAGCTGTGTGGGGGGAGGGGGGAGAGATTCTGAGCAAATTCCCCCAGGACTATTCACCGGAGGCCCGCGGGTCCTTTGTTGTTGTTTTGGTAGCAGGTGAGGCGGCCGCTAGAGGAGATTGGGGGTGCAGTTTTGGCCACTTCCACAGTTTGCTGCCTGAAGCGGCCGCCTCACCCTGCCTCATTATAGAACCGCCCCTGCAAACTGTCTCATTCTCTATAGGGCCTTCTCATTCAAATTCGAATTTTGGCTCTGAATAACAGCACGGGCTTGGTAGCTGTGTCATCTGCTTGTACTAAACCAGTGAGACGCTGGAGGGTATCTGCTGGGAGCCCCATGTTCAATTATTGTCTGAAAGCAAGGAGTGCAACCTCAGTGCACATTTTCTTTACTCACGCTAAAAAAGGGTTAACTCGCGATGCGGTATGCTAATGGCATGCTAATGCAGCGAGAGTTAAAAAAAAAGCAGGCTAAACCAAAATGTGAACAGAAAAATATGCTTAGCATGCATAAAAAACAGGATTTATGCTCACAAAATATGTTTTATGTGCTGGGAATCTGATTTATTAGCACAAAGCATGTTCTCTGTGCATAAAACGTGATTTAATAATGTTTTCTGCGCATAAATCTTCAGGACAGAATCCCCACACCATGAATGCCAGGTTCTGCCCCATAGAATAACACTAGACCCAGAAATATTACTTAAGCTCATTCCGGGAGTTAAATTTCCAGCATTAAAAAAGCATGAATTAAGCAGCATATGCACGTCTCTGCACTGGGGAGTAATTGCTAATGCCTTGATTAATATTCAGTTTGCATGGGGGAGGGCTAATTTAATTTGTCCACATACTTTTACTCAAGTTTGCGCACGTGTGTTTTATGTGCTAAATTCCTTGTTAAATTAGGGGTTAAGGTTGTGGGCTCAAAACTGCGTGTACAGCTGTATGTTAACAGGTATGCACAGCCAAGCGCACCTTATTACATCGGCGTACCGGTGGGGCAGAGCCGGTGAGATCCTCTCTGTATAAGAAACTGGCAGAACCTCTGCTTGTTAAGCTGATGTACTGGAAAGAAAGCCAACGTAACATGTTCACGGAAGCAGCTTTTTGCTGTTTTTTGAAGAGGCCCCCTAGGCTGGGTACTCAGGAGATACTATTAACTTGCTACAGACACCCTCCCCCCCCCACCCGTTGACTCCACCTTCCTTTCTTCTCGGCTATCGCAATAAGGTGAACCCCACCAGCAGAAATTTAGTCTGGCTGGGATTTGTCACCTCTGAGGCTGGGGATGGGGAAGCCAAGGAAGGGTGGATCTGGGATGGAGGTCGGAGGTAAGAGATAAAGTGTGTGTGGGCTATGGGAGTGTGGTGATCCAGCTAGCTCAGCCTCTTATAATTTTCCTCTAAAGTGGAGAGGAAGAAAACTAAATTACAATAAAGTTCCAATAAGAAGTAGTCTAGAGACCAGAAGTCAAAGGAGAAGAGACTGGAGAAAAATATGAAGCTGAAGGCACATGGAGATATTTATCTATCCAAAGAAGTTGTTGTACATAAGGAAAGAACCTACATAATCTCTAAGGCTCATTTACAAGAAGCTGTTTGGATTGTTTTGTTGCCCAATAAAAGGGCCAGGCTAATGGAAAAAGAATTGTTACCACTCATAGAGAAAATGCAATGTCTGGAAAATAGCAGTGATTAGAAGCTTAGCTGGACCAAAAGTGGTGCCAACACAAGTAATCATGAACTCCATTTTTTTCAAGCAAATTAAGATATAAACAAAAGAAAAGTGCAATTTAAAAAATGCTCCATTGTGGATGTGCTTTAATGAACATTGTGTCAAAGGGAATTTTCAAAGACAATCACATGCTGTAAAATAGCCATATAGAAGCAATTTCGTTGGGGTCATTGGCCATGATTAGTCATCTTTCTGAAATTCTTCTAAGTGACCGACCTGGCTTGGATCTGAGTGTACCAGCAGATGAGTGACATTTTGACACACTGTGGCACAATCAAGGTTAAAACAGAAATAAAAATAAACCCCCCAAACATTAGACTTGCTGAAAAATAGGGGTCAGATAATGTTTAGACAGGGAAACTTGGAGTTAATACTATGTGCACCCATATTCTTATACGGAAGAGGGCCCATACTGTAGCTGGCTGAAGCTCCTAAACCAGCGCTATTACCTGTAATCACCTAAGCCCCAAAACTTTAAATACCAACCAGTTCAAAAGAAGACTATAAATCCACCAAATAACAAAAAAAAAAGGATCAAATAGCACCAGAATGACACCCGACCACGCCGTTGTTTTGGAAACACTTCCTGCCTTAAGGCATATACTACACTGGGCAGTTCTTTGGCATACAGATAGCAAATTGCAAATGCTTGAACTCAAGGGAAAGCTCTCAAACATGTTCATTAAACAAGACAACACCATCTCTATAGCATGTTCTATCCCCAGACATGTAAAAAAGAAGAAATGCCAAGCAAAGTTGTAGTTACACCTATATTTGATGAATCAAATACCCGCAAATAATAACCTATCATCCTTGTCAGAAAACTTTTAAAGAGAAACCTTGAGCACTTTATGATTTATTCCTGTGGCACAGGCATGTAAACGTGCCAGTCACGCACAGTTTGGTGGCTAGATGATTACAAGTAACAGCATTGGCTTTAGTGCTTTAGCCAGCTACAATGCCTTATATGAGAATACTGCTGTGTGTGGTATTAGTTTCAAATTCACTTGTCTAAGCATGATTAATGTTATAACGTGGTCTGAGACTTAACTCTCTTCTGAAATGGGCATTTGACGTTCACAATGCGTGGTCTGTTTCCAAACAAATGATCTGTTTTTGGCTCCAGTTCAGATCTAACATAATCTGCTTGTATGGACCCCCTTAAGTTCCCCTTTCATTTGGGGTTAGGAGTATATATGTGCCATGTCTAAGAGTCATCCTAAATGAAAGGTTTCTGTGAGGGGATGGACAGCCCCTAGTGTCTCTGGAGAGTTCAGGGATGCGGTGGTGTGAAGGATGCAACTGCAGCCTCAGAGGCAGTGGTCTAAAAGCTCCCTCCGAGAGAGTCAGGAAGGCAAAGCAAAGCAGAAGCTTTCCTTCTCAATATTACTTCCTACTGTCCTAAGGTCGAGGACAACGAGAACAGGAAATTCCCAAGAAGCGAAAGAACGCTCTTGCCCTACTAGTATTCAGGAAAGGCAAGACTTCTCTCCTTGAAAAAGGAGGAGAGATCCAGCTGGGTTGCTCAGAAGGAATTTGGGACCACATAGTGGTTTGCTGTGATCTTGAGTGAGAAGGCAGAGTACACTAACTTGTCCAGCCAATATAGCCAGGTGCTCGCATGGCACTGCACATTGTCAGAAGAGGAGGTGTGCCAATACAGCACTTAAAGGGAAGGAAAGACAGGTGTTCTGAAGAGGTGCAGTGTAACAGGATTTTCAGGTACAAGGGTTTTGTGAAATGTACAAGAGTTCCCTGTTGCGTCTGTTGGTCTCAGACGGCTTCGACCTCTGTGCCTCACCTTTCTTCCTTCTCTCTCCTCAAGCCTTGGGAAGATGGCTGCTGCCACGTCTTCATGCCGCTCTCTCTGGTGTCCCCGGATCGTCAATGGCTACGGTGTTCGCCATGATTTTCCTGAGGGTCTCCTAGGGTGTGCGCACGTATGCCACCCACGTCTTTATCCACGTCATGGCGGGAACCTCAGGGGGAGTCCCCTCTGAGTGACGTCATCACATCCTGGTATTTAGCCTGCCCTTCGTTTGCTAACATACAGGTCGATCCAGTAAGGCCGCGGTAGAAACAGTGCGGCAGTGTCAGGCGCACCCTTCCTCCCCGCACCCACAGTTCTCTTCACTAACTCCCCGATACTCTCCTCTAATCGCATGCAAATGCATGCCGCGGCTTTAAAGCGGTAGGGAAGGGTTATGGCCACGTAACCCATTTTACTGTATAGGCGCTTAATACAGCGCCTATACAGTAACCAGGGTGCGACGGTACCTGTCATTTCAAATGTCATTTCAAATGGCATTTGGAATGACAGGAACCAGGAAGTGTAAAAAAACACGAAAAGTCTTTGTTGCTTCGTCGCTGTGTCTCTCCTCCCGGAGCAGGGCGCGAAAGCAGCCTTGCTCCGGGAGGAGGTGAGGCACAGCGGCGAAGACAGACGGGAGAGGAGAAAAAGCAGAGCCGAGCAAAGCGAAAGCGTGCAGCAAGCCGGCGAAATAGACCTGCGAGCAGAGGCAATAGCAGCGGTTCGGTAAGCCTGGCACCCTCCTTGATGTAGTACGTCCCGGATGCCCCCCCCTCCCCAGCGCGCCCGCCACTACCCCTTTCATCAGCTGCATCCACTGCGACCCGGCAGTCCCGTGAGGCCTACAAAAAAAAAAAAACCCCCGGCTCCCGCGCCCCCGCACTGGCCCGCCAACTCTAACCCCCCCCCCCCTCCTCCCGATCGGGCAGGTAGGCGGCGGCGACGAAAACCAAAGCAATTTTTTTTTTTTCAAAAAGCAACATCACACATTGCATAAAATAATTTCTCCAGCCTTAAAGCGACTTACTTTTGGGATCTGTCAAGTAAGTCGCAAAAGTAACTTACTTTTCTGAAGCCATCACGATCGTAGCTCAAGACGAAGATGGCCGCCTGCACGGGGGAAAGCGTGCAATTGGCCGCTGAAGACGTGAGGTCACGTCTTCAGCGGCCAATTGCACGCTTTCCCCGTGCAGGCGGCCATCTTCGTCTTCGTCCGGAGGAGCTAAGATCATGTTCCTGATGGCTTCAGAAAAGTAAGTTACTTTTGCGACTTACTTTTGGGATCTTGACAGATCCCAAAAGTAAGTCGCTTTAAGGCTGGAGAAATTATTTTATGCAATGTGTGATGTCGCTTTTTGAAAAAAAAAAAAATTGCTTTGGTTTTCGTCGCCGCCGCCTATCTGCCCGATCGGGAGGAGAGGGGGGGGGGGGGGGGGGTAGAGTCGGCGGGCCAGTGCGGGGGCGCGGGAGCCGGGGATTTTTTTTTTTTGTAGGCCTCACGGGACTGCCGGGTCGCAGTTGATGCAGCTGATGAAAGGGGTAGTGGCGGGCGCGCTGGGGAGGGGGGGGGCATCCGGGACGTACTACATCAAGGAGGGTGCCAGGCTTACCGAACCGCTGCTATTGCCTCTGCTCGCAGGTCTATTTCGCCGGCTTGCTGCACGCTTTTGCTTTGCTCGGCTCTGCTTTTTCTCCTCTCCCGTCTGTCTTCGCCGCTGTGCCTCACCTCCTCCGGGTTGCAGTGGTAGCATGGCGCTGTGAGGGGGGCGAAAGGGTATATACCCATGAACGGATTTGAGTGGGAGCGCTCTGTGAAGCGGGACATGCCCGTGAGGGGCATAATGGGTGGATGCAGCTGATGAAAGGGGTAGTGGCGGGCGCGCTGGGGAGGGGGGGGGGGGCATCCGGGACGTACTACATCAAGGAGGGTGCCAGGCTTATTGTTTTATTGTGTTTGAGTATCTTAAGCGGTGTCGATGGATTTGTTACAAGACTCACAGTCCTAACTCCTTCTAGGGGGAGGCGGTAAACTAACAGGTTAAGGCCGCGGCAAAACAGCGCGTTCCTAAGGAGATAATATCAGCGCCCGTTACAGTATCGGAGGGGAATAGCTAATTCCTTCATTATACAGCTTTTTCGTTCATTTACATGCTGGGTGCGGAAAGGGTTAGGTGTTTATTTTAGGAAGCGCTAAGGACGCGTGAAACTGGAGACTGTATGGCTGGATGGCCTTACTCGTCTGTATTGTGCGCTCCCAGCACGTTACAGACGGGCAATCTTTAACTGCACGTTACTGGATCGACCTGAAACTGAGTTAGCAAGGATTGGATTGCCTCCGGTCTAAGCTGCTCTGCCGCTTTCCAGCTGCCGCAGGAAGCTCTCTCTGCCCTTTGGGGTATTTCTTCACTAACCTGGGTACCCACTCCTCGGGGGCCCTTCTGCTCTATTTCAGGTACCTATCTTGGGATGCCGGGTACTCGCTCCTCGAGGGCCTGCTCTCCCTAATCTGGTGCCTGCCACTGAACAACTTCTGCCTGTCAGGACCTTCAACAATACAGCTTTCTGCTTCAGTGAGTACTAACCCTTTCAGTCTGTCTCACCTTCAGCTTCAGAGCTCTGTGTCTACATCCGGGACCTGTCCCTGCTACGCCGCACTACTCGAGTGTGAAACTGGTCTCCTCTGCTGAGGACCCCCTGGACTAATTCACTGGGTTACCTTCACTCCCCGCTCCCCGGGCAGTACCATCAAGCTGTACAATAAATACAACTTCTCTGTGTCTGCACATATAGTCTAGCCTAGTACTGCGGTTCCTCACAGGCTCCTCCCTGTGGGAGTGGCCATCACTGCAGTACCCAAGAATCTACTCCAACACCTCATAACCATAACATTCCCTTAGCAGAGTCAGTAGGAGAACCTGTCAAGGAGGAAGTAAAGAGATCCTGGCCGAGTTATTGGATAAGTGAATGGAAACAACAGATTCTTCACCATATAAATGAATTGTTTGTCAAATTATCTTTATTAAAGATTTGTTACAATAAAGACTTTGAGGGAAATGTATTATATTTATTTATTTATTTTCATTAACTACCTCTTCGTCCTTCTCTCTGATCCTGATCCTCCAGCCCTAGGCCCCTCTTATATTCCCCCATGGTCCTAAAGCCCTTGGGGTAGATTTTGAAAAACTGTGCGATCGCGTACTTTTGTTTGCGCAGCAGGCGCAAACAAAAGTACGCTGGATTTTATAAGATACGCGTGCAAGGCTGCTGATTTTGGGCAGCCGGCGTGCGCCGAGCCGCGCAGCCTGCCTCCGTTCCCTCCGAGGCCGCTCTGAAATCGGAGCGGCCTTGGAGGGAACGCTCTTTCGCCCTCCCCTCAACTTCCCCTCCCTTCCTCTACCTAACCCACCCCCCCGGGGGCGGTTCCGGAGGGCGCGGCCACGCCCCCAGAACGCCCCAGCCCAAAACCACGCCCCCGGGCCAGCCCCCAAAACGCCCCGCCCCAAAACGCTGCATCATTTGGCCCCGCCCATGACACGCCCCCTTCCGAAAACCCCGGGACTTACGCGCGTCCCGGGGTTCTGCGTGCGCCGGCGGCCTATGGAAAATAGGCGCGCCGGCGCGCAAGGCCCTGCTCGTGTAAATCCGGGCAGATTTACGCGAGCAGGGCTTTGAAAATCCACCCGCTTATGTCTAACTCCCCTATGCCTGTTGATCTTCGAGACCCTCCTCTGTCTGGAAAATAACCCTCTCCAGCAATTCTCCTCATCTCCCTTCTTGACCAATATAGTACAGGCTGGCTCAAATCTGCCTTTGGGAGTGGGAGCAGGCTGGTGTGCACTATCCGCTGTTTTCAGTCTTCTTGGACAGGAGTGTGGGGCCTGGAATTCAAAAGCATTGCCTGCTCTTTGCCTCCTTGTGGGTGGAAGGAAGAGAGAAAGGTCACCTGCTTTTCTCACTTACTCCTCCCTCCCTCCAACACACCCAGTCCTATCTCTCCCCCTCCTTCACTCTTTCTCCATCCACTCCCTCCAATTCCCTCACTCACACCCCTCAACACCTTTGATCCCCTGACCCACTTTTTCCTTCCCTCCTCCACATAGCCAACAGCCTCTTCAGCCCCTTCAGCCACTCTTTTGTCCTCCTGCATCCTGACACTCTCCTTCCCGCCCTCCGACCCTTTCACTCACTCCTCACCCAGGTTCCCTCATTCACTCTTTTGGCCCCTTCACCCTCACCGGCGTGGTCAGCAGCAGAAGAGACAGAAAAGCCTGAGACGATGGCACGATAAAGAGGAAGCCAGCACACCCAGGAGTGGAAGAAGCAGTAGGGCTGACAGTCCTTCACCCCACATCTTTTTCTTTTTTTTTTTTCACCTTGGCTCTTGTTTCTCATGGCCTCCTAAATTGTGCTGGGAAATTGCATAAAAAAAACAAAGCCACGTGTGGCTGCCCTTGGAGTAAGGAGCTCCAACGATCTCTGTTCTTCTCTGCTTCCTCCAAGGCTGGGAGGGGGGGCGGGGAGAGGTGGTGGTGGTGGTGGAAGGGGGGGGGGGTGTCATAAATAATCCATGCAACTACTGGCTCTATTCTTTTTCCTCAGAGGAGCCAGAATTGATATACACCGCTGGCTCTGCTCCGCTTTCTCAGGTGCCTGGGTTGTTCTGCCAAAAATTAACCTCTCGCTAATGGACACAAAAAGGGGCTGGATTAGCCCAGGTTTGAAAGTTGTGAGCAGTTAGGGCCATTCATCAAGGCCAGGACTGAAGCCTTGACCACTGGCACTCCTGCTCTCAAGTTTCAGACTTGTGCTAATTCAAATCCTTTTTGCGTCTGTTATTTGTTCCGCGGAGTCTGCTACAGTTATCACCCTTTTCCCTGTCTGTTCCTTGAAATACGGAAAGAGAGGTGGGGGAGAGGGAGGGAAAAGAGGAGGGTAGGGGATGGATTGGTGAGCAGAGTGGCTGTTCTCCTTGCGCTCCAGGCTCACCCACTCGCTCCTTTTCCACTGCAAGCTGCCTGGAGGGCAGGGGCTGGAGAAGAACACCCCTGTTGTTCGGCCTCTAAAGCCTGAAACGAAGTGCGGGAACTGCATTCCTGGCCGTTCCCCCACAAATTAAGCCCTACCTAAGGATTAGCCCATTGGTACATTACAATTATAGCTAATTAGTCTGGAGATTAATTTGGGGTAATAGGAGGAATCCAAGATTTTGAGATTAGGCTTCCTTGAGATTCATATTCAGTCACTGTCCGGAGAGCAAAGTTAGCCAGATAAAATTATCCGCTAACTTTGGAGGTATAGTCAATAGTGCTGCCACACTATTGAACATAGCCGGCTATTTTAAAGTTAGCTGGCTACTTTAGCTGGTTAACGTTGAATATCGGAGTTAGCTGGATTACTTACGGGTCGATACAGTACAGTGTACTCCGACGGAGCTCACTGTTAACCCTTGATTGGACACGTGTTTTCAAAACGCTAGCGTTACCCCTTATTCAGTAAGGGGCCGAAAACGCACATCCAATCCCCCGAACCTAATAGCGCCCGCAACATGCAAATGCATGTTGATGGCCCTATATGGCATTCCCGCGTGATTCAGAAAGGAAAATGTGCAGCCAAGCCGCACATTTTACTTTCAGAAATTAGTGCCTATTCAAAGGTAGGCGCTAATTTCTTCTGGCACCGGGAACAGAAAAGCAGTAAAAACTGCTTTTCTGTGCACCCTCTGACTTAATATCATGGCAATATTAAGTCGGAGGTTCCAAAAGTTACCAAAAGTAAAAACAAACCAAAAAAAATTTGAAGTCGGCCCACGGCTGTCGGGTCGAAAACCGGACGTTCAATTTTGCCGGCGTCCAGTTTCCGAACCCGTGGCTGTCAGCGAGCTCGAGAACTGACGCCGGCAAAATTGAGCGTCGGCTGTCAAACCCGCTGACAGCCGCTGCTCCGGTCCAAAAGGAGGCGCTAGGGACGTGCTAGTGTCCCTAGCGCCTCCTTTAATCTGTTTTTACCGCCGGGCCTAATTTGCATACTGAATTACGTGCACAGGAGAGTGGCCAGTGCGCGCGCCAGGAGAGTGGGCGTTCGCCTGCTCTCCCGCAGACTTTACTGTATCGGCCAGTTAGTTGGTTAACTTAACTTCTTCCAGTTATGCCCCTGGAATGCCCCTAAATTAACCAGCTAAATCCTAGCCAGCTAACTTATTACAAAGGTGTGGCCTTGCAGAAAGGCTATGCAGTTAGAGAGAGAGAGAGAGAAAGGAACATACCATCGATGACACAGCACCCTGAAGTGAGGTTGCTTCCTGTATTTATATCAGACAGACAGCCCCAGAGGAGATGTGGATTTTTGTGTTGAAAGTCTAAGAGAGAGGAGTGGGTTTTTTTTTTTTGGCTTTCTTTCTGTTTGGAGAAAACCTTAGGCTCAACTCAATGGGATAAGGATTTTGAGAGATTTGAGCAACTTTCTAATTGATTTACTCTTTGAAGTTAAAGAAGATTCTTCATTTTGGAACTTCAAATGAAAGAAAGTTTTTTTCATCCTTCCTTTCTCTCTTTTCTTTGGGAACTTATTTTTCATCCTGACAGAATCAGTGCCCACATGATAAAATCTTGGTATAGGAGAGGATACTCATGGGTTATCCAGCGGAGGCACAGGAAACAGGAGAAAGGTGAAGAAGTGAAACCCACAAGGTGTTTATCCACAGCAGATGCCATCCAGTACCATGAGAATAGAAAAGGAAGGAACTTATCCAGTGCGACAGAGAAAAAGAGGAGTGGAAGAAGAGGCGAGGATCAGATCAGAGCACTGGTAACATTCAGGTACCATTTACAAGGAACTCTGAATTGGAGGGACACCTTTGCATAGTGTCCTGGAATTCCCTAATTTCAAGAGGGAATAGTTGGGACCCCAGTAACAGAGAAGAGGGATCACGCACAGTTACGGTACTTGTTGAAGTTTTATTTTTGGAGTATGGATTTACCAAGGAGAATGTGTATCAGAGTTTGTGTCAGATCATTCATGCTAAACAAGTGCTTTAGTAAAGATTATATACTGTTCAAGTGTCCTTTTGGTATTTGCCCTTGGAGATGGACATCTAAAACATCCAGGGCCTTAGAGGTTAACCGCCCCTCTACAAAGAATCATTTGGATGGGACTTCAGGACAGTAGATGATTGAAGACTGTAACTCAGCTGCAATATCAAGTGTGAGTGTCCCTTCTCAGAATGAGCCAACTGGGTCAGAGTTACAAACAAAAAAGTATTTCAGCTTCCCTCTGCTCAGGAATGAACACCCTGCCTCAGTGGCAGAGCGAGGGGGGTGAAGGGGCAAAGGCCCCTGGGTATCAGGCTGTTGGAGGCGCCTGGGGGCAAGGGATCCCATCCCACCCAGCCAAGAAAAGGCCCTACGGCCGCTGGAAATCCCATCCCGCCCAGCAGCAAAGGTGGAGGAGCCACGGATGCCGGGGGATCCCATCCTGCCAGTGGCCCAACTGAAGGAGAGGGACTGGAGCCAGCATGTGTATGTGTGTGTGGAGGAGAGGGAGTGGAACCAGCCTGTGAGTGTGTAGAGGAAAGGGAATGGAGCTAGCTTGTGTGTGTGGAAGAGGAAATGATTATTTTTTAATATAATTTATTGTGCTTTTATTTTATATTGTTGTTTTAGTTATTTTGTTATTTTTAATATAAGTTTTATGTATGTATTTTTGTTCATTGCCTAGACCTATTTTTTAGTGTTAGACGATTCATAAATTTTAATAAATATAAATGTAAAAGTAAATGTGTGTGTGTTTGGAGGAGAGCGACTGGAGCCAGCATGCATATGCCTGAAAGAGAGGGAGCCAGTGTATGTGAGCCTGAAAGAGAGGGAGCCAGTGGTATATGCACCTGAGAGAGAGCCAGTGATGTGTGTGCCTGAGAGAGAGATTGAGTCAGCCAGAGTGAATGTGTGCCTGTGAGTGTGTGACTTTTGAAAGAGCTTTTGTGTGTGTCTGTGTGAGCATGAGGATGAATGTGTGTGTGTATATGAGAGAGGAGAAAGTTTGTGCACCTCTTTTACCTTCCCCTACTGTACAACAATCTCAGAGTGACCGGAAGTCAAATGTTCCTAGGTGTTATTTGATGTGTGTGCTATTTAGGAAATATTGCATTGGTGTTTGGAAAATTAAAAAAATCAATTATATGAGTTTTTAATTATTGGATGATTTTCTGTTCATCTGCTGTTTTGAAATATTAATTCTATTTATTAGTATGGTTTTATTATTATGGTTGATGCTTTATATTGCTTGATTTTATTGTTTGATGTTTTCTGAGGAATGGTGATGTTTCTATTTTTTCCTTGTTGCACTACATAGGGAGTCTGACTTGTTGCAGTTTCCAGTTCAGTTTATGTCTGCACTTTTCCATTTATAGAAACATAGAAACATAGAAATGATGGAAGAAGAAGACCAAACAGCCCATCCAGTCTGCCCAGCAAGCTTTCACACTTATTTTTTCTCATACTTATCTGTTACTCTTGGCCCTTATTAGTAACTTTTTGGTTCTAGTTACCTTCCACCCCCGCTATTGATGTAGAGAGCAGTGCTGGAGCTGCATCTAAGTGAAGTAACAAGCTTAATTGGTTAGGGGTAGTAACTGCCGCAATAAGCAAGCTACTCCCACGTTATTTGTTTACCCAGTCTGTGCAATTCAGTCCTTGTTGGTTGTTGTCTGAATATAAATCCTCTTTTCTTCATTCCCCCTGCCGTTGAAGCAGTGAGCTGTGCTGGATATGTATTCCAAGTGAAGTATTAGGCTTAATTGATTCGGAGTAGTAACGGCTGTAACAAGCAAGCTACACCCATGCTTATTTGTTTACCCAGACTATGCAATTCAGTCCTTGTTGGTTGTTGTCTGAATGTAAATCCTCTTATCTTCAGTTCCCCCTGCCGTTGAAGCAGAGAGCTATGCTGGATATCATTGAAAGTGAAGTATCAGGCTTATTTGGTTTGGGGTAGTAACCGCCGCAACAAGCAAGCTACTCCCCCACTTTTTTGTGAATGCAAATCCTTTTTTCCACATTTCCTCTTGCCGTTGAAGCATAGAGCAATGTTGGAGTCGCATTAACCGTGTGTATGTTTATTGAATAAGGGTATTAATCACCAGGTAGTAGCTATCATCCCCACAAGCCACCCCAAGCCTCTTCTCTTCATTCACATCCTCTAGACCAGAGCTTTCCAAACTGTGTGTCGGGACACGTTAGTGTGTCGCCTGCAGTGTGCAGGTGTGTCGCGCAAGCCCGGTCAACTCTGATGCGAGTTTGGGCTTTTTTTTTTCTAGAGATTCACTTTTTTTTTTCAGTTTATGGGTTGCTTATTATTGGGTGATTTTTGCTGTCAATCGCGTTTTTTTGGGGGGCTTGGTGGGTGGAACGAGCCCAGCCATCCTTGCATTGGCTGCTGCTGCGATGAGGCCTGGCCATGAGGAGTACTGACTGCAAGCAGCAGTGTCTGGTGATCATGGAAGGGAGTGAAGCACTTAACTGGCAACAATCAAAAAGACGAGGTACATGAGTGTGGGGGCCAGACATGTGCTGGGGGGAGAGAGATGAGTGAGTGGGGGACAAACGTGCTGGGGGGACAGACATGTGCTTGAGGGGGAGAGATATGAGTGTGTGGGGGCCAGACATGTGCTGGGGGGAGGAGAGAGATGAGTGTGTGGGGGACAGACAATTTGTTTTATTATTGTTTCTCATAAATTATAACAATAACATGAATCTTGGAATATATATTTTAATATAAATTTAAGGTTTTCATGAGATAGGTTGTGTCGTGAAACATTTTATTTATGTATATATTTAAGGAAACATACATAAATTGTCGAAATATGTTTCATTCGTTTAACCTTTAACCTCTGGTTTACTAGTAGACTGAATTACCGTGTCGTGAAATTATGTTTGTCTAAAAGTGTGTCACCAACATGAAAAGTTTGGAAAGCTCTGCTCTAGACTTTATGGATCCACAGTGTTTATCCCACGCCCCTTTGAAATCCTTCACAGTTTTGGTCTTCACCACTTCCTCCGGAAGGGCGTTCCAGGCATCCACCACCCTCTCGGTGAAGAAATACTTCCTGACATTGGTTCTGAGTCTTCCTCCCTGGAGTTTTAAATCGTGACCCCTGGTTCTGCTGATTTTTTTCCAACGGAAAAGGTTTGTCGTTGACTTTGGATCATTAAAACCTTTCAAGTATCTGAAAGTCTGTATCATATCACCCCTGCTCCTCCTTTCCTCCAGGGTGTACATATTTAGATTCTTCAATCTCTCCTCATAAGTCATTCGATGAAGACCATCCACCTTTTTGGTCGCTCTTCTCTGGACCGCCTCCATCCTGTCTCTATCCCTTCGGAGATACGGTCTCCAGAACTGAGCACAGTACTCCAGGTGAGGCCTCACCAAGGACCTGTACAAGGGGATAATCACTTCCCTTTTCTTACTCGATATTCCTCTCTCTATGCAGCCCAGCATTCTTCTGGCTTTAGCTATCGCCTTGTCACATTGTTTTGCCGATTTCAGATCGTTAGACAATATCACCCCAAGGTCTCTCTCCTGCTCCGTGCACATCACCCCCCATCGAATACAGTTCTTTTGGATTTCCACTCCCCATATGCATGATGCTGCACTTCTTGGCATTGAATCTCAGCTGCCATATCTTCGACCCAGCTTCCTTAAATCCCATTTCTTTATGGTCACTTTATTCTATATTTGGTGAAGGTCTGTCTGTGCTCTGCATGTGTGATTGAGGTTTCCTAATAAGAATTTTACTGGTGTTCTAGGGCCTGGTGTAATATGTGCATTGTTGCCTTTTCATAGATAAGATTGTTAGGGTCGCAAAGGGATCTAATACTTAGATTATATTTTAGAAATCAAAATTCTCAGTTTCATGGATCTCCAATTAGAATTTTTCCAGATGTCTCATTAACTACGCAATTGAGGAGAAAAGAATTTTTGTCTATGAGAGAAAGAGTTATTCAAAAAGGAGCAAAATATGTATTGCGTTTTCCTTGCAAATGTATTCTAACATATCAGAATTCAAGATACGTATTTAATTATCCAGATCAGCTGCGAGAATACCTAGATGCCTAACCCCATCATAATATACCTTAGTAATAAGGTAGGAGCAAGGAAAGATATATATAGTTCAGACACAGTTAATTGTTGGTAATTGCTTATAAAATACTGCTCTTTTTTCTGCGATTAGACAGGTTTCGTTATTACTTTCAGCACCAGTCTTAGATTATCACAGATGAGATGGAAAGATATTTTCTGTAAAGTTGTAATGTATGTTTTGTTTCAAGTATTTGGAGACTTATCTGTGTTTTATCTTCTGTAATGATTCATATAAGTTTAATAAAAATAAAATTAAAAAAAAAAAAAAAAAAAAGATTGTTAGGGTTGTTTTGGTATGGGAGGTTTACTATATTGTAATGGTAATTCCATTTATTCATTACTTTCTGAGGGCCAAGCCCATACCCAACACCCATTACAAAACGTCTAATTCCATAGGAGTTCCAAATGTCTTTTTTGTAGAGTTTTCTGGTTGGCACCACAGCAATGCATGTAAATATAATATGCATGTTGTAAGTGATATTTTTGCCTCAGAAGACTGTACTTTTGAATGTTCTTTGCATGTAAAATTTGTTATAAATGCATAATTTAATTGTGTGTTTCTGTAAAGAGTGTGTGTTTGGGATGGTGTGTGTGCAAGGCTGTAAGATTTGCCTAAGGCACCAATACCCTTCCCTATAGATTGCAGGAGCGAGCTGGGCTTTATTTGAAGGGTCCGGGATAGAGACTGAATGAATCATGGGGAGAGTGGGAGGGGAGCACAGTAATTGTTCACACAGGGCAGCAAAAAAGCTAGCACCGGCCCTGGGGGAGAAGGAGGAAACAGGAGAGACAACACAAATGCATTGCCACCTCGGGCCCCGGAGACCCTTGCTAGTGGAAGGTCAAATTATAACTTTAAAGTCAGGCCAAGTTAGCTGAGAACTTAATTTTCATCAGACTGTCGGCTATAGTAGACTCAGATGCCTACATTAAATCTGTCCTCAGATCTCACATTTTTCTCTTGTTATCAACTGAAGAGCAATGGTTTCTTGACTATCAGGTAAAATGTAGTAAATGTAGCAAGGCAGTGATGCAATTTCAATTTTAGGGTTGCGAAGGAAGCCCATAAGGTCAATTCTACCACTCTGTCCAAAAAATAAAAGAAGCAGAACTGCAAATACCGCTATGCATTTTATAAACTTACTGGTGAGACGTCTCAATAAAGATGAATTAAATAAAGATGAATTCAGGCCTGAGGAGCAATCCCTGGTGCTGAGCATATTTGACTACTGTAACTCTGTTTACGGTGGTCTCCCCAAATGCTATCTACAGCTTCTTCAGAAGGTTGCAGTATTAGGGACCATAATACACTTCAGATGAATTTCACTGGTTCCCTATTTTTATGTGATTAAAAATTAAACTACTTACTCTGTTCTACAAATCTCTCATGGTGGTTGGACCACAATATCTTACAACCTTTTTAACAAATTATGTCACTTGGCTCTGTTGGGAAATTGCTGCCTGCTGTTCCCTTGTTTAAATATTTTCGATGACAAGATACGTGTTAACAATTGCTGGCCCCATCCTCTGGAGTTTTCTTCCTCTATATGTCTGAGAAGAATGTGATTTTTTTTTACTTTTAGAAAGCGTGTGAAGGCATTGCTTTCTGCACAGGCCTTCAATGCTGACATTTGAACCTGATTTATAATAGGCTGCTTATATTATTTTTACTTTGCATATCTGTTGTTTTGTCTGTTGAGTAATTTTATGTTTTATGTTATGCTTACCTCAAAGTTTAATGTTTTATTTATGATCTGCTTGGAGCATTATTTTTTGTATTCAGAGGAATGTAAGATTTTTAAATAATAATGGAAATTAAATACATGTAAATTTCAAAACCGAGGACTGACCAAAAATTTCTCTCCCGAAACTGGGTCAGCTGGGCAGCCCTGCCTGCGCTGTGTGATGTAGAAGAGTGGTAACTGCATTTCTGTGGGTGACTTCCAGTACCTCTTACTTCTCCCTTTAGTGGCTGGACATTTCGCTCCTTAAGAATGTTTCCTATCCTATCCTAAAAAAAAAATTAAAACAAATGAGTTCCTTAGGGCTAATCCACGTGCAGCAGCTGCTGTGTTTAACTGCTGCTGTGGAATGGCAGGGTAGTAAAGAGAGTGGAATATATCACAGCAGTAAACAGATAGGCAGACACAAGCATGCTGAGCCAGACAGGGTGTGCGTGCATAACTACTGACGGTGACTGACTTTCTCCTGCAGTCATTTCCTCAGGAAGTGAAATCACTCTCCACCAGTGCTGCGCTTGTGTTCCTAGGAACACTCTGTTTTTCCTTCCATGCCATCAAAAGGGTCGACTTTGCCAACTTTACCATCAGTGCCCATAAATCCTTCCTAACGTTCTGTCTCTTACCATGTTAAACATAACAGCTGTTTCCTTGTAACTTTCTTCAAGTTAGCCAAAGGAAATGATTGGGTGAATACAAGATGAAAGCTGGAAGGGCAAGCTTGGGCATATTCTTGTACAGGGCACAATAATGCTTGCAAAATGGCTGCTGCTGCTGCTGGCAAAAGATGCATTATTAAGAAGGACTGACATCAATCATACTGTGAGCTGTGTAATGCATAATCTCATTAAGAATGGCTTAATTCTTTTACATAAAATGCTTAAGCAAAGGCCTTTACCATACCCTTACATTTACCCTCAAAGGCAAAAGGCCAGCAGTGCTTTTTGCATGAGATTTTTCTTGCATGCTTATTTCCTTCGATTTGGATTTTATTATTACCTATCCAAACCTGTGCTCAACGTAAATTATAATTCAAGGTACAATTGGATGATCCCTGCTATAGCAGGTTTACAATCTCGGGGGAGGGGGGGGGAGGGGAGGGGGTGGCTTTCACTAAGCAGTGGGAGTCACAAAGCAGTGGTAAATGACCCTGCCCCTTTGAGACTCCTGAAGTATTTTTCCATGCTGTAAAATACCACAGAGAAAAATACTGTGGCAGTAAAGGGGATAAAAGTGAGCGAGGGTGGCCCCAGGACTGTGGGACCATGTGGCCACCATGACTTAAAGGGGGACGTTCAGCCAGGGTCACACAAACCCCTCCCCTGAGAATGTGAAAAAGTCCCCGGAGTCTTTACCTCACACCGCCCTTATAAGAACATAAGAACATAAGAAATTGCCACACTGGGTCAGACCAAGGCTCCATCAGGTCCAGTATCCTGTTTCTAACAGTGGCCAATCCAAGTCACAAGTACCTGGCAAGTACCCAAACATCAGATAGATCACAAGCTACTATTGCTTATTAATTACCATCATAGTAATGGATTTATCCTCTAGGAACTTATCCAAACCTTTTTTAAACCCAGTTACAGTGAATGCTGTAACCACATCCTCTGGCAATGAATCCCAGAGCTTAACTATGCACTGAGTGAAAAAGAATTTTCTTTGATTTGTTTTAAATGAGCTACTTTCTAACTTCATGGAGTGCCCCTTGGTTCTTCTATTATCTGCGAGAGTAAATAACCAATTTACATTAACTTGTACAAATCCTTTCATGATTTTGTAGACCTCTATCATATACCCTTCAGTTGTCTCTTCTCCAAACTGAACAGCCCTAGCCTTTCCTCATAGGGCAGTCGTTCCATGCCCCTTATCATTTTGGTCGCCCTTCTCTGTACCTTCTCCAGTGCAACTATATCTCTTTTGAGATGCAGCGACCAGAACTGCACACAGTATTCAAGGTGCGGTCTCACCATGGAGCGATACAGAGGCAATATGACACCCTCCGTTTTATTTTCCATTCCCTTTCCAATAATTCCTAACATTCTGTTTGCTTTTTTGATCGCCACAGCACACTGGGCTGACGATTTCAATGTATTATCTACTATGATGCCTAGACCTCTTGAAAGTGGCTGTAGTGTTAAAACAAAATACAGGTTAAGCTGTCTAGCTGTAGACCCACCACAATCCCCCAACCCTTCCCTTTTCATTAAAAAAAAGACCCCTGAGGCCCAGTCCCACCCTAACCCACTCTCCAGACCCCCACAGCACAATTAAAGATGAAGGTCAGCAGCCGCAACAAGTACTTCTGGCAGACTGACAGAGGAGTCCTGTGCCCAAATGTGCTCACGCCCATGGAGAAGCACCTCATCCAGCAGCTGGGACCAGACGTGTTTGAGGGCAGGGCTCAGCAGCTAGACACCACGTGAGCCAGAGCCAGTAAGTTCACCTCAACTGTTAATGGCAGGGCTGCTACATTTGTGCACATCATTTGGAATAAGATGCTCACATTGTTTGATATGTTAAGTGTATATATGATGCCAAATGTTCCATATGTGTACCTCTTATGTTTGGTAGTTATGCTTTCTTCTTTGTTTCCACAGTTCTCACCCAGGACTCTGTCGGTCCCAGACGTCAAGCCCCAGGGACCAGCGGCACAGCTGCAATGTTAACTGCACTCTTGCTTATGTATGCAGAGACCCAGTTCAATGAGGAGGAGGAGGAGGAGGAACAGCAGCAGCAGCAGCAATAGCGGCATCACAGCCTACTCCTGGATGTCTTGGGCTCAATAAGTCTGCAAAATGTCAGTTTGAATTTCTCTGGCTTAATGGATGAACCCAGCCTACAATGGGAGACAGTGCAGGAAGCACAACCTTGGCCCAGTACCCCACATCACCAGCATCAGGTAGCAGGCACTGAGGTGGACCAGAGCACCAGCCCCCTCATGCCCCTTCTGGAGGCCAAAACCTCATCAGCCAACATGAGCACAGCACCAGCAGTGTCCCCAGCACCAGCTCTGCCACCAGCATTCTCAACAGCACTGTCCACTAGGGATGTGAATCGGGCTTCGGACGATTGAAAATATTGTCGATATTTTCAAAATCGTCAGAAATCGGGGGCTCCCCCGAAACGATAGGAAAACCCCACGATATTGATCATGGGGGTTCCCTTATCGTTTTGGGGGAGGGCGGGAAAAACGGCACACAAAAATAACCCCTAAACCCACCCTGACCCTTTAAAAGTAACCCCTTAGCTTCCCCCACCCTCCTGACCCCCCAAAACCTTTTTACAGGTACCTGGTGGTCCAGTGGGGGTCCCGGGAGCGATCTCCCGTGATCTCCTGCTCCGGGCCGTCCTCCGGCTCCCGGGCCGTCGGCTGCCACTAATCAAAATGGCGCCGATGGCCCTTTGCCCTTACCATGTGACACGGTATCCGTGCCATTGGCCGGATCCTGTCACATGGCAGGAGCACTGGATGGCCGGCGCCATCTTGTGCTCCTACCATGTGACGGGGGCTGACCAATGCATCAGGGGGTAAGGGACTTATCTTAAGAGTCTTCTGACAATAATGAAGTGCGCTTCCAATAGATAATCTGATCTTCTTCACTTCCTTATCCAAAAAGCGTATGGGACAGATATGCGAACATTGTGGTTCCTGTTGTGGGCCCCTGCGCGGCCAGTGCTCATGCTCAGATACTGGCCCTTGCACTCCTTCCAAAAGTCACCAGAAATTAAAACTTTGGGCAAAAATGTGCCTTTTCAAATTATGTAAGCACACTGATTCATGGGCTCTTGAAAATTCTTTGGCCATAATTTTGCTCTATTCTTAAATCTGGTCCTATGTATCTGTCTTTGCTGTTTGATTCAATAATGTTTAAATTTTAGGCAAGCTGGAGTTTTTCAGCTTTTAGTTATTAGTTTTGTGGGGCAGATGTATAAGGAGAGGACCACTGGATACCTCTATATGTAAATGAAGTAGCAGATGTTGGATTTCTTTTTATAGACTCCCTCTCTCACATTGTTTAAATCCCATCAAAAACCCACCTTTTTGAGGCTGCTTTTAAATCTTAAGCCTGATTGTCCACCTTCAGCCTCATCAACTAATTTTAATCATTGTCTTACTATACAAAACTCCCCAAGTCTCTTGACCTTTATATCTTGATTAGATTGTAAGTTCTATTGAGCAAGGGCTGTCTCTTATGTGTTTTTTTATACAGCGATGCATACGTTGAGTAGTGCTATAGAAATTTTAAGTAGTAGTAGTAGTAGTAGTAGTAGTAGTGATAGAGTCACTGCTATAGAACATCAAACTTTGACCACACCAAAATACATCAATGATTTTCTAAATCAAACAACCATAATCACACAGAAGAGAAATAAAGAATGGCCATCATATAGAGAACCGATGTATTGGCTAAGCACTTCCTTCAGACATATGGGAACTCTAAAAATTAATCATAGGCCAACACTGTTCATGTTAGTTTGCTGTTTTTCTTTTTTTTAATTTTTGTGTGTCACAAATGCAGCAACAAACCAAGTCCCTAAAAAACCCAACCCAACAATCGATAACCACAATCAACGTCATATATATATATCCCAAAGTATCCTTCTTTATGGTATGGTTATAGGACACAGAACTCAGAACCCAACACATCAGATTTGTTTTGATAAATTTCAGCTTCAGGTGTAACTGCTACTTTCACTGTCAAAGCTCTATTGGTAGTGAAATGTCTCCAAATGGGTTGATTTTGCACATACCTGGATAGGAATGAACCTCACTCATATGCCAGGGCATGTTGAATAGGATCTCAATCTCTCAAATCCACTGCTATTGTCCTTCTTAATACTTGCATTGTGCCAAAGAGAGCTTCCTGGAGTTTATAAGGTACTATAGCAATAGGCACCACATCTAAATATGCTTGAAAACTATTTTTAATCAGGTCAGTGGTACTCAATACATTTGGGACTATTTCTGAATCTTTCTGTCACATTTTCTCCCATCTCTCTCCATTTGATCCTCAGAATATTCGCTTGGTACTGAAACTTCTGTTAGCAATGTTGTTCTTGTGCTTTTTTCCTTTACCACAATAATGACTTCTTCATTTTCTGCAGTTCTCTCAGGATTGTGATCCTAGTGCTTTTCTGGTATTTATTTATTATGTATTTACTAAAACGTATTGTGTATTCCGCCTATTTAAAATAAATTTTAGTTGTAGCTACAATCTAAGGCCTAGATTTATCAAAATGCTATAAATAAAGCGGAAATAGCACCCATGATAAAAAAAAAAAAAGGGGGTATGGTTAGGCTAATTTCCTTGCTCAATTTACTATGGTATTCTTAAAGGTCCTTTCTTTCAGTAACTTGTGCTGAATTTATGCACGTTCATCCTAACCTACATATTTAACATAGTAACATAGTAATGATGGCAGAAAAAGACTAAAATGGTCCATCTAGTCTGCCCAGCAAGCTTCCCAAGGTAGTTACTGCCGCTCCATGCAGGTTACCCCCATGTTTCTGTTAAGAGTAGTAACTGCTGCTCCGTGCCGTTACGCTTTTTTAAATTTATTCCCACCCTTTAGCCTTTAGGGATCCACAGTGTTTATCCCACGCCCCTTTGAAATCCTTCACAGTTTTAGTCTTCACCACTTCCTCCGGAAGCGCATTCCAGGCATCCACCACCCTCTCCGTGAAGAAATATTCCCTGACATTGGTTCTAAGTCTTCCTCCCTGGAGTTTCAAATCGTGA
This sequence comes from Rhinatrema bivittatum, assembly GCF_901001135.1. NCBI lineage: Eukaryota > Metazoa > Chordata > Amphibia > Gymnophiona > Rhinatrematidae > Rhinatrema > Rhinatrema bivittatum. The sequence goes on from NC_042615.1 coordinate 569,796,403, forward strand.
CCCCTAGTTCTACTAAATTGTTTCCAATAGTGAAGGTTTGTTGATGACCATGGATCATTTCTGTATACCTTCCTTTAATAAGCTAGAAAATCAGTAATGCTACTGTACAGCAATGTAACTATTAATGCATTTTCTGACTGTAATTTATTACTGTAGTCCATTTAGCCAGTGCCCGGGAGCACAAGAAAATAGAACACTTATCTGTTTTTGAATTAGGTCAAGTGCTTATTCTGCATGGAAGCATGTGTGTGGTCTTTTATAGTAAAAAAACAAAAAAACCCCACAAAAACTCAAAGTTCTTCCCCATGCCCATACACTGTTTGGTATGAGACTGTGCAAGCAAACCACGCACCTATTCAAGAGGTAAGCCAGAGTTACTTGTTGACTAAAGTTTATGTTGAATGAATCACAAATGCCTTGCACAGGCTTGCTAGGAGGAGGTATGGAGAATTCATGTTATTTCATTGTCAATCGTGTGTGTGTGTTTCCTGGTCTTAATGAAGACGGCACCCCCTCCCCCACCCACTCCCATAAAGCTGAAAGGCTAGATCATTAGCTGAATGCGCTGTATTAACAATCAGCAGGCTCAGGTTGGAATGCTATGGATTACAAGCCCAACTTTGTTTGCTAAAGTTAACCAACAGATTTCAGTGAAACCAGTGCCTAAAGGAAGGAAGGCACAAAGAAAAAGGGGTTTCTTTTCTTTTCTCTCATCTGTACTTGTCCAGAATAAGAATATCTTCAGGTCTTATTGTTTCACCTTTTGTTATGTTTATGCACGATGAGAATCAGAAATTCCTTGAAATGTTGTAACCATGGAATGCATGTCTGTCTGTGTGTGTGTGTGTGTGTATCTATAATCTCATGTAACAACGGAGCAACAATAGATTCATATATTTAATCCTTTGGAACGCTATAGACTATATTTTGCATATTAAAATATTCTTTCCTCCCTTGTACACATAAAAAATGCTTTTGAAAGGGAAACAATGATTAATGGGTAAATATGTCATAATGTATTTTCTGCTGACTTTTATTGATCCCCTTAAGCAGTTTTCAAAATGGGACTCTTCACTGCTGCCTGAGCACAGCCTTTACTTGCAGGTTATCAGAAGATCTCAGAAAGGCAGGGCTTTAGGCATCTTGTACCACACACTCTAGGATTTCATCCCTCTTCCCATAACAATTTCCTTACTTACCTCTCTACAATATCACTCCTGAAAACATCGAAAACAACTAAGCCCAAGGATCCGATCCCTGAGGCAATCCACTGATCAGGGCCAATGCTTCCATCAGGCAAAGCAGGCAGTTGCCTAAAGAGCCAGAATTTTGAGGGCAGTAGAATCCCACCAGGGTAGGGTCTGCGGCCGCCGGGAGAGCCCATCCCACCAGCAGCTGAAGAACAGGAAGAGGCTGGGGGCTGTTCGCAGAGCCCATCCCATCAATGGTTGAAGATTGCGGGAGGAGGCCAGAGCTGCTGTATTAGGAATGGGGGAAGGAGGGAAAGAGTGAAATGAATGCTAGGTAGTGTGGAGGGGGTAAAGAGAGAGAAAGAGGGCGAGAGAGAAGGTACTGGGAGAGTGTGGAGGATAAAGAGAGAGAAAGGCACCGGGTGGATGGTGGGAGAGGAAATCTGTGTACTGAGTGGGAGGCTGCTGGTGAGAGAGTTCACCTAGGGCCCCTAATACCCTTGAACCGGCCCTGCTTCTTGTGGAAAGACCGGGCCTGAAAATGTTTTCTAGTAACACAAGGGAAAATATAATGAAGCGTTCTGCTCGACGATTGAAAATAAAATCGATTGAAGGAAAACCAAGAAAGTTGTTGGGTAAGGCTTACCAGGTGGCTCCCTAGCAGTGCTGTGCGCTACAATGCAGAAAATCCGCAGTTTGATTCCCAGAGCAGGCCTTCCACCTCATGGATTGACTGGAGCTAGGAGCACCCCGGAAGCAGTGCTCGTAGCCCCTTGGGGGCGGGTGGGGAGGAAGTTATGGCTATCATTAAGGGCAATACCTGGTGGCCAGATTTAAAGTCCAGATACAGGGATCTGGAAGGATCACTGCTGCAATGATCAGACTCTGAACAGGATGGGGGTATCTATAAAAAAAAAAAAAATAGAAGAAAATTCCTGCGTGTTTGTGAATAAAGGTTCATGGTCCCAACGCTGGTTCTGCTTGAGCTAGAAGAGAAAGTAGGAACGACTGAGCCAAAATAAAAAAAACTGTTGGGTAGAGATGATAACTTCAAATTGCTACCCAATGTTTAAATGTGACAACTTTTGAAACTATTAAGTTCCCACAAGGTAAATCCTGGGAAAAATAGAGGGATGATAACAGTTGTTTCTTTCCAATATCTGTGTTCTCTGGCATGCTTAGTAGAAGAAGTATTCTTTTGCCTTTTTTTCTTTTAATTGCTTTCCATCTTAGGTCTCCTCTGTGGGTGGCATGCCTGGGCAGCTCTGGGACCCCTTGCTGCACTGAGGGCTGAAGGAGCCACCTATAACTGGGTGCACCCTCAGTGACACTCGTTGGCCAGCAGGGACCTGCCAAGATAGTGCCTGCCGTCTTTCCTATGCCTGAAGGCACCACCTCTGTGGCACATCCTGGTCGGACCATCCCCACTGTAAGAGGAATCCAAACCTGGATTTCCCATGCAGCAAGGCACAATGGCCCTTGAAGACTGCTGTTTGACAACCTCTTGGGTTAAAACCAGGACTGGATCAGGATGTCCTGGAAAAAATGGCACCATTTGACAACCTCACGGGGTGTTCAGCTCCAGTTCATTGAGGGCTGCAGGCAAGTCTGGTTTCCAGAATATCCCTACTGAATATGCATGAAATATTTGTATACAATTGAGGCAATACATGCAAATATATCTCATGCATGTTCTTTCAGGCTATTCTAAAAGCCAGACCGGTTTGTGGCTCTCAGTGACAGGAATTAGCCACCTCTGATTGAATGAGCAGATTGCAGGCAGAAAAAAGTATATTGTAGATAAGTCCCTAGTGCGAGTATCCAAGTCATAATAACAAACAAGCAAAGTAATACTGACTGGTACAACATTTGCTTACATTTATCAGGATTAATTAGCATATGCGAGCAAAAGATGACATTACCAGAAAATACAAGTGAATCACAAAAGGTTCAAACTTACCCTAGATTTATCAAAATACTATATTTATAGTATACAACAGACAAAAAACCTCTATAGAGGCTGATATATAATATTACTATTTATACCGCTGTAAGAGGGGGCACATTTAACTCGGGGTGGGGTTTGGAGGGTACGTTTACATACACAATCAGAGATACGAACAGCAAAGTTGACATCACTGAAGATTTTCTATCATTCGGAGCAATGAAAGGTAAAAGAGGAGTTGATTTGTACAATGTACTCTGTGTGATGTCAACTTTGCTGTTCGTACCTCTGACTGTCTATGTAAAAGTGCCCCCTTTGTTTTTCCTAGTGGTATAAATAGTAAAGTTACATGTTGGACTCTATAGAAGTTCTCTTGCTCTATCTCACTCTCTCATTTGATGTTAGGAGCTGCCCAAACTCCTCCCACTTGCATAACTAATGTGACATTTGCATATTAGTGCCCTAACACAAAATGAAAAATGATCCTGTTAGACTGTAAGCCCTCTGAGGATAGGGAAATGCTTATAGTACCTGAATGTAATCCACTTTGAAGTACTGAAAAGCAGAATATAAAAAAAATAATAATGGTGTTAAGATGAAAGGATGGGGATTGGTGTGCTAATGGAGGAGTAGCCTTGTAATGAGAAGCAGGGAAGCCAGGATTCAAATCCTGCTGACATTCCTTGTGAGGTTGGGCAAGTCATTCATCCTCCATTACCCTCTAAAGTTAGATTTACTAAGCTGTCATATTTTACCTGCAGGAAAAAAATGCTCCCACAGACTAATATATCCCATGTTAATTTTCCCAGCAGTAAAATACCACAGGGGAAAAAACCATGGCAATGCTGCACTGTGTGATTGCAGCTCCACATCCTGGGGTCACAATCTTTTAAGGGGGGCTGCATGACCCCCAAGCTCCCCTAGCCTGATTGCCCAAACACCTGGGGATGTCTATTGAGAACCCCTCAGCCATCCCCTGTCGGACCCTGAGACAGCAAAAGTTAAAAAAAATAAAAATAAAGTAGCCCCAGTGCTGCTCCTGGCCTCATCCCAGAACCCAAGCCCTGCCACCTTGGTCCAAACAATCCGCTCTCACTGGACCCCATTTTCTACCCTCTGACACCCTCAAAATATATTCTTGGTGGTCCAGCAGTGGTAGGAGCATCTCTTCGAGGTATGGCTAACCTCAGGCATATCATCTTCCCCATCATGTGGCAGGTGAGCACTATTTTCCATGTGTACTTTTGAACTGCTGTACAATACACAGACAGGCTAATGCAATATGATGTGCTCAGGCTAGCACACCAGGTAGCACTCTATTGGACACGCGTTTTAGATATGATAATATAACCCCGATGCAATACAGGGATTAGCGCATCCAAAACGTGCATCCAATCGAGTGCATAGCTAATAGTGCACATCACATGCAAATTAACTGTTACCCTGCGATGCCAAAAATTGCTGCATGGCCAAGGCGCCCATTTTAACATGGCAAATTTAACGTCTGCCCGGGAGCTGGCGTTAAAGCATGCTATGCTCAAGGGCTCACTGAAAAAAACAAAAAAATCCTGCTTTCTGTGATTCTTCCTATTAATATCGTCGCGATACTAAGTAAGAAAGCAGAATCATGCCGAGCTCAAGGGCTCAAGAAAAATAAATAAATAAATACATTCCTACTTTCTGTGATTCCTTATAGGGGGAGCCACAGAAAGCAGCATTCTCAAGGTCTGGCCGAACTGGAATCCCTGCCGGCACTAAGTGAAGGAGTGAATACATTAGTATTAAGTATCAGGCACTTACTTTTAACTTATTCACTCCTTCACTTACTGCCGATTGGTCCATTCACTGACATGTGACAGTGGAAAGGACCAATCCCTTTTCAGAAGGCTGTCCTGAAAGGTGATTGGTCTGTTTCAGTGAAACGGACCAATTGGGAACAGCCCTGCTGGGGGTGGGGAGGGAGCTTTGAACATGCTGTTGTGGGCGCACAGCCACATCTCCTCGACGCCCAATGAAGAGTGCTAGAGATGCACAAATTACCCATTGCACGTCCCTTTTAGCAAGGGAGCTCATTTGCCTATTGCATCGAGCACCCAAGAGAGGTGGATCTGTGCGTGTTAAAAAAACATGTGCCCAGTTTGGACGCACATTTTTTACGTGATAATATTGCATTGGCCTGAGTGAGAACAATTTTCTTTTTAGTAGGGTCAAACCAGGGGTAGAGTAGGCAAGTGCCTGGGGGCAGCAGTCCTGCTATGAGTCACTTGTTTTACATCATCACCATTATTTCTGTATGTGTGTGTGTGTGTGTGTGTGTGTCGGGTGGAGGGGGGGGGGGGAGTTGGGGGAGGGGGGGTGGATAAGCCAGCTGTCCACATGAGCATGGGCAGCAAGGTATATAAATTTGCTATTGGGTCCAACACTTTAAAAAGTTATGAGAGAAAAAAGTACCATGTTAATAAAGAGGGCTTAACCTATGAAGAGAGTGTTGGTGGGTGATCTGAACACCTTACATAGGTCCTCTGTATCACAGAAGGGAAGTGGTGTAAGAGTGCATTCATGTTTTGGAATGTGTAGTCAGCTGAGACAACCTTATCAATTAATAGGTTGGAGGGAATTTCTAGAGCTTTAATGGTATGATTAGGTATTCCGATTTAGCACTTTTAACTTTTAGGTACCATTTTAGGGATTTGCTCCGATGGCTTTCTTATGGTCAGGATGGAATTGACTTACCGAAGGTCCCATTTGAAATGTTTGTATGCATCCAAGTGAAATAGGTTTGGGTAATTTGCCTGTCCATAACTGCATTTGTGCCGCTCTCGATTTCAATGAATTTGCCCCAGTTTTTGTAAGATAAACTAAGAGGGAGGTGAGAAACTAAACTATTCATCTGTTTTTCAGCAGGTGCAAAGTAGGCACGGTTCACTTTGAAATCCACATGTGTAACTTCCCTGTTCCTGCCCTAACCCCACCTTTGCCCTGGTGCTTGACTGTTTCAGCTCCCTGTCTGCAGATATCATCCCAAGGCTTGCTCCCCCCTCCCCATCTCGACGCCATACACTGCACTGCTTGAGCTTACTGGAGGATCAAGAACAATACCGACAAACAAAAAAGATTATGAAATGCACCTACGTTGCGTTATGCTGGAAGCATATACATCTCCAAATTCATATGTTGGCCAGGAAAGCCAGATTAAGACAAACTCTTTTTTTTTTTTTCTTTTTTGTAGTCTTGAAAGCATATGGAAAACAAAGCGACTTGTTCAGGTTCACACAGTGAGTCAGCGGCAAAGGGAAGTCAAATTCAAGGCTGAAGACTTCTCCTGAATCACAGATCAATGATACGAGCGATCACTAGATTGCTCCTTCTCCTCCTTAGCTGGGTACACTCTATATTTGTGACTGTCTTGGGGGAAAAGAAGTAGAATTTTTTTTTTGTTTTGGTTTTTTTTTGCTTGTCATATGTATGATTTACGTAAAAAAGAAAAAAAATAATAATCTTCCTGACATCTGTAGAGCGGAAAGCAAACAGGACCGCAGAACACCCAGGGTTGTGACAAGCTCCTTTACTAAAGAAGTCTTCTCACCCAGGCTGCTGAGATGCAACATTTTGCCGCACTGTATTTGGGAATGTGTGAGAGGGAAGCGACACAGAGCAGTGAAGCAGGGCTGGCCTATGGGCCATTTCCCAGTCTACTAAAATGGAAAACCTTGCATCCAGGCCACCCAAGTTTTATTGACCTAGAAACAACAAGAAGAAGAAGGGGCGTGAAGTGACTGAGGCTGGGAGCATAAACTCCTCTTTTTTTTGTTAGAATGTCTTATTTTGGGATAATCATACAAATGCGGTGCCTAGAGGGGAATGTGGCTGATTTAATCTTTGTGCTCTGGGGTGGCCAGTCTGTAATTTTGCAACTCACCGGCCTCATGCAGATAGCCACGAATGGAACAGCGACCATAATTACAAGATGCTGATCTGCTGCTAATCCCTGGTTAACAAATGTTAGTTACAAGATAAATAAGCCCCCCTCCCCCGCCCCATGCGCATTTCCTGAAGTCATGGGAGAGCATTTCATTATCAGCTTCAGACTTGGCTCTTCCTGGAAAATAAATAAATAAAAGCTTTGTACATTTCTTTCAATGGCAAATCGCATGGCCTTTGAAGTGAGAGAATTTCCAAAATCTTTCTCCTTCTTTAGAATACGAATTGAAGAAAACTCAAACTGTTTTAGATTTTGACTCAGCCATTGAGATGTCTGTGACAGCTCTAGCATCTCATAGGACGATGCAGTTCACTTCCAAATACCAATGTGTTTCACAAGTGTCCAGTGCTAGGACAATTTTTTTTTTCTATTTTAGATATTTTAGTTAAAACAAGTAACCATCTCACCGCCCCCCATTAAGATCCCCGTTTAGACTTTCATCCCTTGCCCCTCTCTCCCCTCCATACCTCTTCTCCACCTTCCAACATCCCATTCCCATGATTCTCCTCCCCTTCCCAACTCCCATCCCTTCTTCCCTCCACCCTTTCATTCATTCATCTTTCTCTTACAACTTCACACTTTCTCTCCTTCTCACTTCATCCCTCTACACATCCCATCCCTTTCCCCTTCTGTCTCCATTCCTCCTCCTTCCGTCTCACTTCTCCATGCCTTTCGCCCTCCCCACTCTCACTCCTCCATCCTTCCCCCTTTCACTTCTTCATTCATCCCATGCACAGACAAATTGGGATGTTTATTTAATAATCCCAATCAGAGGCAACAATGGCAGGACCTCCAAAGGAATTTCTGAACGTCACCAGCCTCATTAATGTGATGGGTGCAATTGATTGCACACATGGAGCACGTAACACTATCACCCGAGAGGGAAGGGGCCCTATCAAAACAGGAAATCCTTTCATTCTTTGAGGGGCCAATGCAATAAGACGCATGTTAAAACGCGCGCTCATATTGAGTGCCCGTTTTCCTGACGTGCGCACAGCTGCCCTCCCCCCCCCCCCCCCCCCCCGGGGCACCCGATGCAATATTTAAATTAGGTGCTGTGTTGAAAACGACAGGCCAGGGAAAAATTGAGCATTCCTAGCACTCAAATGCATTGGGTGCCCAGAAGTGCAACGGGCTCACGTCCGTTCCATCCCACTTCAGGACGATTTCGACGCTCGCTATAGTGCACTCATGCTGTGCGTGCATGTTGTGTGGGTATACCGTGGGTGTACGGTGTGCATGTAGAGTGTGACTACAGAAATTTTATTTTTACATAAAACCATTATGTTATACCTATATTTTTAAACACTAATGATAGTGTCGCAATGATCCTAAGTAGGAAGAACCATAGAGGATAGTAATTTTTAATTTATCATGAGACATTGACTCGCGGATTGACTTAACGACAGCACAGGAGCTAGAGTTAAATTTGCTGCGTTGAAAAGTATGCATTGGGCTGCCAATGATTTTCTGAATTGGGGGGTAATAGCTAATAGCCTCATCTACATGGAATTTACATGTGATGAACGCTATCGATGACGCAGTTGTTTGGGCACACAGTTTGTTTATTTATTTATTTAAATCTTTTCTATACCGTCGTTAAGAAGGATCCGTCACAACGGTTTACAATAGGGCACATAAAGTAAGGATGCTGAGATATATTAATTTACACAGGTGCCGTAATGATTCGGTACAAGGTTTTCTAAATGATATAATTGGTTTGTGATACAATACTGTCCAGGAATTATCAGTTTAAAAACAATTCTAACTTTATAAGTGTCAACTTCTCTTCTGGTGAAGAACGAGAAGGTAGAGTAAAAACAGATAGAACCATCGCTACACACCTTATTTTTTCAAATCTCTCACTTCGCCTGCCTCACTGTTTCCCCTTCTCTGTTTGGTAGGCTTGCTTGAATAGCCAGGTTTTTAAGCCTTTTCTGAAGGTTTTGTTGTCTTTTTGCAACCTTAACTCTAGTGGCATGGTGTTCCACAGTGTGGGTCCTGCCAAGGATAGTGCTCTCTCTCTCACTTGAGTTAGTCTTGCTGTCTTAATTGATGGGATCGTAAGGAGTGCTTTATTCGCTGATCTTAGGTTTCTGTTTGGTACGTGTACACGGAGGGCTGTGTTAAGCCATTCCGCTTTTTCGTTATGTATTAATTTATGTAAGATGCAAAGTGTTTTGTATTGTATTCTCTGCTCAACAGGTAACCAGTGTAACTCGGCTAGGGTTTCGGTGATGTGGTCTCTTGTTTTTACGGTCAAAATTCTTGCAGCAGTGTTTTGTAAAATTTGTAGTGGTCTGAGTGAGGTGTATGGTAAGCCTAGTAGTAGCGCATTACAGTAGTCGGTGCTTGCAACAATCAATGCTTGTAGGACTGAACGAAAGTTCTTTGGCGTTAGAAGTGGTTTGAGTCTTCTGAGTACCATTAGCGTATCCTTCTCTAACTTTTAAGGATATATGCTGTTTTAAGTTTAATTTGGAGTTTTGATGCACTAATCTCCTTATTACATTAGGTGCTAGTCTAGTGCGTCCAAAAAGTGTGTCCAATCACGCGTAAACCTGTGCTCTAAGCTGGGTACACTTTATTGCATCGGCTGTTATGATTGTGGACCCTTGGACCGGGACGAGGGTTAGCGCTACCACAGAGGGACAGCCTTCAATGGTTCTTGTTGCCGGCTGGTGGTGAAGGTGAGGTCAACCCAGCTGGAGCTTCTCCTATACCAGCCCTTGTTCCCTGCAGGTTGAGCCCTTGGGTGCCAGGGCCGGCAGGTCTTAGGTGTGGGTTGCCTCGATGAGACGGAAGTGATGGAGATGAAGGCGAGGTCAGGAGTCCGGGTCAGGGTTGGCAGCAGAGGTGCAGGACAAGAGTCCAATCTGAAGATCCGGGGCAGGCTGCAAGCAGACGAAGATGAGAGAACCAGGCCAGGGATCGAGACAGGCAGCAGACAAGCATGAACGAGGGATGAGCTGAAGTCAGAACCAGGAGATCAAGCCAAGAAGTAACACAGGACCTGGAGGATGAGGAGAGGAACAGAGGCAGGAACACTAGGTGCGGGCAGGAAAGCAGGAACTGGAATGCCGGGATAGGACTTCAGGAGCAAAGGACTGGAGCAGAGTAGAATCAGGACCAGGACCAGGATCAGGAACTACAGGCAGGAACCAGAAGATGTCAGGAAACAGCAATTAGCACTCCGAGGAGACGACCTGTTACTAAGGCAAAGAACTGGAGACTGAGGCAAGGTTTAAATACCCCTCAGTCAAGACTTCATCCATCGGGGCTGGACCGAAGTTTCCCGCCATGGTCCCTTTAAGAGGTGAAGCCTCCTGCGCGCGCCTAGGGAGAGCTCCCCAGGAAGCAGGGCGCGGAGTTTAGAGCTGTGTGGGAGACCGCGGTAGGCCGGCCCCGGAGCGGGACACGCCACACCGACCTGGAAGAGCGCCAGCTCGCGTCGGAGGAGGCAGGGGGGCCCGGCTGTGGCCTGCCATGGCCAGGAACCACAACATCAGCTCCTGAATGTGCATATGGTGTATGATATGCATATGGTACTGAATGTAGTAGCCAAATATCCTGGGTTCTGCCATGACTCTTTTATTTTACATCACACTACCCTCATTGATCAAACTGAGGAGGGACATTATGGGAGAGAATGGATGCTAGAAAAGTACATCTTTATCTTGTTTACCTCTAGGCCTCACTCTCTACCTCTTTCACATTTTTCATCATTACCGTTACACCATGCTGGGGACTCAGGGTTTCACCAGGACGTTCTGGGATTCTGTATGAATTGCCGAGTCTCTGCAGAAATGTAGGAAACTTCAGTGTCCTGGGATTGGCTGAATCAGCCTACATGGCTCAGAGAAGATTGAGGCAGCACTGCATCAATCCATGTGGGTAGTAGCAGTGTCATGTTGACTTGCAGACTGGAAGAAGGATCAAGCAGCATTATGCCAGCCTGCATGGGCCAGAAGAAGAACATAAGAACATAATATTGTCATACTGGGTCAGACCAAAGGTCCATCAAGCCCAGCAACCTGTCTCCAACAGTGGCAAATCCAGGTCACAAGTACCTGGCAGAATCTCAAAGGGTAGATCGATTCCATGCTGCTTATCCCAGGGATAAGAAGTGGATTTCTGCTATTTCACTTTAATAACGGTTTATGAACTTTTCCTCCAGGAACTTGTCCAAACCTTTTTTAAATGCAGCTTCACTAATAGCTTTCACCACATCCTCTCGCAATGAATTCTAGAGCTTAATTATGCGTTGAGTAAAAAAAATATTTTCTCTTATTAGTTTTAAATGTACAACTTAGTTACTTCATTGTGTGTCCCTTGGTCTTTGTACTTTTTGAAAGAGTAAACAATTGATTCACGTTTACTTGCTCCACTCCACTCATTGTTTTATAGAAGTTTACCATATCTCCCTTCAGCCAACTCTTCTCCAAGCAGAAAAGTCCTAACCTCTTTAGCCTTTCCTCATAGGGAAATCGTCCCAGCCCTTTTATCATTTTGGTTACCCATCTCAGTACCTTTACTAATTCTGCTATAACGTTTTTGAGATGTGGTGACCAGAACTGCACACAATACTCAAGATGAGGTTGCACCATGGAGTGATACAGAGGCATTATGATAGTCTCTGTTTTATTCTCCATTCCTTTCCTAATAATACCTCGCATTCTATTTTTTTCTTGGCTGCTGCTGCTCACTGAACAGAAGATTTCAATGTGTTATCAACGATGATGCCTAGTTCCTTTTCCTGAGTGATGATGCCTAATGTGGAACCTTGCATTGCGTAGCTACATTTTAAATTGCTGTTCCCAGTGATAGTAACTTTCAAATGGGCACGTAGACTCACATATACACATGTATGTTAGTGCATGCCCAGAAACATGGCAATTTTATAACATCCATATCTTAGAAAATAGCCTAGGCAAGTGTATATGTGCACTTAATTTTAAGCTTGTGCATGCCCAGCAGCGTAAAATCAGGTTTGAGCTGTGTAAGTGAGTGAATTTTATAAGAAGTGCACATCCACATGACCAGTTTCAACATTTTGTCCACCAGTTTGCCCAGTTTACAGCTAGGTTCCCCAAAGGAGGAGCTGTATTTGAATTGTCCCATGGCAGCTGCAGTTGGACATTTGGGAGGGTTAGTGTCTAGTAGGGTTGGGCCTGGAGGCTAGAAGGTGGAGAATGCTTAGAAAGGGAAAGAAAGAGAGAGAAAGATTATGTATGTGTGAAAGAGAGAATAACTTTGTAATTACTTTAAACACAAACAAATCTTTCAACACCTAACTAGGGTACAAATTAAATGCGTTGACTCTATACTCCCTCTAGATGGATTCTGAAACTCCCTTGTCCCTGCAGATGGTAAGAAATAAACACAAAGAGGGAAATATTCAGCCACTGGCTGGCTTGAAAAGTTAGCCGGATATACTTATCCCACTAACCTTGGAGGGATATTCAGCAGTGCAGCAATACCACTGAATACACACAACTATCTTAATGTTAGTCAGATAGCTTTATTTAGCTAACTTTAGGACAAATGGAGTTAGCTGGATAAATTAATTTATCCAGCTAACTGGAGTTAGCTGGATAAATTAATTCTGCCCTGGAATGACCCCGAAATGCCTCTATGTTATCTGGCTAAATTTTAGCTTGATAATGAGTTATGCAGTCAAATAAGTGGCTGAAATATTCAGAAGTCTGCATTTAGCTAGATATTGCACAAGTTATCTGGCTAAATGCTGTTGAATATAGATCCCAAAGATAAAGTTAAGCACAACTTTACTGAAGGAATTTGTTGAACTTAGAAATAGTAAAAATAATATACTTCACAGCCAAGTATGGAACCAATAGGGTTAAGAGCTCTCTGTTTGTAACTCAAAATTCTTAGTGGTAATATAAGTAACATGTATTAAATATACCCCTAGCAACTAGTGTAATTGCAGTTCAAGAAAAACAAAATTAGATATCTCTAGTTAGTTGGTGCATTTTGCTTTTCCTTTCTTTAGATAACTCTCTCAGCTTTATTTTAAGTTATCTGATATAGAAGTCGATATCTTTATTCTTCAAGACAAGTGTGAGAGTATGCCCCTAGTGGTACCTTATGAGTTAGTGCAGGACCAGGCTAGATATGACCAGCTAGAGAGGGATAAGAGCTGGGACCCAAATGGGGATAGAGGCACCTTATACATCTCCAGGAGAAGGCAACTCCTGAAATATTACTGACCTAACCCAAGGTATTGTAAGTACACGAAGATACTGCAAGAGGTAGGCAGTTTGGTATTTACATTGGGGCCGATGCAATACAGTGCGCTCAGCCGAGCACACTGTTTAACCCAAAATTGGACGTGGGTTGTGTAGGCGCAACCTAATCCCTATGAGGAAAGACTAAAGAGGTTAGGACTTTTCAGCTTGGAGAAGAGACGGCTGAGGGGGGATATGATAGAGGTGTTTAAAATCATGAGAGGTCTAGAACGGGTAGATGTGAATCGGTTATTTACTCTTTCGGATAGTAGAAAGACTAGGGGGCACTCCATGAAGTTAGCATGGGGCACATTTAAAACTAATCGGAGAAAGTTCTTTTTTACTCAACGCACAATTAAACTCTGGAATTTGTTGCCAGAGGATGTGGTTAGTGCAGTTAGTATAGCGGTGTTTAAAAAAGGACTGGATGAGTTCTTGGAGAAGTCCATTACATGCTATTAAGTTCACTTAGGGGCGGATTTTTAATGCCCTGCGCGCGTAAATCCGGGCGGATTTACACACGCAGGGCCCTCGCGCGCCGGTGCGCCTATTTTGCATAGGCCGCCGGCGCGCGAAGAGCCCCGGGACGCGCGTAAGTCCCGGGGTTTTTTAAAAGGGGCGGGAGGGGGTGTGTCGGGGGCGTGGCCGAACAACATGGTGTTTCGGGGGTGTGACGTGGCGTTTTGGGGGCGGCGACGCGGGTGTGGTTTCAGTCCAGGGGCGTTCCGGGGGCGTGGCTGCAGCCTCCGGACCAGCCCCGGGACCGGAACACGGACGGGGCAGCCGGCCGACGCGCGCAGATTTACGCCTGCTTTTTGCAGGCGTAAATCGTGCGATAAAGGTAAGGGGGGGTTTTAGATAGGGCCGGGGGGGTGGGTTAGGTAGGGGAAGGGAGGGGAAGGGGGGGGGAGGGCGAAGGAAAGTTCCCTCCGAGGCCGCACCGAAATCGGAGCGGCCTCGGAGGGAACAGGCAGCGCGCGCTGGGCTCGGCGCGCGCAGGTTGCACAAATGTGCACCCCCTTGCGCGCGCCGACCCCGGATTTTATAAGATACGCGCGGCTACGCGCGTATCTTATAAAATCCAGCGTACTTTTGTTTGCGCCTGATGTGCAAACAAAAGTACGCGATCGAGCAATTTTTTAAAATCTACCCGTTAGAGAATAGCCACTGCCATTAGCAATGGTAACATGGAATAGACTTAGTTTTTGGGTACTTGCCAGGTTCTTATGGCCTGGATTGGCCACTGTTGGAAACAGGATGCTGGGCTTGATGGACCCTAGGTCTGACCCAGTATGGCATTTTCTTATGTTCTTATGTTCTTATGTCCCTAAGGGGATTAGTGCCTCTCCAATGCATGTTCAATGCGCGGCGAAACTAACAGCACTCATCACATGCAAATACATGTTGATGAGGCTATTAGTTACTCACCCGAAATGAAAAGAAAAATGTGCATCCAATATGCACATTTTTGCGCTTAGAAAGCAGGCGTTAATTTCTGAGCACTCCCAAAAGTTGTACAGAAAAGCAGAAAATACTGCTTTTCTGTACATCCTCCGACTTAATATCCTAGCAAGGATATTGGAGGAATGAAAAATTCAAAAAAATTTTAAAAAGTGCCGGCAGTCAGGTTTGGGAAATGGACACTCAGTTAACCAGCGTCCATTTTCTGAATCTGTGACTGTGCGCCAGTTAGGAAAACGGACGCTGATAAATTCAGCATCTGTTTTCTTTACCGGTGGATGGCCGCGGACAACCAGCCTCTCCCGGGCACACACTGTCAAGGTGGCACTAGAGGAGTCGACCCCATTGTCTTTTGTGTTGTAAATAAAGTGTCATTGCAAGAAGAAGGCTGAGTCAGCATGCTCACACATGTCACACAGTCCACACATTATTGCTCAGCCATTCTCACAAGTAACCCACAGGCTTCTCGGAGAAACGCTCAACTCAGGGTTTTCCAGCCATTTGGTGACTTGTACATTGGAAACTCTTGATTCAATAAAAGGCTATTCGGGGCAGGTAGCTCGACCCTTCCTGTCTTCCTTGCAGGGGAACGTACCCTTCTGTCACTGCTGATCACTCTGGCTCCCACTTCATATTGGCATCTGTCTTGCAGATAAAGGAAATCCACAGATGGTGTGATTTCAGCAGTCTGTTTCAGGCTCTTAGGTTGCAGGATCTTGTGTCTCTTCTCCAACTCCCCAACTGCTTGGACAGCAGCTGTATACATCTCCTCCTCTATTTCTCTGCAGGACTCGCTGCCTTCCCATGGTGGGCTTACAATACAGCCACACTCACATATAAACTCACTCCTGATTGGATGAGGATCCTTGCAAAGTTGCCTTATGTATTCCTGGGACTGGATGAAGATGCACAAAGATTGCAACATATGATTGGATCCAACCAGGCAACAGTTCAATAGGAGATTAACCCTAGATGTGCCAGTTAAAGCCATAGTCCACCCCTTCCATCCTTTGGAACCAAAGGAAGCTGAGAAGAGCTGCAGCACACTATAACCACACATCAATTGGGGTGGGGCCTACAGAAAGAATGTATGTGTGTGAGATAGAGAGTGAGAGAGTGTATGCGAATGAGTGAGAAAGAGGGGTGTGTGTGTGTGTGTGTGTGTGTGTGTGAGATAGAGAGAGAAACTGCATGCTAGAGAAAGAGACAGATTTTCCTTAATGTCCTTGCTCCTAGTGTTTCTAGTATTGGGTTCCTCTCACTTTTGTAGACTATATATAAAGTAATGCATATAAATCTTTTTCTTTTGCTTCGTTGTAAAGCGTGATTGCAGTTCTCCCTACTGGTTAATTCTTGCTTACCATTTATTTTTTTATAGTTAGCTGATCAGATCAATTAGCCACCAGACACCTCACAAGCAAGACACTAGGCTGGTGGAAGAGTCTCAGTGCCAAGAAGGTAGGCTTTGCTATATATTTCATACAGTTAGGCAGTAGGTAGCCCTGAAAGTAAAGAGACTGATGAAGGACCGACATTTGGAGCATCTGGACTCGTCACCCTGAGGATGCCCACTGCATCTGGAATCATCACCTAGGAGACGTCTTCTGCAACAGAGGCCATCCCACCAGAGCTGTGATCAAGGCCAAGGACCAGAGATGTGTGGTGCACTCACATCTGAGAAAATACACTAGGTCTGGCCCGACTGTTTACACTTTATTGAGCTCAGCAGTAATGAAAAAACGGAAAGAAAAACAAGTGACACAGAGAGAGAGAAAGAAAAGGCCAGAATACTTACCTCAAGGGCCTCTGTTCCAGAAGAATTTAACAAGAGCAACAATACAAAGAATCAAATTCTTAAAATACAAATTTGGAATATAAACACAGTCAGAGTAAAGAAAAGAGGTATACAAAGTCAGTTCTTATCTGACTGACTCATAGTGGTATTCAGCTTAAGGTTCAGCGAGAAAAGAAATTTAATTGTTAGTCTTGCAAGGTATACTTTACACGAAAGTTTGAATGTGTTTAAAATTCAAATTGTTGCCTAACTATATATACGAAAGAGGAAAAGGTTATTTTGGAAGTATTGTTTAAAAAATACCTGTTATAATTTTAAGTACTTGCTGTACTATTGTTGCCAGGCAGTTCTTCATTTTTTCCAGTACAATAAATTTGTTAAATTTATTAGCATGGTATCATGATTTTTTGCAGATGCTTTTGGGGGCTAACACCCTCTCACAGGATGCCTTTCCTAATTCCAAGCCTGCTTTCCCTCCCGACCCCCGGGAGAGTGACTGGGTGGGTTATACGTGGCCACACGAAGCCTGGCAGAAAAGAGGGCTTTTGAGGTGTGCCCCCTTCAAGGAAACATCATGAGTCCCCACTTATCTTTGCCTCCCTCGGCCCGGGACATCAAAGTGCGAGAGACTACCTTGAGGTGGTTTCCTCTTGGGAAGAGTTCTGTGCTGTTGAGAGGAGCTGTTGCTGCAGCTGCCAACATTGCCATCGCTAAGATTGGCTGCTACTGCTGCTGACCTCGAGAGGTGCCACTGCCACCGCCGCTGCAGAGAGGAGCTGCTGAAGCCGCTGAGAAGGAAGGGAAGGGGGGAAGATCATGCACTCTGAGGGCGACTAGGAGACGCTGTAGAGGAGCTGCTGCCACTAAGAGCAAGAGCAGCATAGGAGGGAATGTAGGAAACTTTGAAGCTGCTGGGGATGGGGGTATAAAGGGGGGGGATGCTACTGCTGTTCATTAAGCCCCTGGTCTCTCGTGAGAGGCAGGGCTGCCAACCCATCCCAAGTTGACCGAACAGGCTGACAAGGAGACAAAACCAAGACCAGATCAGGATGTTTTAGTTGATCTGAGATCAGCTGGCAATCCTGAGAAGAGGGGAGGGGGAGAGAGTAAGAGAAAAGGGTAAATGAGGGGAGGAGAGAAGTGAGAGTCAAGGGAGGGGAGGGGTTAAAAGGAGAGAGGATAAAAGAGGGGATGATGGGGTGAGTGAGAGGGATTGGAGGGGAAAGTGTGTGGGGAGGGAGGGAGGGTGCTACACATATATATACACACAGTCACACACACACACACACATCCCTACACCTCAGGGGCAAAATGCAGGGGAGAGGGTTCCATGGAGCATGGCAGAGTTGCCATCTTCTCAGAAATCTAGAAATATTAGTGACACTCTCACTATTTGCCACACTCCTGAGATCCCTGCCCTCTACTGCCCACCTCCTTTCCAAGCATATCAAATCAGCAAAAGGGCCAGATATGCTGCTCCCTCCGCCTGCTCAGCAAACTCTAAGGGGGACACCGTTGCCCCCCTCAGGCTCTCTTGGTGACTTGAAATGTCCAATGTGGCCCTTCCCTTGAAAGGTTTGGGGGCCCCTGATCTAGACTTTAAGAATCGATGCTCATAGCCTTCCAGACATTTCTCCTTTCTTTCGCTTCCCTCTCTCTATATCTTTATACCTGCCTCCCTGTTATTTACAGACATTTTTGTGAGATGTTCAGTATCTAGGAATCTTTGTTTTTCAGTTTTTATTTTATTTTTCCTGGGAATTTCAGTGTTAGAATAGAAAAAGAAAATCAAATCAGTGGATAAATGACTTTTCCACAGATTTTTCTCTTCCGTGTTATAACAGAGTCATTTTTCCACCCATTTATTTCTGTTCTAACATTAAAATTCCCAGGAAACATAAAATAAAAAATGAAAACAAAGGTCGCCATATATGCCTGTATGTGCTCCTTGGAGTGTTTTTCTACATACTTCATTTGTTTGTTGGATGCATCAGCGCGATTCGTTCAGCTGCTGCCCGCACTCTCCTTCGTCTAGTGTAAATTCCTATTTCTGTCTGATCTAAACTTTTCACCTAAGATCCTGGTTCCCTGACCAGACAGCTGCAGGCCATCTCTACAGTCTTGTGTTGTGTTCCGCGGCCGTGAACGGCCACGACCGCGGTCCCCTACCTTGCCTGCGGTGGCGATCCGCCGCGGCAGCCTCTAATGAAACCCCTGAGTCTGTGCCCGTTGCTCCGGCACGAGTCCCCGGGATGGCCGCCGGGTGGGGAGCCGTCCCTGCTCCTCCCTCGCGGCATCTGGCAGTCTTTCCTCCACGAAGGAAATCCAAGATGGCCACCACCATCTTTAGGCACGAGGCCGCTCCTCCTCTCTAGATTTAAAGGGGCCAGGCCCCTTTAACTACTTACAGCTGTTTTCTATGAGCCTGAGTAAAGGAAGTATAAAGGGAGGCTTCCTCTGCTCATTCTTTGACTTGGCAATGTCTCTTGTAGTGCTGTTTAAGTCTGCTTGCTTCGGTGAGTCTTCTTGAATTTTGGATCCTTGTTCCTGGTTCCTGTCTCATCTTGGTGTTCCTGGTTCCTGACTTCGGATTGGCTAGCGGTGATTCCTGGTGTGTGACTTCGGACTGGCAAGCGGTGATCCCTTGGTGCAAGACCTCAGACTGGTAAGCAACAACCCTCTGGCACTTGACCTTGGACTTCCTCTGGACCATCGTCTCCAAGGGCCCACCTAAGTCCCAGTGGCCTGAGTCCCTACGGGCTCCTCCCGGGGAGACTGCGGGCTTCCAGGGGTGAAGCTCCAGTTAGCCCTTGCACCGTCCTCGACTCCTTGACCTCTCAAAGGTCTACCTAAGTCCCAGCGGCCCGGGTCTCTACGGGCTCCTCCCGGGCAGACCGCGGGCTTCCAGTGGTGAAGACACCGTTCCTCTCCTTGACATCTCGACTCTTCGTCTGCCTCCACAGTCGCCTCAGTCTCCAGTGCCGAGGGTCAGTTGGTCACTTCTTCTTTCTGCCTCGCTACCCGACGGGAGAACCTACGGATCCACTTCCTAGGTATTCCATCCTCCCATCGGTCCAAGGGTTCGCAAGCCTAAGCATAACATCTAGAGCCTTTTCTCTTATCATCTACAGCCCCAGCTTCCAAGATATCAGACATTTTCTCCATCAGCCGAACATTGAAGATTCTGGTGAGACTTAGCAGGTTATTCATTAGAAGATGCCACTTTTCTGGCCCATTGCCTAAGAGCTTCCCCTGATTTCTTGAACTTCTCCCATGCTGCTGTGACTTCCTTTCCAGCCAGGTCATTTGTCCCTGATCTTGTCTTCGCTTCTTTCCATTCCCAACAGCATTGAGGTTTTTTTTTTTATTCCAGTTAGCTGAGGATCTCAGTAGACATTTGACGTTTTTTGTTTCCCTCCAGTCCCGCTCCCGAGTTGATTCCCCTGATGATCAAGGGAACAACCATAAGGAATTTCCCTCTATTTTTGAGATCTTCTGACACTATGGTTGGCTTCTGCTTTTTGCTGAGTCTTCTCCTTCAGGTCTGTGTCCATACCAGATGCCTTTCTGGGACTACCTTATGTTGCCAATGCTGTGAAGATATTTTGTATTGGTATCATTTGAGGGATGAGTCTGTAAGACACAGCTCTTAACTTGCCAGAACCTTTAAGGGCTGTGCATCGAGGGGCTGGCACTTTTAATCCGGCTATCTATGTCGCACAAAGTACTTCTAACCTGCAGCAAGGTTGCAGAAGGAAAATCTGTTAGTTCTAGTCTGGAGGGAAATTTGTTCCCATGTTGATGGGAGCAACTAGAAAATTTGTCTTCCTGATTCAAGGAATGCTACCTGGTGTTAAGGCTAACAACATTTTTAAACCTGCTGCAGGAACAGGAGAGAGAAAACTCCTGCTATGGCTGCTAGAGAGAGGCCAAACTGCTCTAAGTTTGTGGTGATCCATCTATTCCAGATAAAGGGCAGTTTGTTTGCTTGGGGTGCTGCCTTTGACTAGGAACCAGATTTGTTCAGCTCCATGCATAGCCTGGCTTTGAGTGAGGCTTCCTGTGCTGGCAGGTAAAGCCAGCAAGTGTTTAGTTAAAGCTCTGGCTGGAGTCAGGCTTTTGTTTTGTGTGTTTATGTTTGGATTTACAAGGCCACTGCATGCTGTGTGGTCCCTGGTGGGTCTGGTAAATAATTTGGAAATAGTAAATAAATCATCAAGCTTACTCTGTTTACTGAACCCTGGCTGGTAGAGTAATTCTACCACCTCTACTGCCTTCCATAACTTGAAAAAAAAAAAAAGAGGAATTTGGAAAGGACAGGGGGCTAATTTTGTGAAAATAGGCTGAAGACAGAAAATAAAGGTCTCATCCATTGCACACTTTGGCAGGAGTCAGTGGCAGAGCCCTTCCAGTGTGGTTCAGGCAATTGAATATGTGCTCAGTAACTGGCCTGGTGGATCAATGGGCACTATTGTAATGCTGTTCTGAGCCAGCAAAACTGTGTGGGAACAGTTACCAGCCAGAGAAAGAAGGGATATCCATTATCATCAATAAACACATAACAAAAAAAGAACACAATATCACTTAATAATATTCACGTAACCTGCCCTTCCCGCCCTTCACAGTGGATCTCACTTCAGAGAATGCTGACCACCTTCCAGCTGTATCGTGCCATGGGGGAGAGGTTTAACCTGTAAGACTAGGGGGGTCATGCTCAGTAGAACGGTAAAAGATGGACCTTTTTACCATTGGAATTTCTGTCCATAAGATTTCCAGAGTGCAGTTTTTTTCCTGCAAAACGTTTATCCTATGCGGTCCTTAACATGCAGTACCACCCCTCCATTAATTTGATCTGCCTTGCCATGTTGATATAATTTGTACCCTGGTATTACAGTTTCCCACCAGAGATGCCTATTATGTCTATATCTTCCATGAGTGCCATACATTCTAACTCTTCAGTCTGATTTTTCAGACTTCTGGCATTTGCATACAGACATTTTAAAGTAGATTTATTTGTATTTCTATTTTTATATGTACAAATAATCTGCTTATTTTCAAATGGAAGATTGCTACAATATGTGCTGTTGAATTGTCCATAGATTTTACCCCTGTTAAAAATTGCTATGATAGAATGTTACATTTACATTTTTTTAAATTACCCTGTAAGAGCTTAAATTTAGCTTTCAGAATTCCCTCCCACACCATCCTATGTTGTTGATACCCACATGTACCATGACAGCTGACTCCTCCCCAGCATTCTCTAAATTGTATCTAGGTGGCACATGAGGTCCACTACCTTCGCACCAGGCAGGCAAGTTACCAAGTGATCCTCACGTTCATCAGCCACCCAGCTATCTACTTTCCTAATGACCAAATCACTCCCTACAACAGCTGTCCTAACCCTTCCCTCCTGGGCACGGAGTCATCCTTGGTACAAGAGGATAAAGTCTGTCATTTAGAGATGTGTATTGTTTTAATATATTATATCGGTTTGCACTTTGTTTTTCCCGTGCTTAATTTTGTTTTTTCCACACTTTGTTTTTTTTTTTTCGCATTTCACTAATTTCATGTTAGTGTACACTAACAGGACAAATTAGACAATTTTGTTGAAATTATCTAATTCGTCTAAAACAAATGCACATTTCTATAAAGTATTACCTGAAGAGCAGGTCCTAGC
This sequence comes from Rhinatrema bivittatum, assembly GCF_901001135.1. Classification (NCBI taxonomy): domain Eukaryota; kingdom Metazoa; phylum Chordata; class Amphibia; order Gymnophiona; family Rhinatrematidae; genus Rhinatrema; species Rhinatrema bivittatum. Next base: position 569,818,701 of record NC_042615.1, read on the forward strand.
TACTGGATCACTTCCTGCCATACCAAGGTGATGGGCTCCTCCCAGGTGACCTTTCTTTTCCAAAGCAGCACAAGGTGGAGTTGGAACTGCTCCACTATGTCCGTCTATATACCTCTCTGTCTGCCTCAGCTTTTCCACGTCTGCCACTCTGTCCTCCACAGATCAGAATCATTCTTTGAGAGCCAGGAGCTCTGGCTTCTGGGTGCACACATGAAACCTCTCACCAACATGTAGATACTCATACATATGGCACTCAGTTCAAAAGATTGGATAGTCTGCATCTCGCTGCCGGGCTTCTGTCTGCATCTTAATTTGTTGAATTGCTAAAGTATTAAAAGCTAATTAAGGAGTGGGTATGTATCAATTCAAGGGTTGTTAAATTTAACTGTGTTTTTAAAATTTATTAAGGGCCAGATTTTCAAACCTACGCACGGGCGTAGATTTGTGCGCACAACCCGGCGTGCACAAATCTACGCCCGATTTTATAACATGCGCACACAGCCGCGAGAATGTTATAAAATCCGGGGTCGGCGCGCACAAGGGGGTGCACACTTGTGCACCTTGCGCGCGCCGAGCCCTAGGGGAGCCCCGATGGCTTTCCCTGTTCCCTCCGAGGCCGCTCCGAAATCTGCTGCTCAGAGGGAACTTTCCTTTCCCCCCCCCCCCCACCTTCCCCTCCCTTCTCCTATCTAACTCGCCCCCAGCCCTACCTAAATCCCCCCTACCTTTATTATTTAAGTTGCACCTGCCTCTGGGCCTAGCAGGCCTTCAGAGGCCTCTGGCCATGCCCCCACCCAGCCCCTTTTTTCAAGCCCCAGGACATACGTGCATCCCGGGGCTTGCGTGCATCGCCGAGCCTATGCATAACCCTTTAAAAATCTGCCCCAAGTGTTTTTTAAATCTATGTTTTTTTTTTAAATTTCATTACTAGGCGACTAATGTTTGTTAGTGAATTAACATCAACAGGACTAAAATTAGTCAATTACTAACCTCAGTGTTAATTGAATGTTATTCTAAATTCCTCCTGGTGAGGGAAATAATCTATATATCAAAATATTTGACTGGGGAGAGTAGGACTCAAGCCAGTAACTAGCTGCTCAGGAATTAGTACTCTTACCTTCTCAAATAAAGTAAAAGTTTTATAAACCCACAATTCCAACCATGGCAAACTAATACCAGCTTTTACTAGCTCACAGAATTAATCAAAAGTCTGTTTTCCTAGTACAGAAACAATTCTAACACTGGCAATCAAATTCTTGCCTTAAAACTATCATGAAATATAAAGAGCACAGAACAGTTTAACCTCCCAAGAAATGTTTTTCTCAAGATTTAAGCACTCTATCCCAACAAGTCCAATTTACCACCAGCAGATGAGATTTCTGCTGCCAGCACATCCTCTTTTTTTAACTTATGATCTCTCCTTGTGTACTTATAGCTCCGCTGGTTCTTGCCACTACCCCTGAAGTACTGTTTTGTAGGGGTGTGCATTCGTTTTGAACTTAAATGTAAAACGCAACTTTTTTTTTTTTTTTAACTTAAAAAAGTGATGAGGCGAAAACGATCGGATTTCCAACTTATTCAACATAGCTATGTTGAATACGTTGGAAATCGCGATTGTTGATCCTAAATAAAAATTTAAACCCCTCACCCTCCTTAATCCCCCCCCAAGACTTACCAAAATTCCCTGGTGGTCGAGCGGGGAGTCAGGACGCCATTTCTGAACTCCTTTGCGAGGAGCACGTGACGTCGGTGTCACGTGCTCCTCGCAAAGGAGTTCAGAAATGGCGTCCTGACTCCCCGCTCGACCACCAGGGAGTTTTGGTAAGTCTGGGGGGGGGGGGATTAAGGAGGGTGAGGGGTTTAAATTTTTATTTGCACATATGGACATAGACTCAACTTATGGAATTCTCCATATGTCCATATTGACCGCAAATGACCCCCCCTTTCGACTTATGAACTTAAACTTTTGGTCTGCACATCCCTACTGTTTTGTACCCTTGAAATGATTAGATATGATCCCTCTTTTGTTTGATTCACATTCAGTACACCATCTCTCTCTCATGCACTGCATTCTTGGGTTCCTGTACTTTAAAAAAAAAAAAAAGAATATCAGTTGCCGAACTCTTGGTCACTCCTCATTTTTTTTTTGACTTGATCTGGCTAATTCACCTATCATAGATTGTGGTTTCAATTGTAAAAAGGCAAACGTTTTCTATCTGCCCCTCTGCCACTATCCCTTGTGAAAATATAGAACAGCTTGGCCAGTATATTGACCATAGAGATCACTGACCTCAATGTTGTATAATTTTAATTAAAAATGATTCTGATTTTGTTTTATAAACTTCTGCAGCACACATCATCTGCTAACTTAAAAACAAAGAACAGCTATCAACAGATTTAACCCTTTACATTGTTCAGTTTAAAACTTCAGATGTGAAGTTTTAAAGTTGATTTTTCTTTTCAAATTAGGTTCAGCAAGGGATCTACAGCTAGGGCTATGTGTAAACAGGGATCCTCTGAAACCCATTAGGGCTGAGTAGTCCTTCCTATTGGATTGGGACCCGAGTGTGATTTAAGCCCCTGAAAAGGTGAAAGGAAAATAGGGGAGCAGCCAGCTGCCGAGGTGTCCCCAGGGCTGTGCTCCTTGAAGGAAGGAAGAAGAGTTCTCAGGCTCTAAAATTCCCTTTTGCACCCTGGACTCCTCAGAGTATTCTGAACAAAGGAGAAGAGGAGGGTGTCCAAATAAAAAAAGATTTTGTATTTTAGTTATAAGTGCTGCTCTGGAAAGGGAAATTACAAAAGAATCGTTCCTGTGGAGTGCATCCTGTTGTTTCTGAACTTTTGTAAATAAAATAGGACCACCACTGCTATGCCGTCTGTGTTTTTTTGGGAACTGTATATCAGGACTTGAACCCCAGCTCGGCAGAAAGGAGCGCGCTTTGCCTGTCTCTTGCCACCAAGGGTCTACTTATTAAAGTCCCATAGTCTCTTAAGGAGTAGACCCCCCCACCCCAAGTACTCTTTAATAAAGAGGGCGCCATTTGTGTTAGGATGCTTAGTTTGGGCAGATCCCATTGACCTGCACAGATGGCTCAGCTGTTGTTTTGCCAAAAGAAATAGTGTTTGTTCAGAGAAATGCTCAGTTAAAAAAAAAAAAGTAGAATTTAAAGTATCTGCATGGCGGCTGTTAAAGAGCAGAAGTGGAGGAGCGGTCTGGTGGTTAGAGCTGGGAAACCAGGGTTCAGATCCTGCTGCCGGGTCCACGTGACCGTGAATGTGCCCCTCTGAGAGTGGTAGATAAATAGACTTTTGGACAGGGGAAACACCTAAGGTACCTGAATATAATCAGCTTTGAAGTGCCTGACAAAACAGAAAATAAATAAATATGACTGCTGCAAGGTCCTGCACGGTGCTTTAGGCTCCACTTGTCAAGTGTAGCACCAGGGCCTGGTAGAAGAGAGATTTCAGCGCAGGCCCAAGGATTCCTGCTACAATTTTTGCTGGGTTGCCTCTTCTGATTAAATATGCGATGGACCATTTAAGTCCTTGGCTACCTAAATTGGCACTAGCAGTAAGACTCTGGCTAGGGTTGAGTTGTCCGTAGACTATCCCTGCAGGCTCTTCCACGGAAGTCACTCTGGACCGGCCAGCAGGGCAGCGTGTGAGGCAATGCGGTTTTTTTGCTTTGGCCTTCTGAGTTGGGAAGCTGGAGAGAGTGGCGGTGCTCCTCATTTTAGGCTTCATGGCCTGTATCAGGGGACGTAGACTCTGCTCTTGCTGGTAACTCCACAGGCCTGGAAGGGATTGTCGGGAAGAGTGAAGAGAAGATCTGACAGGTTTGCTTGTTTTGGGGGATTTTGTGATTTTTAGAGATCCTGAGCCTGCCTGAGGTGGATTTTCCCCCTGCCTTGGAAGGTCAGGAAGGTGCTGTGGCTCCCTCCGTTCAGCTAATAAGGGGAGAGCAGTCTGAGCGAAAGATAGACAATTTTTTTTGGTGAGACTTTATTCTTGTTTTTAGGAGGAGCTTTTTGGTCACCGGTTCCTGCCCACTTAGAGAAGGAATGGATATTTTGTACCTTTGAACATCTATTTGGGCTTGGCCACTTAAAGCCCCAGTTTACCGTTAGAGAAAGAGGTAAGGAGATTCCAGCCCTGCTAGGAGCCTACTCTCGACCACTAAAACGTGTGTGGTTTTCCTAGTGCTTCTGCTTTCCATCTAAAGGGACACTGACTCAGCTAACTAAACTGAGAAGGAGGCACTTTTGGACCGTATTCTTGTAGGAAGATTATCTGAAGAATTATTTTTGTGAATTGGATTTAAAAGTATTTTTGCTTGCAGTAAACGTTTGCTGAACACCCAACCAGACCAGCATCTTTCTTTTAATTTAGAGGTATCCTACAGCAAGGACATCCCAAATGTGAGTGCCGTGGAATCTGAAACCAAAGAGAGAGTGAGAGACCGTGTGGACCTGGTGCCCAGCCCTGTGAGCTTAGGGGCCCTGGAGGTTTCTCCTCCTCCTCACTGGAAGAACCTTGGCACCCCAGGGGGTTTTCTGTACCTGCAGAGGGTGCCAGAGAGTGGAAAGGGAGAAACAAGAGAGACAGTGGCCCCTGGGGACTGTATGAACCCCTATATTCCGGGAGGTCCCCGAAGAGGGGGTTACAAAGAAAATCTGGTTTTTTTTTTTAATTATTTGTACTTCATTATATATTTTTCTATATAACTGCTTATTAAGGTAGCAAGATGAGAAGACAGAAGCATTATCAAATGTAAAAATATAATCACATTAAGGAGATAATTTTCAAAGGAGTTGCACGTGTAAATGTAACATACTATCATGGCAATTTTCAAAAGTCCATTTATGCGCTTATAATGCACTTACACATGTAAAAACCTATTGACAATTCAATGGTATACATTGAAGCAATTTTCAAAAGCCCACTTATATGCGTAAAGTGCCTTTATCCCTGGTAAAACCCAGTTTTAAGCCGGTAAATCCTTTTGAAAATTACCCCCTTAATGCACATCACATCCAAATCAACTTATTCCATAACTGATAAATAATAAGGAAACATATAGTAATGCCGGTGGAATCAGGTGTTGCTTACAATAAACTATAATAAACAAAGGTATTTGGTCATATAAATGCCTTCATATCCCTTTCTTGGTTTCCCCATTTCCCATCCCTATACACCTCACAAATATATCAATCTCACAGCATGCTCACTAATTCACATCTGGGCATCCTATGAGACAATCCTCATGGTCATCAGTGAATAATGTGTTGCGACAACAGTCTTATCGTGTACTTCATCTATATTTATTATGACATTTCTGAAAAAGATCCTTCAGAATTTGATGTTGATCCATGGACAAAGTATCTATGAATGGCTTTCAAAACGTTAGACGTTTTGGCACTCCTAAACTGTTCCCTTCCGCACATTCGATTTCCCTAATTTTAATATCTTAAACATCTTTCTGCTCTATGATTCTTTAGCTAGTGCATCTTCCCCAAATCACTGAAGATACGTTTTCTTGCTTAGGGCCAGTGCTTTCATTTTTGCTGCCCTGTGTAAGCAATTACTGTGCTGCCCCTCTCCTTCTTCTGTTTTTCCCATAACCAACACACATAGAAACTGCCAGACTCACACTCTGTCCCAGTTGCCCCCATTTTCAGCCGAAAAAAAGCTCTGCTCCCTTTTCAAAACTGACGCCCCCCCCCCCTCCAGGAACCTGTCTAACCCCATCTACAAATCCAAAATGCCTAAATTGGGCAGGAGTGAACTCCAAGTGCTCCTGCCCCATCGACCAGTATGTAAAAATGTTTCCAGCTGGTCCTGTAACTGGCACCATTTTGTTGTACTGCAAAAACCCTGCAAAAAAAGACACTTGGAGCCTGTATGGAATTAGGTCTACTGTAATACGAGTTGGGTGCGGGTTTGGGTTTGGCCCTCAGAATGCTGTGAATAAACTGAATTACAATTACAATATAGTAAACTTCTCATACTAAAACAGCACTCTTATTAGGAACTACTCTACCCATGAAAAGGGAGTACTGTAAATTTAACAGCAAGCCTTAAAATACCAATACATTCCTATTAGGAAAGCAGAACAAACCAGGCTGCTATAGATCTTTACATAGAAACTATATGCTAAAATATCCCACCTCACTCATGCATGCAGAACACAGACAAACCCTTACTAAACACAGAATAGAGAGACTATACAGTATAAATAGAAGCATGTAGAGAGAAAATGAACTGGAAAATGAAACAAGCCATATGCTGTATGTAGTGCAACAATGGAAAAGCAGAAGCATCATCAGTACTCAAAAATCAAACAATAAAATCAAGAAATATAAATCAATCATAATAGAAAAACCATAGTAATAAAAATAATATTTCCAAGGAACCGATCTCCATCCCATTAAATATTTACCTTGACATAGCATTAAGCATAACAAAAAGGTCCTGCCAGAATTTCTGAATCTTAAAATATCTATAAAAACAGTGCCAAAGGTACCTTTCTCTAATTTATATTTATTACAGGTGAAGAATCAATCAATTTTATTTTAAATGGCCTACATTTGTCAATGCATGGTGTTCCAAATTTTAACTTGTATTTCCTGCAACCATATGTCTACTGTGATTTTTATGAAGTCTCTAGAAATAATATTCTACCTTTTCAATTCCCAAGAGAAGATTTAAGCAGTCAGCCCAATAGATGGCACAATTCCTAGAATCATATCATGTATACTGTAACACTGTTTTCTAGTGTGTATTAGGTGGATAACTTACTTGGTTTTAGAAATGCCAAATTAAAGAAATTCACAAACACCTTTTCAATAGACTGCTGTTCTTTTGTACAGAGAACCATCTGAATGAAGTGCTTTTCTTGTAAGTATGCATAAAACTGAGTATTTGATATTTTGCATTACTCTTTTACATTGGTCAAGGGACACAACCTCATGACTTCTAACTTATACATTCCTTATATTTCTAATTCCTTTTTTTTTTTCTCACTTACAGAATATTTGATTCTCCAGACCAGGCTGAAACACAGGATTACCCAAGAAAGACATCAAAGGTGAGTATTTAATTTCTTATCCCCATTTCTTCCTCAGAAACACCCAAATCATTTTCACTGGTTTAATTAATATATACTTTTTTATATCTTTAGGTAGAAAATTAGATGACACATGGATCAGATTAATAGGTAAATATGGAGACATAATTTATTTTTCTATTACTAGACTTCTGAATTTACCTTTTTCCAAAACCCAATCTGCCAGCGCCCACAATTGGCAAATTACATATGCACACACCAGAGCATGGAAAATCTGTACAACCAATGAGCACACACTGGCTTTAGCCACAAGCAAACCTGTGCTTCCACTCTTTAGAATGGATGCTACATATATATTAATGTGTAGGCAATTAGAAAATGGCCTCATGCATTGTTACCTAACATTCTACCTTGGCCTGATTCAGTTTATTCATTCAGCTGACAGGGGGTTGAGAACATCGGCAGCGTGAGAGCTCAGATATCTTGTGCCACTTTGCCGGATGAATATGAAATAGAGTTAAAATCTGGCTGCAGTTGCCATTATGTAGCCACATCTTGACCACTCCCACAATGTAGTGTGGTCATTGTGCCACACAGGCAGAGACCTACATACTTATAAGGCAAAGTGGCAGCTAATTGGGTTATGTAGTGGTGTGGGAGGTTATCAGTGGTCTTACAGCTGTTCTGCCAAAGTAAACCATACCTTGCTCCCAGACTTTCAAAGTCTCCCATTGATCCCACTGCTCACTGGGTTACAATGAGACATGTAATGTCCTCATGAGAATAGAGTTTACATTTTAGAGAGCTAAGATGAATTTAGATGTTTTTGTTTTCATAAGGATGAAACTGCTTGCTGCATCAGCAGTTAAGTATCTGAGACTTGGGTTAACAGCACATCTCTGCAACAGCCTGTATGTGTGGTATATGCTAGGCATCAGGACAAGATGGCAGAGTTGCAGCATTGAGCCGGTCCGGGTACGCCGGAAGGAGGCGGCATGGAGACGCTGCGGCAGCCAGCCGTCCATCAGACCCGGAGGGAGTCGCCACAGAGGTAAAGAGGGCAGAGTGAGAGTGTTGAGCAGCGACTGTCGCAACAGTACCCCCCTTCAAAGGGCGATCTCCTCTTCGGGTACCAGGCTTAAGTTTGGAAGGATGCACGAGGTGGAACTGATGAAGCATCTCTTTGTCCAGGATATTGGTCTGAGGCTCCCAAGTGTTTTCTTTGGGGCCGAAACCCTCCACTTTAGAAGGTATTCAAAAGTCTTGCCTCTGTTACGAACATCCAGAATCTCTTTGATCTTGATTTCTAATTCATCTTCTGCAATGATGACAGATGGATCTTGAGATATGGAAGAATCTTGCTGTACTTGAAGAGGGATTTTTGTGCCTTAGCGAGTTTTAGTACATTTTTTGACTTTGTGGATACTGAGACTAAGGCAGGTGTGCTGACAGACTCTCAATCATCAGCTCTGTGTATAGCATTAAGGCAAGAGAAGATATTGTCAGCTGATATCTTTTTGAAGCCTGCCACAATGAAAGATGCATAGCCAAACTGCTCCCAGATGTATCTTGTGGGAGGCATGATATCTTTTGCACTTTCTTTGTGTTTTGTGGAAATACAGGCATTTTTTGGCATCTAAGTTCTAGAGGTCTAGAGGTGCCCATGTCTAGGGCCGGAGACAGGGGCCATCGGTGCCATTGGCCGGCCCCTGTCACATGGTAGGAGCAATGGATGGCCCGCGCCATGAAAGGGAGAAACTCTTTTCAATCAAAGTTTTGCCAAACTATCAGCTCAATACAGTAACATTCATTTGAAGATTTCTCGTCTGTAACGAGCTCGCTGCGCACAATTCGGACGCGTAAGGCAAACCAGCGATACAGTCTCCAGTTTCGCGCGTCCGTAGCGCTTCTTAAAACAGACGCGTAACCCTTCCCCACCCGGCATGTAAATGAACGAATTAGCTGTATAATGAAGGAATTAGCTATTCCCCTCCGATACCGTAACGCGCGCTCAGGTTATCTCATTAGTAACGCACTGTTTTGCCGCGGCCGTAACGTCTTAGTTTACCGCCTCCCCCTAGTAGGAGTTAGGACTGTGAGTCTAGTAACAAATCCATCGACACCGCTTAAGACACTCAAAAACAATAAAAAAAAAAAGCGATACAGAGATGATCGAGAAAATGTAATGATGTGGGACACATAAAACCTGTCAGAAAAAAAAATAAAAATTTTTAAATACCTGTCGGAGGGCCGCGTGGGTTCAGGCGGCGGCGGGAGCCGGGTGGTCGCGTGTTAAATCTAGGCTGCGGGCGGGTGGGCGCCTGTTCCAGGCGGCCGCGGCAGCGGCGGCGGGGGGACACGCGTTAGTTCGAGACGGTCGGTGGGCGGCGGGTGGTCGCGGGTTAAATCTAGGCCGGGTCCGCACAGGCGCGCATTCATTCACTGCCGGTGGGGGCTGCCTCTCGGCAGCCCCCACCGGCAGTGAATGAATGCGCGCCTGTGCGACCCCTGCGATTCGGCGCTCAAGGCAGTCACATGCCGTGACGTCATGGCATGTGACTGCCTTGAGCGCCGAATCGCAGGGGTCGCATTCATTCACTGCCGGTGGGGGCTGCCGGGGCAGCCCCCACCGGCAGTGAATGAATTCGGCGCTCAAGGCAGTCACATGCTGTGACGTCACGGCATGTGACTGCCTTGAGCGCCGAATCGCAGGGGTCGCATTCATTCACTGCCGGTGGGGGCTGCCCCAGCCCCCACCAGCAGTGAATGAATGCGCGCTTGTGCGGACCCGGCCTAGATTTAACACGCGACCACCCGCCGCCCACCGACCGTCTCGAACTAACGCGTGTCCCCCCGCCGCCGCTGCCGCCTGGAACAGGCGCCCACCCGCCCGCGGCCTAGATTAAACACGCGACTACCCGGCTCCCACTGCCGCCCGCCAGCCGCCTGGACCCACGCGGCCCTCCGACAGGTATTTAAAATTTATTTTTTTTTGAACACTCAGGTTTTTACATATTTTGGTATTTTTTTTTTTTCACTTCATGGTGCCTGTCATTTCAAATGTCATTTGAAATGACATTTGAAATGACAGGTACCAGCGCACCCAGGTTACTGTATAGGCGCTGTATTAAGCGCCTATACATTAAAATGGGTTACGCGGGCATAACCCTTCCCTACCGCTTTAAAGCCGCGGCATGCATTTGCATGCGATTAGAGGAGAGTATCGGGGAGTTAGTGAAGAGAACTGTGCGTGCGGGGAGGAAGGGTGCGCCTGACACTGCCGCACTGTTATTACCGCGGCCTTACAGGATCGACCCGTATATATATTTTTTAATCTTATGCCTTCCATGACTGTTCAGCCACCTCAAAGTGGATTACTTTCAGATAAGTAAAGTATTTCTCTGGCTCCAGAGGGCTTACAATCTTAGAGGTTGATTTTAAAAGCGTTGCTCATACTAAAATACCCACATACACGCATATGTGAGCCACACATGAGCAAGGTGGGTTTTAAAACCGTGATTTATGCACATATATTTGTGTGCATGATCAAAAAATAAGGGGGTTGGGGGTGGAAAAGGGGTGGGGCATGGGCAGAGCATGGGTATTCTGGGGCAGAGCCAACTGTTACAGGCACAACTCCGTATTTTCAAACCGAAGGCTGCATAACTTTACTGCTGCTCCTGATGAGAGCCAATCTGCAGATATCACGTTTTCTGGGCTTACACAACAGGGTCAACTGGGAGCATGCAGGATGAAGAACCAGAGGGGTCTGGGTGACCTCCAGATTGACTGGGCAAGCTGGTGGACTAATTGGAAAAACTGAGAATGTCCCTCATGTGAGCATGTTTTAAAATCCGCTTACATACGCATGTTAAAGCTGGCAAAGACCTATGGAACATATGTAAAATAGGTTTGCTTAAGTAACCTCTTAAAATCAGGAGCATACTTACACATGGTAGGTGTATTTTAAATCATACAAGTGAAAGTTCACGGATCATTTAAAATTCCAGTGTACATGCATGTATGGGCGCATGCACACTCATTTTAAAATTAGCCTGTAAGAGCCTAACTTTCAAATCTATTTACTCGCAGAGATTAATATTAGTATTTTATAAACTGCATGGTGGGAGCCGCAGAGTTTATAAAGTACCACTTATTTCTGATCCAAAAGTACGTGTGTATGTTTTAGTATGCGCAAATATTTCCAATGTAAGAAAATGCATACATTCTCCACCTATGTTATAAAAATATGTGAGTATATTTTAGGCACGTAAGAAAATATAACATAAATGTGTAACAATCCCGATTTGTTCACGATGGAAGGTATTTTATAAAGTATGCACGTATACCGTACATGTACTTGGAACCATCAGTTTGCTGATTCCTCTGCCATTTACCCAGTCCTTCTCCAGTTCAGCTAGACCCTCTAGCACAGTGGTTCTCAACCCTGTCCTGGGGACCCCCCCAGCCAGTCGGGTTTTCAGGATATCCACAATGAATATGCATGAGAGAAAATTTGCATGTTATGGAGGCAGTGTATGCACATTTTCTCTCATGCATATTCATTGTGGATATTCTGAAAACCCGACTGGCTGGGGGGTCCCCAGGACAGGGTTGAGAACCACTGCTCTAGCACTTAACTTTGAACTGCCCCGGTTCACCCAGACCTCCCAGCCAAAAACTGAAGACAGCGGACAAGTCTGATTTCACTTGCATGAGTCAATTAGCAGGTGTAAAAGTGTAGAAATAAGTTCACTAATGCATACGCGCCTATACCTCTTACAAAAGAGGAACTACTGCACGTACTTCTGATCCCTGACTTGGAATGCCCTAACCATAACCATCCCATTTTTTTCCACAGTAAAATGTATGTGTGAAATGGAAAATATGTGTGTATCTTGACATTTATAACAGCAAATCAATAAATATTTGCTATTTATGCGCATATATGCTACATTTAACAGCAAAATCCCTTTGAAAATGTACTCCTTAGTTTGCAGCTGGAGGGTGAAGTGAAATGCTGTAACAGAATTTGTACCCTGGCTTCCCTAATTTGAAGTCTATTGCTCTAACCACTTGGTTATTATCCTGATTAATAAGTGAAATAGCCCTATACGATTCAGTCAATAATCTGTCCTGATCTTTCCGGGGTGCGATGTAATTACATCCATATTTGTATCAGCTATGTAATAACCACATGCTTTCCACCTTTAGAATAAATATATTATTAAATAGGGAAGTAAGTGTGCCTATAGATGCCTATATGTCAGGACCAAATACATCAGACCTAGCCATTTTACATGCAGGAAGAAGCCCCCGACTTCTAATTTCATGATGGGTTCATGAAGAGGTAGATTTTAAAAGTGTTGCTCGTGCAAAAAGGGCCACATATACGCTTATGTGGGCCGCACGTGAGCAATGTGAGTTTTAAGAAGCCGCGAAGTAAGCTATTACATACCTGTGCGCGCGTCAAGAATAAGGAGGCAGAAAAGGGACGGGGCATGGGCATTCCAGGGCAGGGCCAAGACTTATGTGTGCAACTCCAAATTTTTCTGAAGCTGATCATGGCGCGTCGGCATGTTGTCTGGAGATCTCAGATTTTGACACTTTCAGCACAGCGTGAGGGTCCAGGCTCAAGTAGGGGGCTTACAGGGTGTCCTGAAGACCTCAATATCAATCTGACAAACTGGTGGACTAATTGGAAAAACTGTTTTTTCTCTCGCGCAAGCATGTTTTAAAATCCGCCTGCATATGCACGTAAAAGCCGCTAAAGCCCTAGTGGAAATATGTGCAGGACATTTACTCAAGCCACCTCTTAATATTATGCGCGCACATACATGCGGCAGGGGAATTTTAAATGATGCATGCATATGGGCGCGCATGATATAAAATTGCAGCTTTTAAAGGTGCATGTATGTTCCTTTTAAAATTAGCCAGTAAGAATCAATAGATCATGAAGTCAATCTAGGCAGAGTCAGAACCTCAAGGAAAGAGTTTCTTTCTCTTCTGATTGACCTTCAAATTTAGTAAACAATTTTATGTAAAACTCCTTAAACACATCTTTTATTACAAATATTGCCTTGACTATCTTTGATGGCAAGAACACATTTATGAGATCTATTACTTTTCACCAGTCTAACAAATATTTTTCTTGATCTATTTCCACATTTGTATAATTTTGCTTTATTATACTGAATTACTGATTGAACCTTTTCCTGAAATAAAACATTCAATTTGAACTTTTTGGAATTCAGCTGATTATGTGACTCTTGTGCAATTTTGTATATGTTCTAACTTATAACCTACCAACAGAGAACTATTTATTTATTTATTTATTTATTTATTTTTAATTTTTATATACCGACATTCTTACATCCGATGTAAATCATACCGGTTTACATTAAACAGAATAGCAGGAAATAAATTTCCATAGTCTAATACAATGAACATTTCTAATTAAAATTGTTAACAAGCGAAAAGAAAAGGTAAAGAATTGGAATAAATGTTAAATTACAGAAAAATATAAAAGATTTTTTTTTTTTTTAGAAGCACAAGGGTTGCACGAAGGGGTGCACAAAGGGGAGAGCCCCTTTGTCGCACCCCTTCGGCGCACGACGCATGGCGCGCGGCACCTGATGGTGAGGCGCTCTTCAACCGTCGCCGGGGCTCCCAGTGATGTCAGGGGGGGCGTGGTCACACATCACATCGCAGTCATTCATTTCCCTCACCTCCTGCTGTTGGTTCCGTATCTTTTTCCCCCCTGCCATTCAGTTTGGTGTTCAGTTCTCGCGGGGGCCCAGGATGGAGGGTGGCCTCCCCGCTCGCCGGCGCCTGATGGTGAGGTGCTCTTCAACCGTCGCCGGGGCTCCCAGTGACGTCAGGGGGGGGCGTGGTCACACATCGCATTGCAGTCATTCATTTCCCTCACCTCCTGCTGTTGGTTCCGTATCTTTTTTCCCCCTGCCATTCAGTTTGGTGTTCAGTTCTCGCGGGGGCCCAGGATGGAGGGTGGCCTCCCCGCTCGCCAGCGCCTGATGGTGAGGCGCTCTTCAACCGTCGCCGGGGCTCCCAGTGACATCAGGGGGGGGCATGGTCACACATCGCATCGCAGTCATTCATTTCCCTCACCTCCTGCTGTTGGTTCCGTATCTTTTTTCCCCCTGCCATTCAGTTTGGTGTTCAGTTCTCGCTGGGGCCCAGGATGGAGGGTGGCCTCCCCGCTCGCCAGCACCTGATGGTGAGGCGCTGTTCAACCGTCGCCGGGGCTCTATAGGACTATAAAGTATAATATACACTGATGTCCAGCTGGAACCATAAAAGAGCGAGAAATTTGAGAGATCTAGTGGTTCAATCACTTCTCCCAGCTCTGTCGAGAATTCTGGATAATACAGGGGAACCTGGACATTTCAGGTGTGGACAGTGTAATATATGTCAATTTGTATTCCAAGGTCAAATGCTTGAGATCCCAGGTAGACGCACGTTTCTCTTTTGACAACTATCCTGTACATCAGAAAGCATCATATATGCTCTGTGGTGTCCATGCAATCTTGTTTACATTGGAAAAAAACATACGTAAATTTAAGATATGTTTACAAGAGCATTTGAGTTGTATCAAGAGACAGAAAGAAGGGCACACCTAGTGGACCATTGGCGATCAGCAGGCCACCATTGGGGAGATCTTACAGTTGCAGCACTATGTTGCGTCCCCCGTTCACCATGGCGGGGGGGAGATCATAATTTGAAGTTGATTTAGATTGAACAACGGTTCATTTTTTCATGGAATACTGTAGTCCCAAATGGACTGAATAAAGAGATAGAATGGTCTGCATTCTATTAGTTTTCAGGACTGAAAATAGACAGAATGGGGGTCAGCTAAAGAGGGAATTCAAAGTAACTAATCTATAAGATATCCACATTAGTCAAGCCCCTTTATAAATCATAGTATCCTATTAATTCCACAGATTATTTTGGTTCCATGTATTTACATATAAGGTCCACCAATTAGTTATTTTTCAGCATCTTCGCATTTAAAACAGAAGGATAGATGTTAGTGCGCATAGGGTGTTTGTGAGCATTTATATAATGGTATATGACCAGTGAGTTCATGGGATTTTTCAATTGTATAACAGTTCTAAACTATTGGAGATGGTAACAAGTAAAAAAGAATGGGACATGGATTATCAGAGATGCAGGCAACAGTCAGGAAAATAATAAAAAAGTGAAAACAACTTTTATTACAAGCCTGCCTCACGAGGGATGGATGCGATAGAGACCCCCAGGTACACACTTAGTAGCGAAACAATAAGTACTATGTGGACACAGGAGAAGATCTGAAGATAAGCAGATTGAAGTCTGCTAGAAACAGACACTAAAGAAGTCCCTACTGGCAAGTTAAGATCCATCTATGATAGCAGTATGAATGGAGAATTGAGGACGTGGTGGAGAACTACCAGTAGAGTTAGGTTCATTAGGACAATATAGAACTGCCCAAAGCCTCGCTCTGAAATGAAGATAGGTAATTGGTCCCTTTAACAATTAAATAGCACAAAGTGATTCAGACACGCCGTCCAACAGATAAATGTCATGCCATAAGTGAACAAGATGTCATAAATGTAAGTAACAAGCACTAAACGTACACAAATATGGTGGCACTGGTTTTTGAAAAAAGTTTTAAAATTCTAGACTTGTCTCAACACAGCTCTCCTAGTCCCTGAAGTAGACGGTTCTCGTGAAACACTGGCAGTGTCGGGTAGATGGCTCCATTTTCACGGAAGGTGTATGGGCTCAAAATGAGATGATGGCATCTTATATAGAGATTAGATAAGTGAAAAAACCTTTTGGATAAGAATACGCATTCTGGGGTGACCGTGTGGGAGAGAGTGATTTTTAGACAATTTACTCATCACAAAAAAGACATTCACAATTGATTTTAATGATAAGAAAATCTATATTATATAAACACCACCAAATTGGGAACACTTACAATTGAAAAATTATAAAAATTAAAAACAGTAACCATAAATATTGAAGCTATAACCAATATATGGTTCCAGCTTACATAAGAGATACTGGACATCAGTGTACATTATACTTTATAGTCCTCTGTTGGTTGGTTATGAGTACATTATAGAGATGACTAACAAGGTCGTTGTGCCGGAGGTGGACCCTTGGGCCGAGGTAGGGTTGATGCTACTCATAGGAGGGATCCTACGGGTCCCCACCGTTGGCAGGCAGAGAGGGCTGACGGATGGAGGCCAGCTGGCACTTCATCAATACCAGCCCTCGTTCCCCATGGGTTGAGCCTTTGGGTGCCGTGGCCGGCTGGACTTAGGTGGCCTCCGTCAGTGGTCATCAATGGGTGGATCGAGGTCAGCCCAGATGCAGCAACCAGTGTAGGTAACAGTCTGTACTGGACGAGGCGGAGTCCCGGAGACCTGGGCGCCAATAGGAACTCAGTCTGTCAGAGGGCGCCTGAGCAAGAACAGGCCAAAGCCTGAATGAACCACGTCCAGGACAAAGGCTGAAGCGTCTTTAAGCAAGCTGAGTTCAGGACTGATGGCAGGCTGGAAGCAGTGGCAAGCAAGGCTGAGGTCTGGACGAGGAGAGAGTCAAGGATGGTCAGACGAAGTAGAAGTCTATGGCTGGAGAGAAGCAACAGCGTGGTCAGGCGATGAGAAGGTCCGGGGCTGGGGAGAGGCAATGGAGTAGTCAGGCAATGCAGAGGTCCGGGGTTGGAGAGAGGCAACAGAGTAGTCAGGCAATGCAGAGGTCAGGGGTTGGAGAGAGGCAACGGAGTAGTCAGGTGATGCAGAGATCAAACCAGGTTAGCAATCCGAAGGAGAAACAAAGGAACAGGACTCAGGAACAAGGAAACAGGAACAAAGGCAATCAGAATCAGGAACCAGGAACAGTAGAAGCAAAGAGCACTCGACTAGTGAGGGGACCTGTTGCAAAAGCGATCTGAGAGAGCAGAGCCTGGGCTTATATACCAGAGCTCTGCCGACATCATCATCTGGGGCCATGGCCAGGTTCCCGCCACATGCCCTATGAAAGGATCAGCTGTGCATGCGCGCAAGCCTAGGGAGGAGCATGGCGCTGGTCGGGATGGCATCTCTCCACGGGCCATATGGAAAGGCCCAACGCAGAACATCAGGAACTGCAGCAGAGCAGGGATGGCCTGAGGACAGAGCCGGTGGCCCACAGCCGCCAGAGATGAGGGACCAGATGCTGGATCACTTTGAAAGAGGTGAGGGGGCTGAGCTATGGGTCTGCTGCGGTCGACGCACGTAACAGTCGTGTAACTTATGTTCTAACTTAGCCTGATTAAACTTCGGAATTGCTTGGTATATCCCCTCTTTTTGTAATGTATACTTCCTAGCTATTATAAGAAATTATATCACCTTTTAACACTGTTTTGTCCTAGAACAAACGAGGATCTATATTAGGAATGCAATTAGTTTGCTCAAATGATTTCCATTTAGCAATCATATATTCTTTGAATACTGTATCTTGAAACAAGACTGGATTTACCTTCTAAGCATATAAAGATCTTACCATGTTAAGCACATTTATAACCAGATCAGTAGGTGACTAGTCCAAGGCTGGACTGGGTCTTGTATTTGTGGATTCAACAATATGATATAGAATGTGAGAGGTCCATATTCAAAAACATTTAGCCGGATAACTCATAAGTTATCCGGCTAAATGAAAAATTGGGCACTTATTCAACTAAATACTAGCTGGCTAATAAGTTAGCCAAATAGAATTTAGTTGGATAGGTTAGGAGCATTCCAGAAGCATAACTAGGGTGAGTTGAGTTAGCCGGCTACATTATTTGGCTAATTCCAATATTCAGAGTTAGCCAGATAGCAGCCAGCTAAGTCTGGCCAGACCAAAGAGCTGTCTTAAAGTTAGCCAGCTAACTTTAAGATAGACAACAATATTTACTGGTGTGGCTGCACTATTGAATATACCTCCAAAATGAGCCCAATAAGTTTATCCAGCTAAGGGGGTCATTTTCTATCCCTATCGCATGTGAAAAGATAGGGGTGGAGTCGGGGTGGCGTCGGGTCCAGAAGAGGAGGAGTTGGGGCGGCATCGGGGCGGATGCCACGGAAACTTCGCTGGCAGCGATAAGGTAAGACCCGTTATCACCACCAGTAGCGCGCCCAATAGTGCCACCTTTCACGGTGGCGCTATTGGGTGCAAAAGCCGGCAGCGATAACACCGCGGAGGTGCAATTGCTGCCAGCTTTCACAGGCCCGCCCCCGCCCCCCATTACCGCTCGATTCAGAAAAATTTGCGAAGATAGAAAATCCAGGCCTAACTTTGCTATCTGGACTGTGACTGCACTCCCCCGATATCAGATACTAATCCATTCTGGAGTATGTACCATGAATATGTGAATAGAACAATGTTTTTCAACTTGATAAGGAGTGCTATAGAAAAGTCACCAATGTCTAGTGCTCAGATCCATACCAGCAGCAGGGTTCTGCTCTCAGCACTCACATCAATAAGAGGCACCAGCAGTAACTCTTAAATGTGTAGGAGCTTCTTTCTGAGAACATGTGTAATCATGCATGCTTCTTTATCCTAGTTACAGCATGAGCCCTGGAAGGTGGTGATTAATGGGCAGCCTGCAGGGCACGGATAGCTCGCTCTGCTTTGTCCAGCACATTCAGAACCTTCTCATTTCCCCTCTCCTGAGCTTCCTTCTTTTGAGTCCTTCCAGCATCTCTTATCCTCAGGCTGAGTGAAACAGAGAGAGTGTGCAGTGGGTATTGGTGGTGACTCGTTCTGAGCGCTGGGAAAAGCAGCAGTGGAGGAGTTCTGGCAGCCAGATGCGGCAGCCAAGGTAAGTAACTGGGCTGGCTCCCTATATCACACTGACTTCTCCTTTCTTCCTTCTCAAGTAGCTGTATACAGAGGGAACCTGTCCATTATGATGGGTTAATATTTATTTCCACCCCTTCTCCCCCTTTGTTTAAAAATTTGGAAAAGAGGCTTGTGGGTATTTATTTGGCTCTTTAGCTCTTCTTTGGGCCATATGAGTCCTCTCCATGTCCACACTGAATGCTCCATGGAAGTTGGCATGCCACACAACATTTGGCTAATGTAGATGTGCCATGGGCTTGAAGAAGATGGGAAACACTGGAATAGGAGGTATAGTCAGTATTCTCTGGGTGCATAACCCTTCAAACATCTATCAGCTTCAGCTCTTTAGAAAGAAAAGATATATTCTCTTTTTATCAATTGGCGTAGCTCTCTGAGATGGAAATATATCCAGTTCAGCATGAGCTACTATATTAAAATCTCCTGCAAGAATAATCTGGTATTCATCAGATTCAGCAGCTTGGGCAATCAATTGTGGGGAAAAAAAAAGAGTAGTCATATTTATTGGAAGCATAAAAGTTCCCCACTAAGGGCTTAGTCTCTTTAATCCACCTTGCAACCCATGTTTATTTATTTATATTCTGCTTTCCAGGTAATTCAACGTGGATTATATTCAGGTACTGTAGGTATTTCCCTATATGCAGAGGGCTCACAATCTAAGTTGGTACCTGAGGCAACAGAATGTGAAGTGATTTACCCAAAGTCACAAGGAGCAGCAGTGGGGTGTGAATGCTGGTTTCCCAGGTTGTAGCCCATTGTCATAATCACTAGGCTACTCCTCCACTCTGTATAAATTGGTGAGAATAATGAATTACCTTTTCCCCAATTACTTGCACATTTTTATGGCTCAGAATAGATGCTTCTCTTTGTTTCTTATTATATGATAATAATTCACAGATTCCAACCCAATCTGTCTTAAGCTTTTTATGCTCTGCATCTTCTAAATGTTTTTGCTAAAAGGCCATGTGTGTTTAACTTCCCAAGATGTGTTAGAATCTTTCTCTTTTTTTTTTTTTATAGGGGAGTAAATTATATGGCTATTCCATGAGTGAATTAACAAATCTGACATTTCATCTTGCAAAAATGTAAATAAGCTTCAAATAAATTCCATTTATACATATAGCCTCCTCCCAGCCTAGGAAGCCACTTCTTATCATGGCTGATCTTTAAACAAAAACTTCCCCAGATTCTTGTAAGAGGGTAGCCTTCCTTGTGGATGTGTGGATTTTTAATTGGAAATCAGGGTTGAAGGAGCATTTTCTGTTGAGTTCCTGTTTTTGAGTTTGAGAAAAACCACATTCTGGGTCTTCATTGGTAAAAGCATTGATAGACTTTCTCTTCTGAGCTTTTTCCTGTTTGAGGATGAGAGAACGGCTTTTTCTTGACTTTTATTGAAGGAAATTTTTCTACTCTTCCTTCCAATTTTACACATTGGAAGAGGTATGTTGTTTTCTGATGCTCTCCAATGGCGAGATACAGCATCTACTTAATCAAGTCAGGAAGTAGAGCTCAGGCATTAATCCAGTGTCAGAGGGGAGTAAAGGTACCAAGAAGAGAGGAGCAGAGTCAGACTCATCTGGTTTATGACCATTCAAATTTCTATTCAGTATCCAGGACTTTGAGTGAAGAGCTATCACTCAGGTATCACAGGAGTAAGGAAGTGATTACCTGGACATTTGAGTCAAAGCATGGAAAATGGGGAGTTATCTGTTGGTCAGATATTGGCACCAGTAAGAACCTAACTACCAATAGAGTAAAGAGGGATCTATGTAGAGATTTCATGACTGAAGAAAATACAGAGTCAGAGATTTATCAAATATAATTTTATTTATTGGATTTCTGCAACAAAGTGAGAAACTTTCAAGAAGAACTATGCTTCATCTTTAATATATTTGTCAGTAAAGTTGTGTTTAGAACATCCATCTGTTTCCAGCATGATTACTACTGACTATTGAGATTATGAGTAAACATTCAGGACCAGGAGGTTATTAGACCCCGCTATGGAAAATCCTGTAGGTCTGAAACTATTTGAATAATATGGGAGGTGAAGAGAACTTTAGCCTCTCCACCTACTCAAAACATCAAAAACAGAAACTCCCAATGGACATCCTCAGATGGGCATAACACTGGACTGGATTTTTCCATAGAATGCTTACGACAATGTGCCCAATCTGAGATAATTAATAAACATCATTACTTGCCCTATAATCTCAGCTGCACAGAATGGGAAGCCATCCACAGCCTCCAAAACAACCCAGACATCAATATTAAGGAAGCTGACAAAGGAGAAGCTGTGATTGTCATGAAGATTGGACTATACACGAGAAGCAAGGAGACAATTCTCAAACACAACATTTTACAAGCCCCTGCCCTCAGACCTCACTGGAGAATACCAGAAAGAACTACACAAACTTCTGAAAGGATTCCCTACTGAATACATCAATAGATTTACATGGACACATCCCAGGAGCTCAACTAGGTACTTTCTACCTATTATCTACATTACACAAACTAGAGAGCCCTAGAAGCCCCTTTGTTTCTAGCATCAACAGCTTCACAGTATGAGTATCTGGCAACATGAACTCCATCCTCAGACCTTATGTTTTGCAATGCAGCTTGTGGGGCCCCAAGCTTCCTACATGGCTTGGAGTGCTGCTGCTGCTGCTGTTGTCTTCGGCGGGCCCGACCCGCTGCAGGCCTCTCTCCATCTTCGCGGCTGGGAGCTGCAGGTGCCGCCGACATAGATTCTGTGTGGCTTGACTGTTGCCTTGCCGACGCCGACTTTGTTGTGGCAGGGAGCTACTACCAACACCATCTTCACGGCAGAGACTCCGCTGATATTGCCGCTGCTGCCCTAACATCGAGTTCATGCTTAGGCAAATGTGCATATGCCTCTCTTTGAGCCTTAAATGGTCGTGGCTGAAAAAGCCCTGCGGCCCCTACTGATGATGTCACCACCTTGTCCTGCCTTCAGCCCTATAAAAGGGCTCTCCATCAGTTTCTCGGGGCCTTCACAAGGGAGTTCATGGTCATCCATAGTGTGCCTTCCTTCAAGGTCTTCAGTGGTCTGTTTAGATGGTCTTCATGTTCTTCGTTGGATGTTCCTGATCCTCTTGTTGCTGTTCCAAGTTCTGGTTCCTGGTTTCCTCGTCCCTCGTTGGAGGTCCATTATGCTGCTTGCCCTGTGTTCCTGGTCTCCTGCCGGTTCCTCATCCAGTCTTCAGAATCTTCGTCTCATCTGAGTCTTCAATCAAGTTCCTGATGTTCCGGTCCTTCTCGATTCTCCTTCATCTTTCCTTCAGGCGTGCCAGCATTATGGTCCGTGACCAGCCACGGGTGGCTGTGTAGAGTGGTTCCTGTCACAGGACCTGTTTCCAAGTCCAAATCCATCTTTGCTGGATCAAGTCCTCAGAGTCCATCCTTGTTTTTAGATTTCAAGTTCCAATCAAGTCTCGAGTTCCTGCTCATGTTCCAAGTTCTGGGCTCATGGAGCTTGTCCAGCCAGTGTATCACCATGTTCCTCGCTCCAAGTCTTGTTGCTCGTTCCAAGTGATGTACTGACTTCTGTCCTCCTCAGAGTCTCAGTTCTGAGCCTATCCCTCTCTTCGCATGGTCCACGACCAACCTGTGGCAGATTGTGTAGGGCATGCAATGGGACAGCATGGTCCACAACCAGCCCATGGGGGGCTGTGTAGGGCGCGCTGAGGTGCAGTGCTCCGGGAAGCTGGACTCCTCCTGTACCTGACTCCCTGTTCCAAGTCTTCTGAGTCTCTGTCTCAAGTTCCAAGTCATCCGAGTTCCATGTCATGCTGAGCCCTGTCTTTGGCCTTTGTCTGTCCAGATGCACAAGCTGTTCCTAAGTGGCAGATCCGAAAGGGCTATCGAGTGGCTGGAGGGCTACCCCAGAGACCAGCATTGCATTATTGGGTCTCTGTGTGTTTAGGTTCAGCGGAGGTCCTAGTGTGCTACATTCCAAGCTACGTTCCAAGTTCCAAGTCCAGCCCATGCCTGAATCGCTCGCCTCCCACGGTGCCTTCCTTGGAGTCTCGCTCTGAAGTTCAAGGGCTCACTCTTCTTAAGCAAGCGACGGCATTCCCTGCACTCACAACAGGTTGCGAAGGCCCATGAGCTTTGTGAGCATGTTCCTGCAATGGGCCCAAGTTTCCTGGACTTTTGATATCCTGTTCCTAGCTAAGAATGTTTTTCATGTTCTGTCTGAAATTTTTTTTGATAATCCGCAGGAGGCACCTGCACTCAGATCCTCTTCAAGTTTTAGTCCATTCCTGGAACTCTTTCATGACCTGTAGGAGGCATCTGCAACTGTTCCAGGGACTAGTTTCTATCAAGCCACAGGAGTCACCTACATTTTTCCCTGGGCTCCTTCAACCTGCAGGAGGCACCTGAACCCAGGTTTCCATCTTTTAGCTGCAAGTCTCCTGGTTCTGTTTTCTTCAAGGTACCATCAACCTGCAGGGGCATATATCCAGGGGTGTTCATAATTTTACAGCAGTTCAAAGTCTTCTGGGTTTTTATGACCTGCAGGAGGCACCTGCACCCAAGGCCTGGTTTTTGGGTTTTTTTCAGCTAAGAGCCAGATTCTGCTCTGCATAAGTTGTGGCCCCAGCCACTAGTGGTATTCCAAGCTTCCAGCTACTGATGTGGAGAGTTCTTTTGAAATCTATAAGAACCTGCAAGCCACCATCCTTTAGTGCCATCCCTAGCAGCTTTCCCTATACTGGTATAAATGGAATCAGGAAAGAAAGATCCTGTTGGTCTCTGTTTCTAACTGGACAGCCAGTGCTTTCTCTACTGCAAGTCAAAGAACTTAAATAGCTACCTTTCTTTTTGTCTTGAAAGGCGACATGGTCTTCTTCTGCACATCCTTCAAGAGGAACACATCAATGTCAATCTTGGGACTTTATTGTCAATATTCTTCCTCTGGAAGTTTTTGGATCCAGTGCCGCTAATCCTGGATCAATTGAGAGCTGTGGCTGCCATTTTCTCCTTAAGCTTCGTTTCCTCTCCATGTACATCTGGGAGGTGACAATCGATGTTGAAACTCGGAGATCTTAATAATAATTTTAAGAGAATGAGACTGTCCTTATAGGAAGAACCAAGAGTATCTCTGGTCTCTTAAATTGTTCTGTATTAAATCTCAAACTCTGTCTTTATAAGGATCCTTTATTCCATCAATTGTTAATGAGATCTACTTGGGAATCCTCTCAATTAAGAAACAAGATATGTAATCTTTCTATGACAGTGGAAGAGAATGGGATATTTCCACTAGAATTGCACAAAGCAAAACTTTTTTCCCTATTGTAGAGCTTTATTTGGGAGACAGAAATTGAAAGCCAAGAGAGATTCAGCCAATATATTATTGGTTCAGATTTCCCTTTTCTGTGATTGGAAAACAATTAGATCTGTCTAAGTTCATATCAACATGTTCTGTGGAAAGTATGAAAGGGACTATAGCTATTTGTCAACCTCAAGCCTATGCAGCATCTACCATCAAGGAATACAATGATGTTTGCTCTGAGATCAGCTTTACCATTATCTGAGTATTGTCCATCGCGGCTCCTAGCTACATGTCTTGCCTCCAGTACTATTGGCTACTCAAGAGCTAATCTGTTTGTAATCTGTAAGTTTTGGCTACCTTTTCTCCTGGTACTATACTTCCAGCACTAAAAGAATCTAGCAATGATGCTCCAATGAACTACCTCCTGTTGTGTTCCTTGCCTGTGGCCGTCCGCGGGCGTGGCCTCCTACCTGACCTCCGTGCTGGGCCGTCGGCGGCAGCGTTGGGGCAGATTGCCCTACTTCTGGGCCCGGTGCCCCCGCGTGTCGGCGTGGGCCTCCGGGCTAGCCGCCGGGTCAGGAGCCATCCCCGC
This sequence comes from Rhinatrema bivittatum, assembly GCF_901001135.1. Classification (NCBI taxonomy): domain Eukaryota; kingdom Metazoa; phylum Chordata; class Amphibia; order Gymnophiona; family Rhinatrematidae; genus Rhinatrema; species Rhinatrema bivittatum. The sequence continues at coordinate 569,843,547 of NC_042615.1, forward strand.
TCCTCCCTCGCGGCAGCTAGCAGCTCTCCTCTGTGGCCCGAGATCCAAGATGGCCACCTCCATCTTAGGCACGAGGCTCTGCTTCCTCACCAGAATTAAAGGGACCTCGTCCCTTTAATTGCCTACAGCTGATCCCAATCCACCGGGCCAGAGGAAGTATAAAAGGAGACTTCCTCTGACCATTCCTTGACTTGGCAATGTCCTCCAGCGCTGTCTAGTCTGCTTACTTCGGTGAGTTCCTTGAGCTTTGGATCCTTGTTCCTGTTCCTGTTACGTCTTGGTGTTCCCGGTTCTTGACTTCGGATTGGCTTACAGTGATTCTCTGGTGTGTGACTTTGGATTGGCAAGCGGTGATTCTCTGGTGTGTGACCAGACTGGGAAGTGGTGATCCCTCGGTGTGTGACCTCGGACTGGTCAGCGACGATCCTCTGGCACTTGACCTTGGACTTCTACTGGACTACCATTTCCAAGGGCCCGTCTAAGCCCCAGTGGTCCGGGTCCCTACGGGCTCCTCCCGGGGGGACCGCGGTCTTCCAGGGTGAAGCTCCAGTCAGCCCTTGCACCGATACCTTGGCCTCTCTAAGGTCCACCTAAGTCCCAGTGGTCTGGGTCCCTATGGGCTCCTCCTGGGGGACCGCAGACTTCCAGTGGTGAAGACACAGCAACTCTTCTTGTCTCTTCATCTGCCTCCGCAGTCGCCACCGTCTCCAGTGCCGAGGGTCAGCTGGTCTCCTCTTCTGCTCTGCCTCACCACCCGACGAGAGAACCTACGGATTTCCGCAAGGTATACCATCCTCCCATCAGAGCAGGGGTTCACAAGCCTGAGCACAACACCTCCACCACTGCTAATATAACAGGAAGACAACAACGCTGTGTGTTCCACACTTTTGTCATTCAAATGAGAACCTAAAGAATCTGACCAATTCTCTAAGATGCTACATTTATGCCTGTGCCTTCAGTAATATCCAGGTCATGCCTTCATCAGGCTTAAATGTGTTTGTGTCCAGTCTTCAGTTATGTTCTTCAGTATGTTCTAATACTTCCTCGCTTCAGCTCCTAAAACCAAGCATTTCTAGATCCTGTGTTTGGACCCCCAATTTCCCCAGCTGCTATAGATATATACCTTCGTGTCCTCAGCAGCCGAAGAGAAGAAGCTGAAGAGAGGGGCTTTGAGGAGTGGGTGCTGTTGCGAAGCCACTTGCAGGGCCTATTCCATGAGCAGCCTCTCACCTCCAGCCCGATGCTGCTGGCTGCATGCTTCCTTCGTGGCATGAAGGCTGCTGCTGCATCTGCTGCTGTCGCTGTTGTCTTTGGTGGGCCCAACCCCGCTGCAGGCCTCTCTCTGTCTTCGCGGTTCGGAGCCGCAGGTGCCGCTTGTCTTCATGGCTTGTCTTCATGCTGCCACTCCTGCCCTGACATTGGGCTCCTGCTTAGTCGCGCGCATCTCTCCTCGAGTTTTAAAGGGCCCACAGCGGGAAAAACCCTGTGGCCCCTACTGATGATGCTACCACCTTGTCCTGCCTTCAGCCCTATAAAAGGGCTCTCTGTCAGTTCCTTGGGGCCTTCATAAGGGAGTTCATGGTCATTCATGGTGTGTCTTCCTTCAAAGTCTTCCATGGTCTTCTTCTGTTTAAATGGTTTTCATGTTCCTTGTTGGACATTCCTGATACTCTTGATCCTGTTCCAAGTTCTGGTTCCTGGTTTCCTCATCCCTCATCGGAGCTCCGTCATGTTGCTTGTCCTATGTTCCTGGTCTCTTACCAGTTCCTTGTCCAGTCTTCTGAATCTTCATCTCATCTGAGTCTTCAACCAAGTTCCTGATGTATCGGTCTTTGTTCCAAGGTCAGCCTTTCCTTCAGGTGTGCCAGTGTCATGGTCCATGACTAGCCATGGGCAGCTGTGTAGGGTGCTTCCTGGCACAGGGCCTGTTTCCAAGTCTGTCTTCACTGGATTAAGTCCTCGGAATCCATCCTTGTTTTTAGATTTCAAGTTCCAAGTTCCAAGTCAAGTCTCAAGTTCCTGTTCATGTTCCAAGTTCCGGGCTCATGGAGCTTGTCCAGCCAGCGGATCTCCATGTTCCTCGATCCAAGCCTTGCTTCTCATTCCAAGCCTTGTTCCTCATTTTAAGTGATGTCCTGACTTCTGTCCTCCTCAGAGTCTCAGTCCTGAGCCTATCACACTCCCCGCTGTGGTCCGCCACCTACCTGTGGCAGGTTGTGTAGGGTGCACAATGGGACAGCGTGGTCTGTGCCCAGTCCACTTTGGACTATATAGGGCATGCTGAAGAGCAGTGCCCTGGAAAGCTGGACTCCTCCTGACCCTGACTCCCCATCTCAAGTTCCAAATCTTCCAATTCTCCGTCTCAAGTTCCAAGTCATCCAAGTTCCATATCATACCATGTCCTGTCCTCAGCCTTCATCTACCCCAATGCACAAGCTGTTCCCAAGTAGCAGGTCCGAAATGGATATTGAGTGGCCGGAGCGCTACCCCAGAGACCAGCATTGCATTGTTTGGCCTCACTCTGTGCATTTAGGTTCAGTGGAGGTCCGTGTGTGCTACATTCCAAGCTACATTCCAAGTTCCAAGTCCAGCCCATGCCTGAAACCCTCACCTCCCATGGTGCCTTTCTTGGATTCTAGCCCTGAGGTTGCGCTGTGGTTCAGGGGCTCACTCTTCTCGTGCAAGCGACCACATTCCCTGTGCTCGCAACACTATGCCACCAACACTTTTAGATTTTAAATTAGATGATGGGGAAAGCCAACAGTTGCTCAGAAGCTCATGGTTCAGAATGATGTATCTTTGAAAGATACTAACAGAATAGGGAAATTAGGGCATCACAGTAGAGAAGTTGCAATAAATGCTAAAGTCGATCCGGTGCTTTTAAGTAAAAAAGCAGACAGAGCAGAAAGATTCCAAATTAACCCTGTCTACTGATAAGCAGGTTAGTAATACAAAGAACGTACTTTGAAATATATGTGTACAAATGCTAGAAGTCTAAAAAATGAGATGGGGGAGTTAGAGTGTATAGCACTGAATGAAGAGGTTGATATAATTGACTTCTCAGAGACCTAGTGTAAGGAGGACAATGGGACACTATAATACCAGGATACAAATTATATCAAAATGATATGATATAGAAAGACATGGTTTAATGGAACAAAGTCAGCATGGCTTTACCCAAGGCAAGTCTTGCCTCACAAATCTGCTTCACTTTTTTGAAGGAGTTAATAAACATGTGGATAAAGGTGAACCGGTAGATATAGTATACTTGGATTTTCAGAAGGCATTTGACAAAGTTCCTCATGAGAGGCTTCTAGGAAAAGTAAAAAGTCATGGGATAGGTGGCGTTGTCCTTTTGTGGATTACAAACTGGCTAAAAGACAGGAAACAGAGAGTAGGATTAAATGGATAATTTTCTCAGTGGAAGGGAGTGGGCAGTGGAGTGCCTCAGGGATCTGTATTGGGACCCTTACTTTTCAATATATTTATAAATGATCTGGAAAGAAATACGACTGGTGAGGTAATCAAATTTGCAGATGATACAAAATTGTTCAGAGTAGTTAAATCACAAGCAGATTGTTGCAGTCTGGGAAGCTGCGAACCAGGAGTGAACCCTTGGGCCGAACTACCCCAATGATAGGGCAGGTCGGGAGGTGGAGCCACAGGCAGAGGTCTTCACCCGGGAACCAGGAACCCCCCAGGAGGAGCCCGTAGGGTCCTAGAACCTTGGGACTTAGGAGAACAGTGAGAGTCTCTATAGTAGAAGAAGGCCTGGGCAGAGAGTATGATAAGGTAGTCCAATAGGAATGCTGTAGTCTGTGGGCTAGTTGGGGCCGGCGAATGCTGGAGCAGATAGTGAGCAGATACAGAGTCTATTAGCGTGCTGTGGACTGGAGCAAGCTACGAGCAGGAACGGAGTCTGTAGCGTGCTATGAGCAGAAGCAAGCTGTGAGCAGGAACGGAGTCTGTAGCGTGCTGAGAACTGGAACAGACTGTGAGCAGGAACGGAGTCTGTAGCGTGCCATGAGATGAAGCAACCTGCGAGCAGGAACGGAGACGAACCCAGGTCAGGCTGGCAGTAGGCAGGAGCAGAATCAGGCCCAGGCAATGGTCGGTGGCTGGTGGCGAGCAGAAGCGGAATCAGGAACAGGCTGAGGTCAATGGCAGGCGGCAGGCAGAAGCAGAGTCAGGAACAGGCTGAGGTCAATGGCAGGCGGCAAGCAGAAGCGGAGTCAGGAACTAGCAGAAGTCAAGGCAGGAACGTGGAGCAAGCGAAGTGCAACTCAGAACTACTAACCAGTAGCGACCCTCGTTGCAAGGCAATGAGACGGTAACTGAACGCCGGTTAAATCAGGCTTGGGGCATGGCGTCGTTAGCTCGGGCGGGGCCAGACTTCCGGCGGCTGTGCGTCCATAGTGCGCGTCCTCAGGTGCGCGCGTGGCGGCAGGGAGATGAGCTGGTAATGGCAGATGTCCTGGAGGGCCGACAGAGCTGCGGGAGCGGCGTTTCCACCATTGTAGGTAAGCTCAGTGCAGAGCAGATAGGGGGGAAGCGGTGGAGACCGCAACACAGATTGTGATAAATTGCAGGAAGACCTTGAGAGGCTGGAAAATTGGGCATCAAAATGGCAGATGAAATTTAATGTGGACAAGTGCAAGGTTATGCATATAGGGAAAAATAACCCATGCTATAGTTACACAGTTACGTTCCATATTAGGTGCTACTACCCAAGAAAGAGAAGTAGGCGTCATAGTGGATAACACATTGAAATCGTCGGTTCAGTGTGCTGCGGCAGTCAAAAAAGCAAACAGAATGTTGGGAATTATTAGAAAGGGAATGGTGAATAAAACGGAAAATGTCATAATGCTTCTGTATCGCTCCATGGTGAGACCGCACCTTGAATATTGTGTACAATTCTGGTCGCTGCATCTCAAAAAAGATATAATTGCAATGGAGAAGGTACAGAGAAGGGTGACCAAAATGATAAAGGGAATGGAACAGCTCCCCTATGAGGAAAGACTAAAGAGGTTAGGACTTTTCAGCTTGGAGAAGAGACGGCTGAGGGGGGATATGATAGAGGTGTTTAAAATCATGAGAGGTCTAGAACGGGTAGATGTGAATCGATTATTTACTCTTTCGGATAATAGAAAGACTGGAGGGCACTCCATGAAGTTAGCATGTGGCACATTTAAAACTAATCGAAGAAAGTTCTTTTTCACTCAACGCACAATTAAACTCTGGAATTTATTGCCAGAAGATGTGGTTAGTGCAGTTAGTATAGCTGTGTTTAAAAAAGGATTGGATAAGTTCTTGGAGGAGCAGTCCATTACCTGCTATTAATTAAGTTGACTTAGATAATAACCACCGCTATTACTAGCAACGGTAACATGGAATAGACTTAGTTTTTGGGTACTTGCCAGGTTCTTATGGCCTGGATTGGCCACTGTTGGAAACAGGATGCTGGGCTTGATGGACCCTTGGTCTGACTCAGTATGGCATGTTCTTATGTTCTTAAATTGGTGGAGGGGTGGCACTATTTGAAAGAGAGCATTGAGTCAAACAGGATTAAATTTCTGTATGAAACAAAATGTAATGTTGAATCTTTATGGATAGTAATTCTAGGTGAAAATGGGATTAAAATAGCAGTGGAGGTATATTAGAGTCCACCTGGCCTGAATGAACAAACAGGCAATTAAATGCTAAAATAAATTAGGGAAGCTAAGAAAAATCAACAGTACATTAATAATGCATGATTTCAAAGACCCCAGTATTGACTGAGTGAATGTCACATCAGGACATGCTAGAGAAGTAAAGTTCCTAGATAAAATAAATGACTGCTTCATAGAGCAGCTGGCACAAGAATCAACAAGAAGAAACACTTTTTTAGACCTAGTCCTTAGTGAAACACAGGATTTGGTACAAAAGATAAGTGTTGGAGCCACTTGGCAAAACTGGTCACAACATGATCCAATTTGACTTAATAATTGAAGGGAGGACAGCATTTAACTTTTAAAAGGGTGACAATGATAAAATGAGGGAAATGTTTGGAAGAAACTGAAAGGAGCAGCTGAAAAGGTTGAGTTTATATCAGGCATGGACCTTGTTTAAAAATACCATCTTGGAAGCCCAGGTTAGATGTATTCCATGTATTACAAAAGGTGGAAGGAACAACTACCAGTATGATTAAAAGGTGAAGTGGAAGAGACTATAATAGCTAAGAGACTATCTTTAAATAAATGGAAAAGGAATCTGAATGAAGAAAAAGATGCATAAGCACTGTCAAGTTAGATGCAAAGCATTAATAATAAGGCAAAGGGAGAATTTAAAAAGAAGCCTACAGTAGAAGGAAAAAATCATTATAAAAATGATTTCAGGTACATTCAAAGTAAAAAGCCTGCAAAGGAGTCATTTGGAGCATTAGATGACAAAAGGGACACTGAAGAATGACAAGGCCATAGTGGAGAGACTAAATTAATTCTTTATTTTGATTTTCAGAGAAAGATGCAAGAGAGATATGCATTCCAGAAATGATATTCAAAGATGATGATTCAGAGGAACTGAAATAAATCTCAGTGTACCTGGAAGATGTAATAGGGAAAACTGACAAACCAAAGAGTAGAAAATCACCTGGACCAGATGGTATACATCCCAGAGTGCTGAAAGAAATGAAAAATGAAATTGTGGACCTGATATTGAAATTTGTAAACTATCATTAAAATTGTCTATGGTACTTGAAGACTGAAGGATTGCTAATGTAACATTAATTTTTAAAAAGGGATCCAGGACTGATCCAAGAAACTGCAGACCAGTAAGTTTGATGTCTGTGCCAGGCAAAATGGTAGGAACTATCATAAAGAACAAAATTACTGAACATGTAGACAAGCATAGTTTAATGGGATAAAGCCAACATGAATTTAGCCAAGGGAAGTCTTGCCTCACCAAACTGCTACATATTTTTAAGAGTATAATTAAACATGTGGATGAAGGTGAGCCAGATGATATAGTGTATCTGGATTTCCAGAAAGTATTTGCCAAAGTCCCTCATGAGCGACTTCTTAAGAAATTAAAAGGTCAAGGGATGGGAGCAGTGTCCTATGATGGATTGGGAATTGGTTAAAAGAGAGAAAACAGAATGTAGGTCTAAATGGTAAATTTTCCAAACAGAGATAGGTAAGTAATGGATGCCGCAGGGATCTGTTCTAGGACCACTGCTTTTTAACATATTTATAAGCCACCAGGAAATGGGAATGAGTGAAGTGATCAAATTTGCCAATGACACAAAATTATTCAAAGTTGTTAAGTCACAAGAGGATTGTGAGAAATTGCAAGAGGACCTTGCAAAACTGGAAGATTGTGCATGCAAATAGAAAATGAAATGTAATGTGGACAAGTGTATTTAGGGAAGAGTAACCCAAATTATAGGTATACAATGCAAGATTCTACATTAGGAATTACTATTCAAGAAAAAGATCTAGTCATTATTGTTGATAATATGTTGGAATCTTCTACTCAGTGTGCAGCAGCATCCAAGAAAGCAAATAGAATACTAGGAATTATTAGGAAAGGAATGAGAATAAAACAGAGAATATCATAATGCCTCTTTATTGTTCCATGGTACAATCTTATCTTTAGTATTGTGTTCAGTTCTGGTTACCACATCTTAGTAAAGATATAGGAATTAAAAAAGGTACAGAGAAGGTTAACCAAAATGATAAAGGGGATGGAACGATTCCCCTATGAGGAAACGCTAAAGAGGTTAGGACTCTTCACCTTGGAGAAGAGACAGCTGAGGGGAGATATGATAGAGGTCTATAAAATAATGAGTGGAGCGGAATGAGTAAACATAAATCAGTTGTTTACTCTTTCAAAAAGTACAAAGACTAGGGGACACACAATGAAGTTACTAATAAGACAAAATATTTTTATACTCAATGCATAATTAAGTTCTGGAATTCATTGCCAGAGGATGTGGCGAAAGATGTTAGTGTAGATGCATTTAAAAAAGGTTTGGGCAAGTTATTGAAGGAAAAGTCAATAAACTGTCAATGCACTCCTTTTTCCTGAGATAAGCAGCATGATATCTATTTAACCTTTGGGATCTTGCCAGGTATTTGTGACCTGGATTGGCCACTGTTGGAAATAGGATACTGGGCTTGATAGACCTTTGGTCTCACAGAGTATGGCTGATCTTATGTTCTTATGTATTTATGTGCACCTCAGAGATGCATAGTTATATTTTTATGATATCATCTGTATGTCTGAGTGTATTCTACTGTCACTTCATTTGCATCTATTTAGCATTGGCCATTAATTCTCATGATAAACACTACATTTAAGCACATTAATGGCCAATATTAGCTCTTTTTAGTACAGTGGCTCCAAAGAAATGTAAAGGCTCTTTGCTTTACTAAAGGGTAAATACAAACAGTCCTGTACACAACTTTGGGTGTACAGTAAGTGGTTTCTGTCAGCAGAGGGCAGGCAGAGATATGTGTAGGAAATTTCCAGACTTTACAAGAAGAATGGGATTAAGAGCTTCTGCTAGTGACTTTGTGGAAAATCAAGATGCCAGAAGAATCTGGAGGCCAAAAGGAGATTCCACCTGAACCCCATAACTTCTTTCTTTTGTCAAACCCTCCAGACATGTGCAGCGCTGAGCAACAGGACATGCACTTGCTAAAGTTGCCTCTAATCCAGTGGATCAGTGTTACTGGTATCTTGGATCCCATATCTATGGTATGTTTGAATAGATTCCATTAGTGGAATAGCATCCCTAATTAATCTTTAATAATATAAGATATCCTAGACCACTGAGTCTCCTCCGCACCCGTCCACACTCTCAAGCAAACATGCCTCAAAAAATACAGATATTGATGGTCAAAGGCCACAGCTTTATTCAACATGGTACCCGAGCCACAGTTTATATCTTTTCACACTCAACTTCCCCTCCCCCAACCGGCTTCGGTAGTTTTTGTAATAAACAGACTATGTTGCTGTAAATACTGCTATACTATCTACTTCAAATAATAGAAGAAATCCTTGGGAACATCAATCCACTGTGAAATGTTATGTGATTTCAACTAGAATAAGTGAGAGTGTGTTTCCCTCCTTGGGCCTGGGAGATTATTATTCTCTCAATGGATAATAACCCCTGTGCCCCACTCATGCTAAAGAATGACCTAGGGCTACAGACATAAAGATATTGTTCTGTATCTCAGATGAGTTGTGGGCCTTAAATCTTCTGTTCCATGGGCCCAAGATTCTTGCATCAAGCACTTCTCTTAAGGCTGGATTTATTTATTTTTTTTGTATTTAAGTATTTTTATTGGCAAACGTAATCAACCAACATAGGTAGTTAACAAAATCTTAATACAGTTGTCACAATGAAAACGTTGGAATAGATTATAAGCAAAAATGAATAGCCATTTTACAATATCAAATAATCATTACCCTATCCCTTCTTCCCTTTCCCAAGGTCGGGAACACATGTGCATGCAATAGGGATGTAGACTTCTAAATTGTTACGTTATCCCATAAAATCAAAACACACCAAGTCTAAGAGACACCGCAATTGCAGTATAACCAAACAGTTCAGGATACTCTGGTAGCTAGCCATCCAAGCAATCAGACGAGAATTATAGGGCTAAGGCCACGGTAAGTAAAAGATAAGCAGAAAGCAGAAAGTGATGATGAGCAGGTAAAAGCAGGACAGTGAACGTAGCAAAATTATGCTTCCTTATGTGCAAGACTGAGCCTCCAACCACTTAGTATATGCTTCCCAGGTTTGCATAAACCGTTTCAGCCTATCGTGGTGTACAGCTGTTAGTCTACCCAATTGATAATAAGTATGTGACCTGTTTTGTACCTTCGCCAGATTAGGAGCAAATCTTTTGGACCAGTGTAATGCTAATTCTGATCTTGCTGCAATAAAAACTTGAAGCATGAGTTGTTGTTGTGCTTTTCTGAGTCCTGAGATGGGCAAACCCAGAAGGGCATGCCAAGGTCGGACCTCTATAGATATCTCCAATACCTGGGAAATCCAGTTCCCGACTTGCGTCCAGAATTGAGCCACCTTAGGGCATTCCCACCAAATGTGATAGTATGTGCCAGGGTGGCCACATCCCCTCCAGCACTCCTCTGAGCAAGCTGCTTTAAATTTGTGTAAAGCTACAGGAGTATAGTGCCAGCGAGGAAGTAACTTATAACAGTTTTCCTGTAACCCTGTGGAAATGGAGCACTTATGAATCATAGCAGAAATAATATCCCAGTCCTGTTCTTCTAATTGGTGTTGAAAATCTAGTTCCCAGACTGTGCAATGTTTTGGCTTATCAGAAGGCTTACTAATGAGAAGGGCATACATTTTAGAGATAATGCCTCGAAGTGCTGCAGCATGTTTACAAAAAGTTTCAAATAAAGTTCCGGTCAGACGAAGGTCTCCCTTTCGTAACCCTCTGTGGACAAAGTGATATAACTTAGCACAATGCGGAAAATCAATGCTGTCGATGGAATATTGACCACAAATTTGTGAACAAGACATGAGGGTACCCTGTTGCTGAACATGGTCTAATCTTGTGATTCCCGCCTGTTTCCATTGCCTCAAAGATGCAGAGGTATCAGAGGTGGAATACACAGTGTTAGAAAAATAAATGAGTCATTACAGAGTATGGCATATTCCCTACCAATGTAGCTTTCCACTGATGCCAAATCCTAGTGGTGGTGTGTAGTGCACAGGGGAAGTATTGAATAAGGCCTCATGACGGTTGAGGCTGTCAAGGTAAGGCCACTATAGGGAAGGACCCCAATAATGCTTGCTCTAACCGTACCCATTGTGGGAGGTCCTGAGTGCGGTGTAATACAACTAAGGCACGGAGCTGTGCTGCGCTAAAATACCATAACAAATTAGGTAAGTTTAAACCTCCCCTATTCTTCGGTTGGTATAGCGTGGACCTGGCAATCCGAGGAGGACGTTTACGCCAAATGAAGCTGCATAAGATCTGTTGCCATTTTTTAAGCAGAGGGGTAGGCACATAGATGGGGATGGTGGAGAAAAAATAGAGGAATCGAGGCAGCACATTCATTTTAATAATGGCTAACCTTCCCAACCATGAGTGATGTTGCTGATTCCACTTGTTTAGGTCCTCTTGTATAGAACATATAAGGGGGTCATAGTTTAATTCAAAATGTTTCTTAGTATGGGGACCCCTCCGCACCCCTAAGTATTTCAGGGAAGAGGTTGCCCATTTAAGAGGATATCGCCGCCCTAGAGCTTGCACCTCAGCTGAGGGTAGGGTTAGATTAAGAAGCTCCGACTTGTCATAATTTACCTTCATACCAGAGACTGACGTAAACCCAATTAATTCAGACATAACTCCCTGTAAGGACACCTCCGGATTGACAAGGGTAAACATGACATCATCAGCGAAAAGGGATATCTTAAAGTGGGAGTCGCCTCTCCTTATTCCCTGTATGTGTGAAGCCTCCTGCACCCTGGTGGTAAAGGGCTCTAGAAAAAGGGTGAATAATAGCGGTGACAGCGGCCACCCCTGTCGCGTCCCACGCTGTATCTCAAAAGGCTCTCCATATCTACCATTCGCCTTGACTCTAGCTAGCGGCAGCGCATACAACTTCTTCAGCCATCTCAAAAAGGAGTCCCCAAAAGCCATGCCCTGTAAGGTCTTAAACAGGAAAGGCCAATGCACTAAATCAAAGGCCTTTTCTGCGTCCAGCGATAAGAGGACGGCGGGTGTCTTGGTACTATGGACCAGGTCTATGATATCAACGATACGCCGGACATTGTCGGCCGCCATCCGGCCTGGAACAAATTCCACTTGATCGCTATGGACTAGCCCTGGGAGCACAACATTCAGCCGAGCAGCTAGAATCCGAGCCAATATCTTTAGGTTGATATTAATCAAAGATATGGGTCTGTATGAGCTGCATTTGGTGGGATCCCTGCCGGGCTTTGCTAAAACGGTGATGCCAGCTGTATTGGAGTCTTTAGAAATATTCGCCTCCCCCAATAAGGAGTTATACATATCAGTTAGAGGGCCCACTAATGCCTTGGCAAAGTGGCAGTAATAAGTTCCAGTAAAGCCATCCAGTCCCGGGGCTTTGCCTGCCTTTAGCTTTTTTGTGGCGGCAAGCACCTCTACTGTTACAATAGGCTAGTCCAGAAATGCCTGCTGCGCATTGGTAAGGGATGGTAGCTGGATGGATTGCAGATATTGGTCAATAGCCACATCGTGGATAGATGCATCCCGGGAGTACAGTTTCGAATAAAAGCTGGTGAAGGAGTCCCGTATACCTGCAGACCTAGTTATAAATAGCCCCTGTTGGTTTTGAATCTTAGCCACTACTGTTTGTGCTTGAGCTGCTTTTAATCGATGGGCCAAATACCGCCCCACCTTATTTCCCCCCTCAAAGAATTGTTGCTTCAGCAGAGTGAGATGGTGACTAATAGCGGTATCCTCCAGAGCACGCAATTTATCCTTAATTCGTGTCAATTTCTTATATATTACTTCAGAGTGGGTTGTACTATGTTGTTGGGTCAGGGATGCTAACTCTAGGGACAGCGATTTACGTTGTTTGTCTCTTTCTCGATTGCAGTACGCAGCCCTAGCAATGAACAGACCCCGTATAGCCACCTTTGAGCACTCCCAGACAGTCAAAGCTGCCATACCATGCACCTGATTTTCCCTGAAATAATCATCCAAATGTCTCTCCATCTTCTCACTAAAGTCAGGGTCTTTTAAGAGACAGTCATTAAGTCTCCATGGTCTATACCCGCTTTCTGAATCCATGAGGCATATCTCCGCCCAAAGCGGGACATGATCTGTCCAAGTAATATTGTCAATGCCCACCTTTTGGACTTGGTTTTGAGAGAGGGCAGAGAAGAAGAGATAATCTATTCTGGAGTATGTGCCGTGAGGGTGGGAATAAAAAGTGTAGGAACGTGAGAGTGGGTAACGCTTCCTCCAGATGTCAATAAGGCTCCATTTGTCTAGGAATGAACGCCACAGGTTCCTAAATCTAGAGGCTGGCACTGACTTAGAGTTGGTATCCATAACAGGGTCTAGAATAGCATTGAAATCTCTGCCCAATAGTAAATCCTCCGCTAAATGTTGGTGGAGGAGTTGGTCAAGGATTTGCAGAAATGCTGATTGATTGGTGTTTGGAAAGTACACATTTAATAAAGTGATTGTACGCATCCCCACCCTGATTTGCAGAAGGAAGTATCTGCCCTGAGAAACCACTAACTTACAGAGTTCCTCGTACACTAGAGACGAGGATAGGAGTATACCTACCCCCGCATATTTAGAACTCTTAGTACTAGCTGCCCAAAAGCTGGCCGGGTATTGGAGAAAGCGAAGAAGACGTTCATGATGTTTTCGGATATGTGTTTCTTGTAAATACACAATGTCCCCCTTTTGCCTCTGCAGCTCTCTGTGTAAGAGTGAGCATTTGCGAGGGGTGTTTAACCCCCTTACATTAATAGAAATTACCCTGGTCACCATTCATTCAAAGTATGAGCATAATATCACTGGCCGAAGGGACAATACCTGCCTTGCTTGTGGCATGGCATTCGACCAGGCCCAGCCTTTATCTGCATAGTATCCATACTGAGTGACCTACAGTGTCTCTTCCCTGTCCAATTTAAACAAATAATCCCATGTGCCCCTTTGCGTCCCCTAACGGTCCTACAGTATCCCTTGAACAACCTATAGGATATTTTACCTAAGGGGGTCGCCCGCATCCGATAACGGGAAATCGCTCTGTCTCCCCAAACCCCCCCCCCCCCCGGCCCCAACCACATATGTAGTGTACAGCGGAACATAGAGCTTACTTAACTGCATAATAAAGCTCTGAGTACAACATCGAATCATTAACCTGGCAAGTACAACATAACGCCCTCAAGAACAAACCAGTTGAGATAGGAACAAAAGTTAGAACAGTCTCTTGCGTTTCTCCTCAGGAGCTGTGGAAAACCAAGTAAAGCATACCTTACAGCACAGTCCTTCAGCATTGTTCAGTCAACGTGGAGCGAGGATTATCAGATTGCCGACAAAGTCTCTTTCCCCTTTTATCTGCCCTCTGCCACCGTGGCATCGCATCTAGCTTCGATGGGTTGAGCGTTGTTTTGGGGGCTTGGAAGTTAGTCGGGAGCTGTGCCTTGGTGAAGGCCTCAAATGCCTCTTCCATGCTTTTAATTCTGTAGGTCACTCCTTGCACTTGAAATGATAATCCGAATGGGTAAGTCCAGCGATAGCGAATGTCCTTATTTCTGAGACTGGCAGTAACTTCACGCAAGTCATAGCGTTTCTTTAGTGTCACTGGGGCGAGATCTTGAAAAACGGAAATGGTGAGGTTACGCCATTTTAGTTCCTGCAGGCACCTGGCGTTCAGGTAAATTTGCTCTTTCAAAGTGAAACTATGGAAACAGAGCACCAAGTCTCTCGGGTGTGAGTCTCTCCTGGATCCCAGAGCTCTATGTGCGTGTTCCAGGCGAACCTCTGGGGCCCCGATCTCTGAGTTAGAGTGTCCCTCCTGGGCCAATGATAAAATGTGGTTGCAGGTCTGTATGGCCACGGCTGATGCATCAGCGAATTCAGGGGTGTCAGGTATCCCTCTAAAACGCAAGTTGTTGCGTCTGCTCCTATTTTCTAAGTCTTCTATTTTTTCCTGTAGTACCTGTATGTCAGTGGTAGCAGTATTACACCTCGTATCCAGTAGGTTCAGAGCATTCCCATGGCTATCAATACTATTTTCCAAATCATCCACACGTGTCCCCAATGCGGCCATATCTTCTTTAAGGTCCGCTACTGAGTCCATGATATCTTGCCTGAATTGTTTTAAATCGGCTTGCAGATCTATGAACCATTGTCTGGCCTCATCTCTATAAGGGGAGTGTCTGAGTTCACAGCATGCCTACCCAATCTAATTTCTGGCGGTTCCTCCAATGCCGCGGCTTCCTCCGGGCCAGGTCCCTCGTGCCGCCATCTTGAACCGGGTCCATCTGCGGTTTCTCATAAGAGAACTGCCGCAGATCGGTGGTTTTTCGCTTAGATGCCATGAAAAAAAGCAGTGAGGGGACTCTTCCTGCCGTGAGGGCTTCGGGGGTCGAGGTTGCAGGCAATTTCGCTAAAATTAGTGGTTGGTAGAGCTCGGGGACGAGGAGCTCGGCGATCAGACGTCCCTCCGCATTTGATGCTGAACAGCGCCCCCAAGGCTGGATTTTTATTTGGATGAATTTAGTGCTGAGATCCAGAAAAAAAATCATAATTTTGAGAACACTAATTTTTCCATCCATATTACACTATAGTTGACAGGTTTAAGTAGTAGGAAAGGAAATTTACCTCTATTTTTGGCTACAGAAATTATGGGTTGGTGGAATTGCCATCATTGTGTGGTTTGGTTTGTTTTTCTTCTATGTCCTATTGATACAAAATTATTGACCTTTGCCATCTTTTCTTTAGAATGAGGCTAAGGTTCAGGAGCTCTGTGATTTGAATCCCCATTTCAGCCACTCTCTGTTTTACCTCAGTCAAGTCACTTCAATATATATTGAACTATAATTGGATAGGAGCAATAAAGTTGTTTCATCTTCCTTTGGTTCACTTCAGAAGCTGTCATGGAATTTCCTTATACTGTAAAGATTACCCACCTCAAACATGGCTTCCTGTAAATTTCTGAAGCACTATCAAGCTGGGATACTATTCAGAGTAAAAGGCATTATGCATATACTTTGAGTATCATTAGAATGATTATTATCATTACCCAAAAGTAATTACTTCCTTTGATGTACAAACCTCTTGAACTCTTACATAAAATCTATTGAACAGTTCTGTTACCACCTGAGAAGTCAATTGTGACTACAAAATAATCCTGGGGCTTTTATTTTATTTTTTTCTCAGAGAAGTGGCTGGACTGGCACCTATTTTCCCTTTAACTGTTGTCTGGAATAAAGTGTCTATCACTCCTTTTAATCTCCATCCTCCTGCAGTGCGTCTCCATGCTTCCTTTTTCTTGTGGTGCGGACTTGGCACCAGTTGTGGTGTCTGTGGTGTCTGAAATTCTTTGTTTGCAATTACGCTTCTATCTCTGTCTCACCCATAAAAGGTTTCCCTTTATCCTTAGGGCAGGCAAAAAGTTATGAGTAGTCTTTTGAAAATGCTAAGAAACGAGGCCTTATTCCTCAGGCACCCTGCTATTAACTTCCATTTTGACATGCTCTTCAAATCATCCTTCCTTTCTCTCATAGTTCTTTGAACAGACACATATACCATATTGCTTTAGTTACTAAAGTGGGTTTATTATATG
This sequence comes from Rhinatrema bivittatum, assembly GCF_901001135.1. Lineage (NCBI taxonomy): Eukaryota > Metazoa > Chordata > Amphibia > Gymnophiona > Rhinatrematidae > Rhinatrema > Rhinatrema bivittatum. The sequence goes on from NC_042615.1 coordinate 569,859,864, forward strand.
CACTGGGATTAGTGGCGAGGAATTCTCACTAGTTGTAGTTGGCTTATGTCCAAAATGGTTCTGTTCAACTTCTGTATAGAGATAGTTACTTTTTAGAATTGACTTACCTTGTTCTTCATTTTTGCTTGCGTTGCTTGGTAGGTTAACCTTTCACCCCAATTATTATTTATCTAATTCTGAAACTTCTAGAATCTCTGGATTAAGCCAGAATAAGTTCCCTGCAACACACATTAACTCTCTAGTTTAAAAGGCCAAAATGGATGTAACACACACACACACACACCCCAAAATCAGTTTTGTGGATCATTTTCAAAGCAAACTGTGTTTTATGAACCAGCCTATATCATGTATGTCAGAAATTAAAATAATAAAGAAAATGAATATTTGGCAAGTCTTGGAATGTGAATTTTGGTCCACTAATATTGTGTTGAAGCTATATTTAAGAACATAAGAACATAAGAACATGCCATACTGGGTCAGACCAAGGGTCCATCAAGCCCAGCATCCTGTTTCCAACAGTGGCCAATCCAGGCCATAAGAACCTGGCAAGTACCCAAAAATTAAGTCTATTCCATGTTACTGTTGCTAGTAATAGCGGTGGTTATTATCTAAGTCAACATAATTAATAGCAAGTAATGGACTTCTCCTCCAAGAACTTATCCAATCCTTTTTTAAACACAGCTATACTAACTGCACTAACCATATCTTCTGGCAACAAATTCCAGAGTTTAATTGTGTGTTGAGTGAAAAAGAACTTTCTCCGATTAGTTTAAAATGTGCCACATGCTAACTTCATGGAGTGCCCCCTAGTCTTTCATCTGAAAGAGTAAATAACCAATTCACATCTACCCATTCTAGACCTCTCATGATTTTAAACACTTCTATCATATTCCCCCTCAGCCGTCTCTTCTCCAAGCTGAAAAGTCCTAACCTCTTTAATATTTCCTCATAGGGGAGCTGTTCCATTCCCTTTATCATTTTGGTCACCCTTCTCTGTACCTTCTCCATCGCAATTATATCTTTTTCGAGATGCGGCGACCAGAATTGTACACAGTATTCAAGGTACGGTCTCACCATGGAGCGATACAGGGGCATTATGACATTTTCCTTTTTATTCGCCATTCCCTTTCTAATAATTCTCAACATTCTGTTTGCTTTTTTGACTGCCGCAGCACACTGAACCGATTTCAATGTGTTATCCACTATGTCGCCTAGATCTCTTTCTTGGGTAGTAGTACCTAATATGGAACCTAACATTGAGTAACTATAGCATGGGTTATTTTTCCCTATATGCATCACCTTGCACTTGTCCACATTAAATTTCATCTGCCATTTTGATGCCCAATTTCCCAGCCTCACAAGGTCTTCCTGCAATTTATCACAATCTGCTTGTGATTTAACTACTCTGAACAATTTTGTATCATCTGCAAATTTGATTACCTCACTCGTCGTATTTCTTTCCAGATCATTTATAAATATATTGAAAAGTAAGGGTCCCAATACAGATCCCTGAGGCACTCAACTGCCCACTCCCTTCCACTGAGAAAATTATCCATTTAATCCTACTCTCTGTTTCCTGTCTTTTAGCCAGTTTGTAATCCACGAAAGGACATTGCCACCTATCCCATGACTTTTTATTTTTTATAGAAGCCTCTCATGAGGAACTTTGCCAAATGCCTTCTGAAAATCCAAGTACACTACATCTACAGGTTCACCTTTATCCACATGTTTATTAACTCCTTCAAAAAAGTGAAGCAGATTTGTGAGGCAAGACTTGCCTTGGGTAAAGCCATGCTGACTTTGTTCCATTAAACCATGTCTTTCTATGTGTTCTATGATTTTGATGTTTAGAATACTTTCCACTACTTTTCCTGGCACTGAAGTCAGGCTAACCGTTCTGTAGTTTCCCAGATTGCCCCTGGAGCCCTTTTCAAATATGGGGGTTACATTTGCTATCCTCCAGTCTTCAGGTACAATGGATGATTTTAATGACAGGTTACAAATTTTTACTAATAGGTCTGAAATTTCATTTTTTAGTTCCTTCAGAACTCTGGGGTGTATACCATCCAGTGCAGGTGATTTACTACTCTTTGGTTTGTCAATCAGGTCTACCACATCTTCTAGGTTCACCATGATTTGGTTCAGTCCATCTGAATCATTACCCATTAAAACCTTCTCCAGTACGGGTACCTCCCCAACATCCTCTTCAGTAAACACCAAAGAAAAGAAATCATTTAATCTTTCCACGATGGCCTTATCTTCTCTAAGTGCCCCTTTAACCCCTCAATCATCTAACGTCCAACTGACTCCCTCACAGGCTTTCTGCTTCGGATATATTTTAAAAAGTTTTTACTGTGAGTTTTTGCCTCTACGGCCAACTTCTTTTCATATTCTCTCTTACCCTGTCTTATCAATGTTATACATTTAACTTGCCAATGTTTATGCATTATCCTATTTTCTTCTGTTGGATTCTTCCTCCAATTTTTGAATGAAGATCTTTTGGCTAAAATAGCTTCTTTCACCTCCCCTTTTAACCATGCCGGTAATCGTTTTGCCTTCTTTCCACCTTTCTTAATGTGTGGAATACATCTGGATTGTGCTTCTAGGATGGTATTTTTTAACAATGACCATGCCTCTTGCACACTTTTTACTTTTGTAGCTGCTCCTTTCAGTTTTTTTCTAACTATTTTTCTCATTTTATCAAAGTTTCCTTTTTGAAAGTTTAGCACGAGAGCCGTGGATTTGCTTACTGTCCCCCCTTCTAGTCATTAAATCAAATTTGATCATATTATGATCACTATTGCGAAGTGGCCCCACCACCGTTACCTCTCTCACCAAATCCTGTTCTTCACTGAGAATTAGATCTAAAATTGCTCCCTTTCTCATCGGTTCCTGAACCAATTGCTCCATAAAGCTATCATTTATTCCATCCAGGAACTTTAGCTCTCTAGTGTGTCCTGATGATAGATTTACCCAGTCAATATTGGGGTAATTGAAGTCTCCCATTATTACCGCACTACCAATTTGGTTAGCTTCCCTAATTTCTCTTAGCATTTCACTGTCAGTCTCACCATCTTGACCAGGTGGACGGTAGTATACTCCTATCACTATAGTCTTCCCCGACACCCAAGGGATTTCTACCCATAAAGATTTGATTGTGCACTTAGTCTCGTGCAGGATGTTTATCCTGTTGGACTCTATACCATCCCGACAGAACAATTCGGGAATAACTAGTATACAATCAGTTACAGAAAACAACTAGTTATGTGTTAGCTGCTGAAAACCACTATGATTTAATCATTTAATTACTACTGTTAAAAATGATTTAACTTTATTTATCTCAACTATATTATCCAAAATCTTTTTTTAGTTTAGAAAAAAGACCTCAGTATTGGCAAGAGATCTGATATTTCAGAAACTGCTTTAAAGCCAATGATCTCAATCACTGGTCTTATATTCTCTTATTTTTAATTTTAATAAAATTGCTCATCTCAAAAAAGACTATTTTGCTTTTCTTTCTGTATGATCTCTATTTTTGTTCAGACTACCGATTATTTTCAAAACGTATTGAATCTCAATGTACTGTTAATCTTATTATGACAATACTATTGGATTTGTTTTAACAATTGCAATTTATGTTGACCATTTATATAATGGATTTTTCTTCATAATTTATCTTCATTAGGAAGATTAATATCCTTGTAGCTCAATCGCTATTTTCTTATTAGAAACATAGAAACATAGAAATGACGGCAGAAGAAGACCAAACGGCCCAGCCAGTCTGCCCAGCAAGCTATGCACTTTTTTTTTTAAACTCTTACTTGTTACGCTTGGCTCTTAGTACCTTTTAGTTTTATTTCCCTTCCACCCCACCATTAATGTAAGTAACTTAACTGCCAAAATTCTCTCTTCTTTTTTACAGTCCTAATGACATTATCATTTTTCTTCAGCTGTTATGATCCTTGTAACTTTATCATTTTTCTTCAGCTGTGATTTTAATGCCAGTGTGTTTTAATGACAGTTGTTGTAATTACACACTTTCACAATTATGATTGCATGAAGATACTTTGCTATTGCAATTGAATCTTTATACTATTATCTTTCATTCATGAAATCCAAATAGTACCGTTTAGTGATTTTCTCTCCAGCAATATTTAAAATTATTTTTCAACCCTTCTTTTCTTCCTTTTCTTCCTTTTAAACTCTCGATGGGAGACATTCACACTGTTCAGCAAAACATATCTTTACACATCTTGGATAGAATACTCCGTTTTGACAAAAGTCCCGACAATTTTTAAATTGTAAGCAAAGCACTTATCTGGCGCTTGCAATGTGGAACATCTCTTTTGCCGCGCTGCTGTGCCTCCAGCCCAGAATGGTCCGTTTGACTGCCGCCAACGTGGCCAACGTTTCGCTGTAAAATGCTGCTTCAGGGCGGACTAGTTTGGAAAGATGACCTTCTTCTTCTGATATCGGGCTCAAACTAAAACCAGGTGGACGATAGTATACTCCTATCACTATAATCTTCCCCAACACACAAGGGATTTCTACCCATAAAGATTCAATTGTGCATTTAGTCTCATGCAGGATGTTTATCCTGTTGGACTCTATGCCATCCCGGACATAAAGCACCACACCGCCTCCTGGGTGCTCCTCTCTGTCATTGCGATATAATTTGTACCCCGGTATAGCACTGTCCCATTGGTTATCCTCTTTCCACCATGTCTCTGAGGTGCCAATTAAGACTGTCATCATTCACTGCTATACATTCTAATTCTCTCATCTTACTTAGACTTCTGGCATTAGCATACAAACATTTCAAAGTTTGTTTTTTGTTTGTATTTTCATTCTGCTTTTTAATTGATAGGGATAAGTTAGAATTGTTTAGCTCAGGTGAGTTTTTAGTTATAGGCACTTGGGCTACTTTTCTTATTATTAGAACCTCACTGTCGGGATGCCCTAATTCTAATGCATCATTAGTATCCTTTGAAGATACCTCCCTCCGAACCATGCGCTGCTGAGCAACTGACGGTTTCCTCCTTTGTTCTAGTTTAAAAGCTGCTCTATCTCCTTTTTAAAGGTTAGCGCCAGCAGTCTGGTTCCACCTTGGTTAAGGTGGAGCCCATCCCTTCAGAAGAGACTCCCCCTTCCCCAAAAGGTTCCCCAGTTCCTAACAAAACTGAATCCCTCTTCCTTGCACCATTGTCTCATCCACGCATTGAGACTCCGGAGCTCTACCTGCCTCTGGTGACCTGCGCATGGAACAGGGAGCATTTCAGAGAATGCTACCCTGGAGGTTCTGGATTTCCTAGTGAATAAAACTGATGAAATCAAGTAATAATGGGCAAGTAAGGATTTTATAATCTTAAGAAAGATGGGGAAAACATAAAAGATTTTAAATAATGTTCCAGTTTTGTCTTTACAAGGTTTTGTCATTTTTTAACATATCCTGATCCCTTAGTACACTGCTTGGACATTTTATACCTGGAGTATGCAACTTTAGTCCTTGAGGACTGCATAGTGCATACCGATCTGGTTTTCAGAATATCCCTAATGAATATGAATGAGGGAAACTTTCATACTATTGAAGCAGTGTGCATGAAATGTATCTCATGCATACTAATTAGGATTTGGACACCCCCATTCTACAGGATATTGGTTGCTGGGTTCTTTTCTATATTTATTATATAGTCCCTGTGAAGTATTTCTCTTGCTCTTAGATTTGGTATTTATTTATTTATTTATTTATTTATTTATTTATTTAACATTTTTCTATACCGTCGTTTGGTGGGAACCGTCACAACGGTTTACATTAAGGCACATAAAAATGAAGCTAATGTATCTTAAGTTACATAGGTGCCATTTGAGGGTCGGTAACATAGTTTGTTAAAAATATTAATTGGTAAGTGTAATGATTCATTTCCAATTCACATTGTAACAGATTAGGTTACTAGAATACCTTTAACATTGTACTTTATCACTTTTGCTGAGCTTTAACGAATGAAACTTAATCTGCTTAAAAGTTACACACATATTGATTTTGGTTATGTGTTTGTTGTTCAGTTGTTTGTACCTGCTTTCCCTTGCGTGCTATTCTCCTTTCTCTTTTTTGTAAGCTCGTTTAAAGAGCCAGGTTTTTAGATTTTTTCTAAAGGTTTTGTTGTTGCTTTGTAGTCTCAGCTGTGTGGGCATGGTGTTCCAAAGTATGGGTCCTGCCAAGGATAGAGCTCTTTCTCTTACTTGTGTGAGTCATGAGGATTTGGAACTTTTAAGATAATGAAGCACAGTGATGATACCGCTGCAGCAAATAATGGTTTTTGTCACTGAAAACATTTCTTCAGCAAGCTCAGCTAGGTAAGTTCTTGTTCTAGAACTATATAAATTATTGTGGTTGACCTATAGAAGTAAGGGTCAACAAGCAAGTTGTAGGTGATGCCTCTGTTGCTGGACAAACACAAGACACCTGTGACTAGCTTTTGAGACCTATGCTATCTTCATTACATCAATAAAGAAACCTAGACTAACTGAGCTGTTTCTTCACTGACCTGAAGAAGGGAACATAGTTCTTCAACCTAATCACAGATGTATTGATTTAGCCCAGTTAAAAAGTATTACCTTCAACATGTGTGTTGACCCTTATTTCTACACATTCTAGAACTGCAAGAAACTATGAAATCATCACTAGATGGAAGGGCTGAAGTAAGTTTTATAATAAAAAAAAGAAAACATCAAAGGTAGGGGGAAAGGGAAGGGAAGGTGGGGTCGGTGGGTAGGGAAGTTCCCTCCAAGGCTGTTCCGATTTTGGAGCAGCCTGGGAGAGAACAGGGGAAGGCAGCGCGGCTCGGAGCAGGCTCGGAGCGCGCAAGATGCACAATTGTGCACCCCCTTGCATGCACTGACCCCGGATTTTATAACATGCGCGCGCATGCTATAAAATTGGGCGTACATGTGTGTGCGCCGGGTACCGCGCGCACATGTAGGCCATGCATGCTGCTTTTAAAATCTACCCCCATAGGGCTTGATTTTAAAAACCATTTACCCGAGTAAAACTGGGTTTTACTTGCGTAAATTCACATTAATTGAGTAAATGATCTTTTGAAAATTGCTGCAATATGCGCCATTGAATTTTCCGTAGGGTTTACTTGCGTAAGTGCACATTACTCAATTAAATGGCTTTTGAAAATTGCTACAATAGTAGTTACATTTATGCGCGTAACTCCTTTTTGAAAATTACTCCCATAGATTGCTATTTTAAGAGAAAAATGCATACATTTTCCAGCTTCCTTGCATATTTATATACCTACTAATTATCTGGAGTAAATGATATTAAATTAATTTATTGTATAGTTCTAACTGGATGGGAGGTTTGGGGAGAATGGGGAGAATTCAGGTTGAAGAACCAGCAAGATCTTGATGAGCTGGAGAAGAACTGGGCAAACTGGTGGACTAATTGGTAAACTAATTTCCTCAATATACACAGGTTTTAAAATTGGCTGACTTATGTGTGTAAATCGGGACTTTCATGAGTATGTCCTAGTTTATTTTCATGAGTATTAGAGATGTGAATCGTGTCCTCGATCGTCTTAACGATCGATTTCGGCTGGGAGGGGGAGGGAATCGTATTGTTGCCGTTTGGGGGGGTAAAATATCATGAAAAATCGGTGAAAAATCGAAAAAACGTAAATCGCAAAACCGGCACATTAAAACCCCCTAAAACCCACCCCCGACCCTTTAAATTAAATCCCCCACCCTCCTGAACCCCCCCCCCAAATGACTTAAATAACCTGCGGGTCCAGCGGCGGTCCGGAACGGCAGCGGTCCGGAACGGGCTCCTGCTACTGAATCTTGTTGTCTTCAGCCGGCGCCATTTTCCAAAATGGCGCTGAAAAATGGCGGCGGCCATAGACGAACACGATTGGACGGCAGGAGGTCCTTCCGGACCCCCGCTGGACTTTTGGCAAGTCTTGTGGGGGTCAGGAGGCCCCCCCCAAGCTGGCCAAAAGTTTCTGGAGGTCCAGCGGGGGTCAGGGAGCGATTTCCCGCCGCGAATCGTTTTCCGGCAGGAGATCGACTGCAGGAGGTCGTTCAGCGAGGGTTCCGGCGCCTCGCTGAACGACCTCCTGCAGTCGATCGCCTGCCGGCGCCATTTTCCGTACGAAAACGATTCGCGGCGGGAAATCGCTCCCTGACCCCCGCTGGACCTCCAGGAACTTTTGGCCAGCTTGGGGGGGCCTCCTGACCCCCACAAGACTTGCCAAAAGTCCAGCGGGGGTCCGGAAGGACCTCCTGCCGTCCAATCGTGTTCGTCTATGGCCGCCGCCATTTTTCGGCGCCATTTTGGAAAATGGCGCCGGCTGAAGACAACAAGATTCAGTAGCAGGAGCCCGTTCCGGACCGCTGCCGTTCCGGACCGCCGCTGGACCCGCAGGTTATTTAAGTCATTTGGGGGGGGGTTCCGGAGGGTGGGGGATTTAATTTAAAGGGTCGGGGGTGGGTTTTAGGGGGTTTTAGTGTGCCGGCTCACGATTCTAACGATTTATAACGATAAATCGTTAGAATCTCTATTGTATTGTGTTCCATAACGGTTTAAGACGATATTAAAATTATCGGACGATAATTTTAATCGTCCTAAAACGATTCACATCCCTAATGAGTATAATATATGAGTACAGATTTTTTTTCCCTACATCTCTTTATTAAGGAATACATAACAACACAGAACACATTTCCAATTTTCCAAATATAAGAGTACTCCTATAAATATCCCCCATTTTTTTCACCCCGCCCCCCCCCCCCCATCCCCCTAGACCAGTGGTTCTCACTCCTGTCCTGGGGACCCCCCCAGCCAGTCGGGTTTTCAGGATATCCACAATGAATATGCATGAGAGAAAATTTGCAACCACTGCCTCCATAACATGCAAATTTTCTCCCATGCATATTCATTGTGGATATCCTGAAAACCCGACTGGCTGGGGGGTCCCCAGGACAGGGTTGAGAACCACTGCCCTAGACCAAGATCCATTGTATGTCCATAAATTGTCCACCTCTCCACCAGAACTTGAATAGTACAAAGAAACAAAATAAAATAAAATTGCCTGCCTGGCACAGGAACACCCTCGAGTCTTTGGTATTTTTAATGTGATTCTTGAGACAGGTCACTTTTCAAATGAACTGTCAGGCAATGTAAGAGAAAACAAATTCCAAATTTCTTTGAAATACAACTTCTTTCTGTGAGAAAACTTCCTATATAACAATCCATATTCCAACTGAAAGAGCTCTGACATTGATGATTGCCACATTTCCACCTTAGGCGACGATTGTTTTATCCAATGGAGTGGAATGCACTTTTTTGTAATCACACATGCTTTCAATAAGAACATTACATTGTCTGAATTTACACTGTCTTTTCCAGAGTCAATGCTTAGTATACAAAAAGAGCTGGACCATTTTACCTCATTGCTAAAACTATTACTTATCATTTTTCTCACCTCTTCCCAAAACTCCTGAATAGGAGAACATGCCCATAGACAATGTACCCTTGATGCTTGTGCACAACCACATTTTAGACAAGCACTGTCTGCTATCAAACCCATCTTAGGTGAAAGGATGGTACGATGGTATGATGAATTACTCTTAGTTTCAGTTCTCTTAAACTCATATTATTCAAAACTTTATAAATCAGGTCATGACAGTCCCTAAGCATAATGTCATCTAATTCCCCTTCTACTTCCCCTTGCCACTTTTTCCCCTAGATTTTCCAAAATCAAATACTTTTTTCTGCAGTAGAAATTTATAGAGGTGAGATAATGACCCTTGTATGGCAACAAACAGCTTTAACAGTGTTTGATAGGCTACATTACTTAACTCCCCATCTGCTACTGTCTTGGCTTTTTTAAAATAGGCTCATATTTGACCATACAAGAGAAAGTGATCATTCTGAAAGCCTAATCAATTTTGGCATTGTTCAAATGAATATAAATATAAAAAAAAATCCTTTAGCTGCCTTTCAGAGACACTTTCAAATTATGCCTCTTTGGCAACACAAAAGAAGGAAATCTGGGGTTATCTTGCAGAGACAGATGAAAGGAAACATAAGTCGCCAAAGACATAAACTTGCGTACTGTAATCCATATTTTCCTAACCCCCTTATTAGTAAAGAGGGCATAATTACATTATGCAGTTCTTCAGGTTTAGCATGCAAAATAAAAGTTGGCTCAAAAAAGCACAAAGGGCCTGTACTAACTGGTGATTGGTACACTCAGATTTATCATATAACCAGTCTCCCAAGAAACATAGATTAGCCGCCCTTGTATACATTTGAAAGTCAGGCACCTCCATGCCTCCTTTAATTTTTGGAGCCATCATTGTTGAATAGGGTAAGCACGCTCTCTTGCCCCGCCATAAAAATCTCCCAAATATTTTTTTGTATAGCTTTGATCTTTCACCTTCAAAATAAATGGGGAGCATTAATAACAGGTATAACAATTTGGGAGCTATAGTCATCTTAATTAGTGTAATATGCCCTTGTAAGGATAGAGGGAGAGACTGACAACTTTCCAGATTCTTGCGAATCTTCTCTAGTCGAGGGAGGATCTTAACAGCATACCACTGGTCTGGTCGCCTATGAATTTGTAGTCCTAGATATTTTATACAATCCCCTGCCCATTTTACTGGAAAATTATCCCGATGCTGACAAAGTGAGTTAGATACATCTAATGCCTCAGTTTTGTCCAAATTTAACTTGAAGCCCAACATTTTTTGATATTCTGAAAAGATTTGTAGAGCCACGGGCAATACCTTTTTAATATTAGACAATAACAGAAGGATATAGTCTGCAAACAACAAGGTTTTCATCTGAAAGTCATGTATTTGAATCCTCGTAAATTCCCTGGTCATTTGCAACTTCTGAACCAGTGGTTCTTCTGTCAATATGAATAACAAAGGTGAAAGAGGGCACCCTTGTCTAATACCCCTTTGGAGATAAATGGCCTCAGACAATTGCCCATTTATTAAAATTCTTGCTGAAGGATTTGTATATAGCAAGGTAATGTATTCAAAAATCTTCCCTAGGAATCCAAATTTTTGAAGAACCTTAAACAAAAAAGACCATTCCACCCTATCAAATGCCTTTACAGCATCACAGCTGAACAACAAGGGTTCCCTAATGTACTTGTATCTACAGCACTCCAGGTCTGCACAAGCCATATTATATGGCTTGTGCAGACCTGGAGCCATACACAAAACCCACCTGATCAGTGGATATCAATTTAGGCATAATGAATTTAAGACGAGTTTCTATAACTTTTGCATATAATTTTATGTCTAAGTTAAGGAGCGATATAAGTCTATATGAAAAAGGAAGCTGTTCATCCATAGCTGGTAAAACAACTATGATGGCTCCCCTCATTTTGCCCCCAGGAAACATAGCTTCAGATGTTAAGTGCTGCAAGTACTCCGGCACTTCCATCTATCAAAGGCTTAAAAAAATGTGCATCAAGCCCATCTGGGCCCGGGGTCTTCATTGTTGTTAGGGACTGGATAGCTGCTCTCATTTCCCCCAGTTCAGACGGATAATTTAACTTCTGTAATTCCTCTTCTGATACCTTAGAACACCCTATCTCTGTGAGAAACCTATCTATGGCAGCATTTTCATAACACTCAGCTGTATGTAAGTTGTGATAGTGTTCCGAGAACACCTGTGCAATGTCCTCGGTGGAGGTAAGGATGCTGCCCCACCCATTTTTGATTGCTGGGATGAACTTAGGCTCCTCAGAAGATTTGTTAAAAGTTTCTCTGGTTTATTTCCGAATTGAAAAAGCTTATACTTCATTTGGCGCACTGAAGCCATAGCCCGAGAATGGTGCAGATTATTCAAGTGAAACATTAAACAACATGAACGAGAGCCAATCTTACTTTTATTAAACAAGAATACAAAACATCAATATACATTAAATACCCCACATTGCACTCATACCTCCCATTCACACCTTATACACCCACCCCTAATAAAAATATCCACCTATAGTGATATTTAGATACTGCTGCATACAAATGGAAAATACAAATTCAACAACTGATACAAATGAAGGCAGAAAAATATTTTTGTAAACCAAAGATATTTTTGTAAACCAATGTTAATGAAGACACAGAAATATTTTTGCATATGCAAGCTCAGAGGACTCAGAGTACCACACAGTGCTGTAAATCACACATATAATTCCCCATAAAGGCCACCAACCCCTTATATAAACATACATAACATATTTTGTAATATCCTTTTGTTACTTGTTTCCAAGCATAAATAGCATGCATCAATGTGTCTTTTGTTATAACTATAATCCTGGCACGAGCCCTGATTAGATATATCCACTTTCCGTTTATGCCACTGCACATACAATTACCCCATAGAGGCTACCACTCTTAGATATAAATAACACAGTGTGTGATGTCCCTTATTACTACTTCTGCTGTTACTACCTTTTTACTTACTACCTTTTAAGTCAGATGTAACCTCAGCTTTGAAGTCTACAAACCTTGAAGATGTAACCGTTAGTTCTTGTAGATTTAAACATTATTCTGAAGATGTAAACTTAGATTTTGAAGACTGTAATCTGTAAGCATTTGTACTCATTGTAAGAATTTGTATTTATTATTTAGCTATTTACATTGATCTGTTACCACTTGGTCCTGTTCTCTCCTTTACCTCAAGTTCTAAGTTCCTACAAAGTTAGCCTTGTTATTTTATACCCGCTTGTTTGATGTAATTTTCCAATATTGGTTCTGTGTAAACCGAAGTGGTATGTACTAGTACATGAACTCCGGTATATAAAAGCCTTTAAATAAATAAATAAATACTTTCAAAGCATACAATAGCTTGCATCAATGTGTCCGTTATTACAACTATAATCTTGGCACAAACTCTAACTTGATGTTTCCGCTTTCAATGTTGAAAACTGTATATATATATATGATGTAAACTAATAACTGAGATTCAAAACAACATCATATTTAGTGGAAATAACAATAGCTGATACCATGTAGTCTCTTCTATGAAAACAGAGTAACCTCATATAGCAATGGCGGGCTTTACTCCAATAGCCCTAATTGCCACTTATATGGTTGTTCAGTCACAGGAAAGCATTCGGACCATCACTGAATTTATAATCATCGGTTACTCTGTGGTAATTTTTTTTGAGATTTTCACGTTTTCAAACTTTCATTATTTTAAGTCTGGTTAGATTACCAGTCTAAAGGCAGTGCGATTACACTTATCGTAGCAGAGAATATGCAGCAGGAATATCAAACTGGCCCTGGCCCAACATGGCTCGTGTTTCTGTCAGCTTCATCAGGGGCTGGAGGTTGCCAATTGATTCCAAAGTCTGCCCAGCGATCACGTCTGCCCCTATGACATAGTGAGGGTAAAGGTAGCGCCGGCGCCATTTTGAATACTGGCAATACGGCCGGAGTGCAGGAGGTCACTCCCGGACCCCCGCTAGACTTTTGGCAAGTCTTTTGGGGGTCAGGAGGCCCCCCCCCAAGCTGGCCAAAAGTCCCTGGGGGTCCAGCGGGAGTCCGGAAGCGATCTCCTGCATGCGGGCCATATTGCCAATATTCAAAATGGCGCCGGCGCTACCTTTGCCCTTTCACATGGTAAGGGCAAAGGGCCATCGGTGCCATTTTTTTTAGCGCAGCTGATAGCGTGGGAACGGGAGATCGCTGCCCGCGGCCCCCCTGGACCACCAGGTATGTGTAAAATGTTTTTGGGGGGTGTCGGGAGAGTGGGGGAGGCTAAGGGGGTAATTTTAAAGGGTCGGGTGGGGTTTTTTTTTATCGGGCCATCGACGCCATTTATATTAGTGGCAGTCAAAATGGCGCCGATGGCCCAAGAGCGGGAGATCACTCTGGGACCCCCCCACTGGACCACCAGGTAATTTAAAACATGTTGGGGGGGGGTTCGGGAGGGTGGGGGATTTGTTTTAAAGGGTCGGGGTGGGTTTTAGGGTTGTTTTGGTGTGCCGGTTTTTCCGCCCTCCCCCCTCCCCCGATTTACGATTTTTCACGATAAATTGGGGGAATTTCTATTGTATCGCAACTAACGATTAGTCGATTTAAAATATATCTGACGATTTTTTTAAATCGTCAAAAAACGATTCACATCCCTAGAAGAGACTACATGTTATCAGCTATTGTTATTTCCACTAAATATGATGTTGTTTTGAATCTCCGCTTTCAATGTGCCTTCACTACTGCCATGCCTTTTTATCTTTACTATTTTTTCTTCAAGATTTGCTTGTCGGTATGATCACAGATGTCGCTTCTCTCTTTTCCCCTTCTATTAAATAACTCTTCCGCTGCTGGTTAGTTTCTTTGATATCCCTACAAGGGACCCTTGTTTCCCCGCACTATGGCTTCATCAGGGGGACTCAGCTGGCTCCTTTCCACATAATTCCTCTGAAAAAAGTTATGCACACCAACATTTGCTGCCAATCAGAACTCCATCAATCTTCAATAACCGAAAGGAACTTCCAGTATGCTCCATTTCAAGAATCTTTTAAGCTACTCACGGACCCGAACCATGTCCGTTTTTCAGACCAGTACACCAGAAACTCTGGATCATTGAATAAATCTGGTAGCATTCTCCACTGATTAGTACCCCTGGAATCACTCACAACTATAGTGCCCAATACTGGACAATGGTCTGAGATCACCATGTCATTTATATGACTTTGGTAAACAGAGGCAACAAACCTTCAAAGATCAATAGATAATCAATCCTCATCTCAATCTTGTATGTGGGTAAACTCCTTTTCGCCTGGGTGTAAAATTCACCATAGCTCTACTAGTCATAAATGATTGCATTAAAAACGGACACTTTTGTGCTCGCTCATCATGTGTCCAGCCAAATTAGGGTGTCTGTCCCAGTCTGGATCCACAATACAATTTAAATCTCCACCTATTACAAATGGGTAATCCCCCAATTGGGACATTTGAGAAAAAAGATCCATAAAGAATGCATGTTCATATTTATTTGGAGCGTATGCCAAACTAAAATAATTCTAGAGCACATTAGATCCCCCATAGTCATTATAAATCTCCCTTTGGGGTCCGATACACTTTTTATCAATTTGAAAGACAATTCTTTATGAATTAGACTCACTACTCCACAACTCTTTGTAGATCCAGTAGTAAAGTAAACCTGGGCCACCCTGCACTTTTTTAACTTTGCAGCTTCAATAGAAGTTAAATGCATTTCTTGAAGAAACATTATTTTGGCCTGTAATTTGTTTAATCAGTTCATCACCTTTTGTCACTTGACTGGGGCACCCAACCCATCAACTTTCCATGTTACTACTTTGAGCGACATATTAAATGTTAATTAGAAATTAAATATTGTGCTGTTCAATTTCTCCCCTTCCATCCCAAGTTTATTTTCCTTGTTTTTGTAACTTTCCCTCTCCCTTTTTCTGATTCACTGTATTTAAAGTTCAAGGTTCTTATTGAAAATATTGTTTTTTACGTTACGTTATGCTTTACACTCCTTGTTATTTGTAAACCGGGTTGATGTGATGCCTGTCATGAAACTCGGTATAACAAAAACAATAAATAAATAAATAAAAATAAATAAATTGAAGGGTATACCATCTTTCTTAGACGTTCACAAATTTTGTATCACCCTTCTCATAGCTTCCCAGTATGGCATGGATGCTCAGATCAATAGCACCATTTTCTCTCCTATTCCACATTGCACAAAGCATTTGATGTGGATCTCCCCACACTGTTCCCCTTTTACAATGCCCTCCCATAGCTTCTTATTATAGCTTCCCCCCTTCCCATAGAGGTTGTATGTGAACCTCCTACCCATCCCTCCCCCCTCCCCCCTCCCAACCCACCCATACACTACATAATCATCTCCATTTAGGAGACCCAAGGTCATACTGCTAACCTGAAATGCTCAGATGCTGCCTCCCTAGTAACATATTTTACCAATCCTGAGCAGAGACATCATGCATAGACAGTTCATGTTCAGCCACCCACACTTTTACCTCTTTATATTACAACCCCCAAGCCAGATCAAAACAAAAGCTTATGCCACACAGTTGTAGTCATTTAAGCAAACCCAGCAAGCATCACCACTTATCTCCTTTAATTGTAATGCCATGTTATCTATAGTCATGGGCAGTGGGCACACAGTTCACAATTTTCTGGAAAAATTGCACTTTCAATCATGTTTCCCATTCAAGTCACATCTTGGTAATGACTTCACAAATTCTGCTATAGCACTCGCTTTGTCAAAAACGTATGGATCCTTGATGCCAGACTTGCAACTTGGCTGGATATTGCAAAGCCCACTTGCCTGTGCACAGCTCAGTGCACATCAGGGAAAACTCCTTGCACTGATTTGAGACCTGCAGTAAGAAGTCTTGAAATATTAAAATTTTTCTGATTTTCAAAATGGACTTCTCTTTTCTTCCTATATACTTATAATATTTGCAGCTTGTCCTCATAGCTTAGTAACTTTGCAATGATGACTCTGGGCCTCTGATTAACCTCCATTTTGGGCCTAACCGATGCGCTCGTTCAACAGAAACATCCGCCGCCATGTCTGAAGGAAAAGAACTCAGAGGCTATGCAGCGCTCTAGCATACTGACTAATTCTTGCTCACGAATGCTTCCTGGGAACCTGACAAAACGTAAGTTGTTCCTACGAGAACGGCTCTTCAGCTCGTCAATTTTATCATCTCGACTTCTTTCTAGATCTGCTACTTTCTTTTCCAAACTCAGCAGCTTATCCTCAATTACTGTGATCCGACCTTCTGCCATGTCATCCGACCCCCGAGTTCAGCCATTGAGGCCCTGTACCTCATTTATTTGTTCCGAGATATGCAACAGCTTTGGGTCTAAGGCCGCTACCACCGCAGCTGTTATTTTCTCTTCCTGTGTGTCATTGGCAGGAATGGCAGGCACCTCTGCCATCGCGGCATCCATTTTAGATTCAGGGGCCTTTAGCTTGTCTTTTTTTTTCTTATATTTTTTGTTGCCATTGCATTACTAGGCTTCTCATAAAACTTTCCCGTGGTATGCAGAGTTGTTCCCCTTACTCCTGGCTCCAGTCAGTCCAGAGCAGCCAGCATGGGAACTGCTGAATTTGGAAGGGGCACCCGGAGCTCGACTTGCACACGTCTAATGAAGCCTACCGCATCACGTGACCTCTGATGAGTATATATTTTTAAAAAAGGGTGGGTCACGTACATTGGTTCAATGTACTGAAATATGTAGTTTCAATTAATTGCATGTCTTTGCATGTTAGTAAACATATGCATATTTTATAATATGCACATACATGATACATGCATGTTATAAAATATAATGATAAAACTATAAACGATCATGTACACATGTATATGCTGCCGTGTGCAGTTGTGTGAAAGTTATCCTCCCTATTTTTACAACATGCATGCTTTAAAAATGTTAGTGTGATTTTTAGGGCCGATACTGAGGTTAAACAGTGCGCTTGGATGAGCGCAATGTATTGCATCAGCCTCCTCACTGTTTCTCAACCCTCTCCTGGAGGCACATTTAATCAGTCGGGTTTTCAGGATTGCTACAATGAATATGTTTGAGATAGATTTTCATACCCTGGATCTCCAATGCATGCAAAGTATCTCATGCACTTTCATTAAGCAATCTTGAAAACCTATCTAGAAAGATGTGCCCCAGTAGAGGATTGGGGAACACTGCATTATGTGGCTGCACAAGTTAGCCAGATAAATTTATCTGGCTAACTTGGTTGAGATATTCAGCGGTCTGACCGTGCCACTGAATATAATTAGGTATCTTAAAGTTAGCCGGATAAGTTTATCTGACTAATTTTAGGATAGGTAAATAACAGTCCTATGTATAACTGGCTAACTAGCAGGCCGAACGCCCGCTCTCCCGGCGCGCGCACAGGCCACTTGCCTGTGCGCGCAATTCTCTATTTAAATGAGGCCCGGCGGCTGTCAGCGGGTTTGACAGTCGACGCTCAATTTTGCCGGCGTCGGTTCTTGAGCCCGCTGACAGCCACGGGCTCGGAAACCGGACACCGGCAAAATTGAGCGTCCGGTTTTCGACCCGACAGCCTCTGGCCCATTTTACATTTTACATTTTTTTTCTTTTTTTTTTTTTATACTTTTTTAACCCTTCGGGACCTCCGACTTCATATCGCCATGATATTAAGTCGGAGGGTGCACAGAAAAGCAGTTTTTACTGCTTTTCTGTGCACTTTCCCGGTGCCGGCAGAAACTAGCACCTACCTTTGGGTAGGCGCTAATTTCTTAAAATAAAATGTGCGGCTTGGCTGCACATTTTACTTTAAAATGTGCAATGCGCATCCAAGGGCAGGTTAACAGTGCACTCCGTTGGAGCACACTGTACTGTATCAGCCCGTAAGTCAGATAATGCTAAATATAAGAACATAGGATTGCCATATTGGGTCATATCAAAGGTCCATCAAGCCCAGTATCCTGTTTCCAACAGTGGCTAATCCAGGTCACAAGTACCTGGCAGGATCCCAAAGAGTAGATAGATTCCATGCTGTTCATCTCAGGAATAAGCAGTAGATTTCTGCAATTCCACCTTAATAATGGTTTGTGGATTTTTCCTCTAGTAACTTGTCCAAACCTTTTTTAAAAGCAGCTACACTAACAATCTTCACCACATCCTCTGGCAATGAATTCCAGAACTTAATAATGCTTTGAGTAAAAATATATTTTCTCTTATTAGTTTTAAATGTACAACTTAGTAATTTCATTGTGAATCCTTTAGTCTTTGTACTTTTTGAAAGAGTAAACAACCAATTTATTTATTTATTTAATTAAAAGTTTTTATAAACCGCAAATTGGGCAGATGGCTGCCCGTCTAAGCGGTGTACAATAAAACATTCATAATTATAAACAGCACAGGCATTAAAATACAATGATACTTATTTAGACTGTGGAGTGCATCTAGTTCATGATTCCTGAGTTCAATAGAAAGTAGTAGGTTTTTAGCAATTTTTTGAATTCTTTTATATTTGTTGTTAGTCTTAATTCTTCCAGAAGTGAATTCCACAATACTGGACCAGCTACAGAGAAGGCATGGCGATGAATTAGATCTAATCTTGCCATTTTCACTGATGGTACCTCCAGAGTACATTTGTTCATTGAGCGTAGATGTTTACTCATTCTACTCTACTCACTATTTTATAGACCTCTATCAGATCTCCCCTCAGCTGTCTCTTCTCCAAAGTGAAGAGTACTAATCTCTTTTGCCTTTCCTTATAGGAGAATCTTTACATCCCTTTTATCATTTTGGTAGTCCTTCTATGTACCTTTTCTAATTCTGTTATATCTTTTTTGAGATGTGGTAATCAGCGTTTATCTGGCTAACAGGTTCTTTCATCAAATCACAATACGGCCCTAACGAGTGATAACAGTAGTCTAATATATGATAAACACATGATTGTGATGTGAGTGTATTGGGATCTCTCCGTCATAACAATTTATTAAAAACACTACAGGGGATTTTGATTAAACTTGTTGATGCCCCTGAAAAAACCGTCCAAGTGAATCATATAGGGCTGATGTTTTTCCACTGATGGTGGGTGATCTGCACTGGTTTAGAAGCAAAGCTGATGTCTTGTAATTGAGTGAATAATTTGTATTGCTCTAGAAATCGGTTTGAAAATCTGTCTTTTCAAACTTGGATGGATGTTTTCCAGCTCGATCAAATTAATAACTAAAATTCTGAGTAAATTTTGGAAATATTAACTGAATTTACTGACAATATTTTTCTACTCTTGGATGAGAAGGAACTATTCTGAGAAGTGGTATACAGATTAGTAAAATGGATATTATGAAAAAGGCTTTATTTCCAAATTTATGCGCATTTTCAAAAGGGCCTGGCCACATGTGTAAGTGACGATACGCGCATAATTGCCAGGCCCTGAAAAGGGGGCAGGCTGGGGGGGTGTGGTCTGGGCAGGGGGGCAGGGAGGGGTGGGACGGAGTGCGGCCCGGACAGCGACCATTAGCTTCTGTCCCGGGGAAGCGCACGCCATCAGTTGGCCAGTGCATGCAAACTACTTCTGCTCCAGGGGAGCAGTAAGTACAGTAGTGAAACCAAAAAATTGTAAGTTTTTGGGATGGGTTAAGGGGGTGGGGAGGAGAGGAGAGGGAAAGAGGGAGGGGTTTAGAAGCGGACTGGGAGGGAACTTCCCTACCCCTACCTAAACCCCCTCCCTCTTCCCCTCTTCCCCTCTCCTCCCCACCTCCTTAACCCGTCCCAAAAACTTACATTGGAGTAGACTGGGAGGGAACTAGGGAAGGCTCAATTGTGTTGCTGCACGGACTTTGCATAAATTCACCCCCCTTGCACGCGCCGTCCGCACATACGTGCGCATGCCAGTGCATTCATGTTATAAAATCGGCGTGTCTATGTTATAAAAATCTACCCCTAATGTTTTGTTTCACACAAGATCTGGGTTGTTGTTTTTTGGATCTAATAATCATTTATGGGAGGGATCATCTATGAGGTTATTATTATGTTAGGTTTTATTGTGTATGCATGATTGTATGTGTGGTGAGTGTGTGGTGTTGTGATGAGCCCCGTGAAGTGGTTATATTTAATAAATTTTGCTACTGTGAATGTTTTTAAGTAGCCAGTATATGTGTAGGAAGTATATCTTTTTAAATTTACTTGTAAATTGATTCATATGGTAATTTTGTAATACAAATGTTTTGAATTAATCTTTGAATTATACCATACATTCCCTTTGTCTTAATTTACCCAGGAATTTATCAGTGTTTATCACAAGAATAAATGATATTTAACTGGAAAAATGAGTAATTTTTTCACTGATTTCTCCCATTCTTGTTCTTGTAATAAACACTGATATATTCCTGGGTAAAATATAATAAAAAATGAAAATGAATTGAAAGTCCTTAAATATATATATCCGTTTGAAACTATATGTATAGAATCCAGTATGAACAGCTGAAGTCTACCAACTACATCAAATAATATATTTATTTAACTGTTTCAGATATCATCTAAAAGTATGTCATTGACCTTACATAGGAATTTCAGAGTTATTTTGATTGTAAATGATTTCATTTCACATTTGACAAGATGGAATTTTCAGTGTGACCCTACCGGTGGAGACTGAACATGAACATTAAAGCCATCCAAGGTCAGGAAAAATGTAGTGCAAAAAGTGAATGGACTCAGCCTTTCAAATTCCTTCACTTCTTTGGAGAATAACAAACAGGGAAAGAGGCATGGTCTGGTGTTTAGACCCCAAAAGTGTCAGGTTGCTAACGTTGTTACTGAAATCCAGGTGTGAGGAGTGTAGGCCTCTCTCAAAGCATGAGAGGGCTGGTTCAGGTGACGGTATGGAAGTAGCAACAGTCTTGATCAGGTAAGGGTAGCCAAAACGAGGTCAATGAGTTTGAGTTCAGAGACAGCACACTTCTGTTGTTTGCAAAAGCAAAATCCGAGTTCTGTAGAATGGCTAGGTAGCCTTCACGTTGCTAGGAGCAATTTTTTCGTTCCAAGCATTAACATTTCTATTGCAGGTCATCCTATTGCTACAAGAAAGAGGAATAAAACAGTTCTATTTTCTTCAAGAGGTCTGAAAGTGTATTGTATACTGACCATGGGTGAATTAAAACAATATGCAGAAATAAAAAGCTTCCATATAAAATCAATGCACAAAGTTGTGCTGATCCAAACTTAATAGCCACTTTATTCCTCAGATAATATAACTGAAGCAAAATTCACTTCTTCTCCATGCAATAATAATAATAATAATAATAATAATAATAAATTAAACTCAGATCCTTTGCATGTAAAATTTAGAAACACTTGAGATAGTTGTTGCATCAATGTTGTCTAATACTGACAGCAGATTAATAATTACCAGCATTTCTATATCATCTTCCTTTTTTGGGAAACAGATCTGCCAAACTTAGTGCCGATACTGGGTGAATAGTGGATGAATCTTTACACATTGCTCAGTAAAGATGATAACTGTTGAAATAGATCAGGACCTCATTTGGCTGGCTACCTGGCTGTTCATAGGCAGTCTCATGCCAAAAAGACTGCACCCTACCTTTCTGTTGCTTCTCATGAGCAGATGGATTCCATCAGGTTGTGAGGTTCTGAATACTTTGAAAGCTCCAAGAAGTCACCCACTGCTTGTCCCTTTCAGTGGATTCCATTAATGGCAGTTCCCAATCCCAGTACTATTCTCTTGAACCATTTTCAAGAATGTGTATTGAAGGGAAATGGAATAAATGCTGGGATGAGGGCAGGAGGGTTCTCCCTGCAAACACTTAAGGGATTACGTCTTGCCTTCCTCATCCCCTCCTCCTCCTCCAGATTGAAAACCTATATCACATGCTCAGCTAGGGGTGTTCCAATCCAGACTGCAGCAAACATGGGAATCCTCAGCATTACACCAGCAACTCCTCTGCAAGGCTGGAACCTCAATCTGGTTCCTTACGTGCTTAGACATCAGACTCACTGCTTCTGGCACTTTAGCCTTTCCTGTGCCAAAGGTTTTTTTTTTTTTCCCCCCAGCAGCCAGAGCAGCCTTTAGGTCAAGCCCTAGCAACTGGATTTGACAAAAAGAAGAAATCCTCTCTGCCGGTGGCTTTCTGTGCAACACTGAGCAAGCAGCTTGGTCTCTCCTCTTGCCTCTGATTTACTGAACTGTAACTGGGTAGTGATGGTCCTTCTCTTCCACTACCTTGGAAAAACATTCATGCAGTTTGTGTGCCAGAGATGTGATGTCAAACCATCCACTGCAGAGGTGGCTGCATTTGTTTTGAAGTATGATGTAAATTGTGTTGCAATTCTTTTGGGATTAGAAGGCACTCTAGAAACCTAAAATATTGTGATCACTCTAAGTATCAGTGACCTCTCTTTAGAAAAATAAAATTGAGGAAATTTCTTTCATGCTGGTGGAGTTTTTGTTGGGCTAATGTTATTAAGGGGGTAATTTTCAAATGCCTTGCAGCATGCAAAATGCACTGTTTTATATGCAGAATTGGGGTTTTATAAAATTGTCCACCCAATGCGCAATAAACATGTGTGCATGACCTGCTGAGTCTTAAGGGAGGGCTGGGGTGCAATTTTCACTTCTATTCATACTTTTTGTTTTAAAAAGTCTGTGTATAAAGTGAAATGGAAATGTACACCCTCCAGATAGCAGGAACTTATATAGCACTTTTGGTGGGATAATCTTCATGTATATATATGTTCCCTTTGAAAACTTGTGTAACTTATGCCATATTTGCTGCATAAATTACCCATACCCTCCCTAGGGGTACATTTTCAATAAACTGCATAGTGGCAAGATAGATGGGTATATTGTTTTTTTCTTGGAACTTTAACAAATTTTGAAATACAAACTTTGCAGGTAGTTTCTCTTTAAACATTCACTCAAAGTTATCAGCATATATTTACAGCAGTTACTTTCTGTGAATGTACTTACATGGGAAAGAAAATAGATACATATATTTTGAAAACTCAATATATTACATTGTTTTTTCTTTCACGCTGAACACACCCTCAATAATACCTTTGTTTTGTATGCATCAAAAAGTGTGCGCATAGTGAAATATATGTGTACTTTTTAACTGTTATTTGCAGTAAATTTTCAGTAGGTTGGACCTAGCCTCCTAGGAGCAATGGACGGCCGGCGCCATCTTGTGCTCCTACCATGTGACAGAGGACGACCAATGGCACCGGTAGCCCCTGTGACATAGTAAGGGCAAAGGCTATCGGCGCCATTTTGAATACTGGCAGCCGACGGCCCGAGTGCAGGAGATCGCTCCAGGACCCGCGCTGGACCACCAGGGACTTTTGGCAAGTCTTGGGGGGGTCAGGAGGATAGGGGGTTGTAGTTAATTACATTTAAAGGGTTGGGATGGGGTTTTTTTTTTAACTTTAATGGGAAACGAATGCCATATGTAACTAATGGATGAATCGGGGTCCCCCAAAAACAGATGCAACAGTTTTGGGTCCTGATGAATACGAATACCAAATCGGACGAATCCGTCCATGCTGCACATCCCTAAAACACATGGCCCCCACAGCACTTATTTCACCTTTCTCATTTAAATCATTTAACTAGTCTATAGTTGTTGCGCTGGAGGTGGACCCTTGGCCTGGTGCAGGATTGGTACAGCCCTCTGGTCAGACCCAGAGAGTACCTGCCAGCAGGAGGTGGAGCACACAAGGAGACAGAGGCTAGCTGGAGCTTCACCAATAATAGTCCGGGGTTTCCGCAGTTTGAGCCCTTCGGTACCCAGACCGCCTGGACTTAGGTGGGCCTCCGGTGGTCTCCTGGAGAGGTATCGGGGAGGTGTGCCCATCACGAGCAAGGGTGTGTGGCTGATGCAAGGTGAATGGGCTAGACCAGAACCAGAAGCTCTGGAGACCTCGGGAAGGCAACAGTTCAGAGAGGTCCTCCGGATGGGACATACAGCGCCTGCAGGTCTAGCCACGTTGAAGCCACGGTTGTTATCCAAGTATGTAGACCCGATGGTCACCGGGGGCCAGAAGAGAGTGTCCGAGTGTAGCTCAAGGGTCGAAGCCAGAGTATCAGTCCAAGAAAGGTCAGCCAAAGCAGGGGTCAATACCAGAGTCAGTCCATGCGTAGTCATGTCAAGGGAGGGTCGGTTCCAGGCGGTAAACAGTAGCGTGGTCAGGCAGGCAGTGTTCAGTTCCAGGCAGCAGGCAGAAGAATGGTCAGGCAGGCAGAGGTCAGTACCAAGAAGTCAGTCTGGATAGGTACTTCCTGGGAAGGACATAGGAACAGGAAGACACTGGAGCAGAAGACACTGGAGTAGGAGGCACTGGAACACGAAGGCAAACTCACTACACCAATGGTGTTGACCCGATTGCCAAGGCAGGGATCAGGGGATTGAGCCCTGCCTTATATATGGAGCCTTGATAATGTCATCAGCGTGCGCCTCCCGGGGTTTTCCCCGCGCTGCTCCCTTTAAGTGTGGAGAGGTTGGCTGCGAGCACGTGCGCCTAGGGGTGGGGCCGAGCCGGCCGAGGATGCGGAGCCTTGATGGGAGCTCCGCAGTGAGGCCTGCAGGAAGGGAGATACCGAGGGAGGCCGCAGTGAGCAACGGGGATGCTGGGGGGTTCCCTGCAGCGGGCAGGCCTGTGCTTGTGGAAGGTAATGTCAGGTGAGCAGGCCCGGGCACGGCACCCACGCGGCTGGGACGCACAACAATAGTTGTATTGCAAAGATGGAAAGAAACCTGGCAATATTAAACCAAGTAAAATCTTCAGAAAGAAAAGTTAACTTGGGGCATTCTAACCATGGTCTCAACAGAAGATCTCAAGAGGACATTTGAAAAAAAAAAAGATAAATGATTTTATAAATATTGACTGTGAAGTTAGTTGGGTCCATCTGGCTCAAATCTTGCTAGGCAGGTCAGTCAATCCTTTATTTGTATATCCCAACCAAATGAGTTCTGGTACCTCCAGCCCTCTCTGTTATTGTGTAAATCAGTGGCTTCCCAAATCAGGTTCTGAAAAGGTCGGGTTTTCAGGTTACCCACAATGATTATTCATGAGGCACGTTTGCACATTGTTGCTCTAAAATCCAGGTTAATTTGCATGCTTTAGTTACCCTGAGCACTGAATTTTCAAATCTATAGGCACACTTTTCCAGCCAAATTCTATCCGCACAGGCTGCTTGTCTCTTCTGTATTTAAAAGACAGTTTTCAAAGTCAAAGTCCATATGTAGTACATTCCCTGCTACCATCCAGTGAAAACAGCGCGAGTAAAAGGGCTTAGCACCCAAGCGTTCCTTTTGAAAATTGCTCCCTTTACTAAGCTGCAGCTGGCTCAGCTGTCCCCTGTCCCCTGGTGGCAGTTAACACTCTCCGGCGGAGGGCGGGGCTTCCTTCCCCTCCCTAATCACAGCGCCGCACGTTTCACGCCGGAGTCAGGACCTTGCTACCTTCGAACCTCCGTTGCCCTCGTTTGCTTGGATCAGTTAATATAGAGAGGCTTTTTATTATTTCTGCATCATTCCGTGGCTCGTGCAGCAGCCACACGATGTTTCCTCTGGGTATACTTGCAGAGTCATTCAGAGATCTGTAGTTTCAATGCAAGGGATTTTTTTTTTTTGCAAAAAATATATGTTATTTAGTACTTCGTGTGCTGTTTTTATTTCTCCACTGCTTATACTGCAGGCCTGGGAGGTAAAACTGTCTTACTTGGGAGCTTCCTGTCATTAACTCTGAAGGTTTATTTAGCAGGCCTTCTTGTGCGTAAAGCATAATTATTTATTATGAACAGGCGCTAACATTGTATTTCATATGTGGGAAGTCTACATTTCCTCCCTTCTACCCCCCCCCCCCCCCTCCTCCAATCCACATTAACCATCACCAAAAGAAAAAAAATAATGAATGAAAAATACTGTAGAATGTTGCCACTGTACCCATCTAAATACTTATCGGCTCTTTTATTTTAAATTATTGCCTGAAAACAACAAAATTACTCTGTTGCTCCTTTTATAGCGCAGTCCCAGTATTTAGCTAGGTAATGGGATTTATGATTTTGTTTACATCAGTATCCATGGCAATTCACCGTAAAAGATCAGTTGCCTAGCAACTGGGTATTGTGGATCTGCAATGGAGGCTGGAACTTTTTGTGTCTCTGAAGGGAGGGCTTAAGGAATAATGAAAACTTCTCCTCATACTTCTCATGAATGCCTTTATTTTCAAGGTCAACCAAATGGGGTTTTTTTCCCCAGTAAAGACTAATGCACTTTTCATCAAACGACGCACCGTAAAATGTTTCTTCAAGATTATCCTGTCGCAGAGTGAGGGCAAACCGGCTTAAGAAGTTTTTATTCTTTCCATGCTGTTGCAAAATTAGGTTTAGAGTAACTATGGCATAGCTGTAATGAGGCAAGTTTTACTCATTTACTGACCCTCTCTGCATTCATTAGCAAATGCCTTTTAAAAAGAAGCTGTTGTACACTCCAGAACTATCCCTGGTCCAGGGAACATGTATTGTTATTATATCGTGCTTTTTCTTTTCCTTCAGAATTTTTTTTTTATTTTACCCATTGAATATTTATTCTGGTTTACTAGACTTTATTTTGTGCAGTGATCCTGAAGGCAGAAAATTAAAATGTAAAATTCCTTGGATTGATAAGGACCAAACACACAATTAATTACCCAAAAAAGTATTTCTTTGCAAAATAGATTTGACTTGGCAGCTTTGGAAAATGTATGTCTAGTATACTGAAGTATATTTTTTATAGTCACATGGAGGCCATAACTGAGAAAATCGGAAAACTAATACTTATCCAGCTAAAGTTAGCAGGATAACTTAGTGGGGTATTCAGTAGGATAAACACCCCACTGATCATCCTTGAATTAAGATATCAAGCTGAATAAGTTTGAAACCTAACTGGATATGATTGATTATCACTGGTTAGGTGTGCAAATTATCCAGGTACATACCGTATATCCAGATATCTTTAGCCATAACTGTTAATTCTTTGACTATAGCTAGTTAAGTGGCAACTATTCCACCCCTTCCAAAACTATAGGGCCTGCCAACACTATTCCCCACTACAGTGACAATCATGTTGTGTCTTGCGGCCACCCCCAATGGCCTTTTACACACAAATTAATAATTACACATTTATAATAGCAGATTTTACATGAAAAAATACCAAGTACAATCTTCTGAGATAAAAATATTACTTATAACATGTATATAGGGAGGTCATATTCAGAAACTATCCGGATAGCAAAGTTAGCTGGAAAAACATATCTAGCTAATTTTGAAGATATATTCATTAGTGCATTCACATTTTTAATATAGGCAACTGTCTTAAAAGTTAGCTGAATAATTTTATCTGGCTCACTTTAGGACAGCTCTTTGGCTCGACCAGAATTAGCAGAATAGCTTTTATTTTCATTATTTTGGTGTAGTGTGCTCTCTCCTCCATGCCATTCATTCCTCCTTCTCCCTGACTCGAATGCCTCCGGGGCCCAGGGAGTCAGAATCTGTGTTTGTCCACAGAGATACAAGCTTGTCATTGCAGTGCTACTGCTGAAAGGGACCTGCTCGGTGCCTTTTCCAGATTTCTTCTTTGCTCCCTCCCACCATGTCCCAGATGCGGTCAGCGCTCTCTCTCTCTCTCATGTCTGATTCCCTCCTCCCCTTCCTTCCCACTACCATATAGAGCATACGATAAAATAAAATAAGTTACTAACTTCAAGAAAGAGACCCTGGTTTCAGTAGAGCATGCACAGGCCCACAGCAAGAAAAGCAGAGCCAGGGACATTTATTTATTTATTTATTTATTTATTTATTCATTCATTTATTATTTATTTATTTATAACTTTTTTTATACCGAAGTTCAGGTAACAGAATTACTTATCACTCCGGTTTACATTATAACAAGTATAAAACAATGACAACATATGTCTTACAATGAACAAGGGAGTGAACAACTTGGATAATATAACATAACATAACTAGGAACAGTAGCAGTATGCACTATTAGAGCGAGACTAGCACATGGGGAGGGAGGTTTGCTAATGGGGGGGGGGGGAGTGGGAAGGAAGGTTGTTCGTGGAGGGGGGGAGGAGGGAGAAATTTCTTATTGATGAGTAAAAACATGAGCATAGGTTCTGGACGTCAACAGTATGAAAACAGTCTATGGGAGCTGTGGAAGACTAAGTAAGTTAAGGGAATACTTGACATGGATCAGGACTGTGCCATTAACAGCTAGAGCCAAGGTTTAAGCTCTACTATAGCACGAGGCACACAGTGGTGAGTGTGCAGATCAGGACTGTGCACTGATGTCAACAACTGTTGGAGGATCTCAATAGCACAAGGCAGTTTTATATGGTCTGTT
This sequence comes from Rhinatrema bivittatum, assembly GCF_901001135.1. Lineage (NCBI taxonomy): Eukaryota > Metazoa > Chordata > Amphibia > Gymnophiona > Rhinatrematidae > Rhinatrema > Rhinatrema bivittatum. The sequence goes on from NC_042615.1 coordinate 569,888,795, forward strand.
GCATTCTAGCTTATTAAGTGAGGTGACAACTGTAGAGCTGTTTAGGGAAGTGCTTCCTGCTGCTCATAAATTTTGTCAACTAAGGTGACTGCTTCACCCTGTCTAATGACAGAACCACCCCTGAGACTAAGACACTACTGACTAATCCTCCAACATTTTTTTGGCTACTAGCTGTTCAAATTCTGAGACAGGGAATCCTAGACAAGATTATTCCTCAGAATCAGTTGTTGAAAATACTGCCTTCATTATCTAAGAAGCAGTAACCAATGTAGAGAAGTATTCAGCTTTTTTTTGCTGCTGCACTTCTGCTGCCTTACCCCATGTCTGTATCCTGCTACTCTCTTGGGTACTTGCCAGCTACTTGACAGGTACTTGACAGGTTCATGTGGCCTGGATTGGCCACTGTTGGAAGCAGGATGCTGGGCTTGATGGACCCTTGGTCTGACCCAGTATGGCATTTTCTTATGTTCTTATGTTCTTCCTTGGATGGCTCTTCCTCCATTTCCCTCTACTCCAAAACAAGAAGGAGGAGAACAGGTGGTGGTAGCACATGTTCTCCAAATTTCAATTTCTTCTGCCTTAAGCTACCTCCCACTCCAGCCACACTGCACTGAAAAAAGTCTCTCTTCAATTTTGGGGCAGGTCTACTGTCTTTTTTATTCCTGCTACTATACATAGACTGAACTTGATCAGACCACTTCCTTTTCACCTGACAAAACTGCCAACCCTGCCAACCTTGCCAAAATTCCTTCATCTCTGTTTTCTTGACATGATGGAATTTGCTGATGTTCTCTGCCTTTTTGAGGATTTGGCTATTAAAAATGAATTTAATGATACTGTAACTGTATCACCAACCTATACCTCAGATGATATCTCGCCTGGAGAGTCAGAAAGGAGGGGAAGGATTAGGCTTAGATGTTGTCTGGCCCAGCCCTGTTAGATTAATCCCAGTGATACCTGCAAGAAATCTTATAGCCCTGAATTGAGAAGGCAACATTATTTGAGTAACCTCCCTTTTTGAGTATCCTGTAGTATTGGGGCTGAGGGACTCTAAGCTATACAGAAATAACAACACATTCAAACTCTATTGAATTGCAAGATTTGATGAACTGAAAGAAGCCATAGATACCCAGACAGCTGATATTGCTGAAGTCCAATACCACAGTATTTACATTAAAAAATAGTAGGCGCATGGTAAATACTAAAATTGTGCTAAAATTAGTGCATACCTCATTTACATACAGGTATGCTCTAATTTTAGCACATATCCACTAAAGTCTTCTGATCCTGTTTTAGTATGCATGATAAGGCCATAAGGGATAGCATGCTATTTTTTGACCTTATAAGATTGGAGGCAGTGTCCTATTGTGGATTGGTAACTGGATGAAGGACAGTAAACAGAGGATAGGACTAAATGGTCATTTTTCTGAATAGAGAAATTTAGTGGAATGTCCCCGTTTCGAGTCATTAAATGGTAGTTGAATGTGAAATACTGCAAAATGACCTTGTGAGACTAGGAGGCTGAACTTCTAAATGGCAGATGCAATTTAAGGTGAACAAGTGCAAAGTAATGCATGAAGGGAAAAAATAATCCCAACTACAAGTGCACAATGCTAGCTTCTATGTCTGGAGTCAAGACCCTGGAAAAGGACCTTAGACAATACCTTAAAATCTTTGGCTCAGTGTATAGCAGCAGTTCAAAAAGGCAAATAGAATGTTAAGAATTATTTGGAAAGGAATAGAGAGTAAAACTAGGAATATCATAATGCCTTTGAATAGATCCATGGTTCAACTGCACCTCGAGTATTATGTGCGGTTCTCATTTCCCCTTCTCAAAAAAGACATAGCAGGCATAGAAAAGGTGTAGTCTTTTGTAAACCACCTAGAAAATAGATAGGCAGTATATAACTTTTAAAATAAGTAAAATAAAAATAAAATAAATAAATACATATAGAGAAAGGCAACAAAAATGATAGAAGAGATGGAAATCCCTCGTGAAGAAAGGCTAAACAGATTAGGACTCTTTAGCTTGGAAAAGAGATGACAGAGAAGATATGACTAAAATTTATAGAACCATGAGTGGAGTGGAATGGATAAATAGGGAATGGTATTTACCCTTTCAAACAGCACTAGGACCAGGTTACACTCCATGAAACTAGCAACTGGCAGATTTAAAACAATTTATAGGATGTATTTTTTTCACTCAGTGCACAATCAAGCTGAGGATATCTGTTGCAGGAGGACGTGGTCAAGGCAACCAACATAGTGGGTTCAAAAAGGGGTTGGATAAGTTCCTGAAGGTAAAGTCCATGAACAGTTATTAGCCAGGTAGACTTTGGAAAGCCAGCAATTATCTCTGGGAGTGAGATGCAAGAAATAGATCAACTATTGGGGATCTGATGGGTACTTGTGACCTGGACTGGCCACTATCAGAGACAAAATGCTGGGCTTGATGAATCTTGGTCTGACCCAGCATGGCATTTCTTATGTTCTTAATCTTCAGTGCATGGGCACCTTAGTCTCCTAAATATATATTCAGAGGATAATTTTTAAAACTGCTCGCATGCACCCATTTACGTGTGTATATGGCACATGCAAAGTTGCTACTGAATTTTATAACCTGCGTGGATAAGATATGCACAGATTATAAAATACAAATATTTAGGTGATCCTATATGATCACACATGTGAAAACCAAGAGCCATGCAAGCTCAGATTTGTTCAGAAAAGTAGATTTATCTGGATAAGTTTCGATTTGTACAGCTAAGTAGCGGCACTTAACCAGATAAGTCTGAAAAGTGCTGCTTGTCCATCCACATAGTACTTTTTGGTCATTTCCAGGTATATAAGATTGCCAGATAAGTCTGAAAAAAGTGCTGCTTCTGGATAAATTCAAATTTGTCCATCTAAGTAGAGATAAAGGTGCTACTTAGCCAGATAAGTCAGAATGTAGCTGGATACATGTGCAGAAATGATATACTCGCGTATTTGTACTTCAAATTTTAGTGTTTTGCAAACAGATTTTACTTACACTATTTAGAAGCATTTACCCGCTCCCCCTGTAAATCGGCTTTTATATGTGTAAGTCAGAGGATTTTATACAATGCACATGACAATGAAATAACCAGCTTTACCTGAACTGGTAGACTAATTGGTAAAACTGGTTATTTCATTGCCATGTCCAACTGCAGCATATGAAGACCTTTCTGGTACTTCAGCTTGAAGTCCCCTTATTTTGCCCATACCCCTCACCCAGTCATTTTAAACTTTTAAGATGTTTATGATCACTTATGGTACTTTTGGTGGTCCGTGAACTGCTCCCATGGAATACCACACTCATCTTTCTGGCTAGGCCCCCGCTAACTTCAGACATGGCCGACGTTGGCAACCCTCCATGTGGCAAGGTGCCATCCATTGGCGCAACGGAGTGCTGCTAGCCTGACCAGCCATGCCTTCTACACTGACACTGTCAGAACATGTGGCTGGATTCCGCCAGCCTCTGTGTGCCACTCCTCTCGGCGCTATTTAAATGGACCATGGCAGGAAATCCCCCACAGCCCCTGTTGATGATGTCAGCAATAGGGCCTGTAAAGAGGCAATGCTCCAGACACAACTTGCCTCAGCAGCAGGTCCAGCTACACTAAAGCAGGGTGTGTTGCTTCCCAGCATTCCTGTCTTGTTCCAGCTTGTCCTCGGTCTTCGAACAGTTTGTTTCCAGTGTCATTATCCACCTGTTCTTGTCCTTGCCTCCCTTTCCTTCCAATCCTTCCTTTTCTCTTCCCTCAGACAGAAACCTGGCTTTGACCCCTGCTCAGACCTTGGATACGATTGACTGCTGCCTGCCTCTAACCACTGCCTGGACCTTGGATACGATTGACCTCTGCCTGCCTCTGACCAGTGTCTTTACCCCAAATACATCTATCTGCTGTCTGTGACCCAGCTTATTATGGACCTCTCCTGCCATCAGCAGAGACCCCTCCTAAGTCCTGCCAGCCTCAGCACCCAAAGCCTCAATCCAAGGGGATCAGGGGCTGGTATAGGTGAGTACATATGATCACACATGTAAAAACCAAGAGCCAAGGTGCAGATGGGTCTCTGCCTCACCTGGGTCCGCCTGCCAATGGGGGAACCTGCAAGGCTCCTCCCTGCAAGTATAGTCAATCCTGCCTTGGCCCAAGGGTCCAAATTTGCAACAATTTACACCAAATAGTAAGCTGTATGATGTATGCTTGTCACTTTGGTAGGTTGTAAAATAGAAACTTACGTGGGTAAATGTTGGCCCCTGGCCTGTCTCTTTTTTACATGTGTCAATTTATTCATGTTCCTGATTTACTTGCATATGTTATAGTTTTTAAAATAGCATATACTCGCATATATGTTATTTTATATGAGCACATGCTATTTTGTACACATGCATCTTTTGAAAATTCACCTTTTATTTGTTGCAGATTAACTCTGTCTGAGAGTGGTAAAAGGATAAAAACAAAAACCCAAGGGCTGGTATCTCACAGATAACACCTCTGGTGAGATTCACTTCTTCAAAACATAAAAACAGTATCCCCCTGATTCTTCCATTCCTGACAGGACAAAACAAAGCCACATTCACACACTGATACTGAGTCAGCAAACAAAAGATATAGGGATAACATTATTTTTATAAAATACTAAGTTATGTTCCAGAAAGCAAGACAAAATAAACAGATATAGCAAAGACAATAGTTGCAATGATAATAATGTAACACAAGCACTTTCTAATGGTTATTAGGGCAGCTGAAATGCTTCTCTCGCTGTCATTTCCTTACTCTGCCTCCTGTTAGTTATAACCTTTTCATTTGTATATCTGAAACCATGTTGTGAGAAATGCACTCCAAGCTTTCTCTTGCAATTCTAACTGTCTCACCACAGATTCTGCACACCTGGTGTTTACTTCTTATATTCTCACAGTTGCTACAGTCACATGATATGTGTCTGTGTGAGACCTCTGAATCCATTAAGACCTAACTTCTAAATGTATCATTAGCCAGAGTAGTCAGACTCAAACTAAGTAATTCCATTACCACCTAAACCTCCAGAAGCTCTCAGGCCTATATCTATTTACTCTTACTCAAGACTGTTGTAAGTCCAGGCTGGCATGCTGTTGCAGCTGTTCAGTTCCCTTTGCTTCCTATGGGCAGAATTCTGACAATTCTAAAACTCCTCTTATGCTTGAGAAAAAAATAGAAAAGCTAGCCTGGACAAATTCTCTTCTATTGCTCCATCAGGTAACACCCCTAAAAACATTGTAACAACATTCCCTTATTTATAAATTGTGTCTAAGGTTTCCGTTGAATAAGAAAGCTTGAAAACATTCAGTGCAGCTTTTCCCACAGGGGATTGTGGCACTTGGCATTTAAAAACCCATATATCCTACATTAATCCCTACATTAGTCTATACTATCTCTCTTATCCTATTCTAAGCCTCTTTTTTTCTTGCACTCACGACTTTACATCCTCTTGCTTTCTTGTTCTCTCTCACACATCTCTTAATTCATTCTTGCATGCCACATACATTGTACATGAATATAGATTTCTTCACACATATCCAGATCTTTTTTTTTAACCAGACCGTTTTCTCCTTCTCCTTTATATTTCCAGCTCAGTCAGAACCAAGGCTGAGGACTGGTGACATGAGCAAGGAATTTTTCCACCCATTAATATCCTCTCCCAACTTATATTTATATTTAATCTGGTCATTGCCCTGGGCCAGGGTCCATGCACCAGGTCTCCTTCCAGAATCCTACAATTATGGGCCCCTGAATCTGACCACTAAGAGTCACCCTTAGGCAGTGACTATGGCTTCCTCCCTACGGGGGCTGTGAACCCTGCCTCCACTGCATTTCCAGAACTCACTGACCTGTGGAGTAGAAGGCCCAACCCGGGGATTGACCCAGAGACCTTCCGCATGGCAGTGCAGAGTACTTACCAACAGAGTCATGGGGTCAGCCCTCCACACATATTCAACTCTAATCTTCTTAAAAATACAGCATACATCTTCAGGTCCTTAAGACTATACAGAGATTGGAAAACACATACAAGAATAGTATACTGATCAACTACATTTAAAAGCAGTATTGAATCATTTTGAATACTTCTTTTGCATCATATCTATAATTACTCAACCTACCCTACACATATATCACTCTTCCCTCCCTCCCTCCCACTACATACACATACACACCTTTCCTTACAGGTCATTTTATCTGACACACAGAGCCCTACACAACACCTATCATATATAAAATAACAACAGATTCAAATATTTAACCAAGTATAAAATATGTAATTGTATAAATATTACAAAAATAAAACAATTTTAATCAATTTCTTTGTTAATGCCATAGAAGGGTCATGTGGTAATCAATGGTTAGCCTTTTCCCATATTCTGTGATCAATACTAAAGAAGGGAGCTAGGGTAGCCCAGTTCCTCCTACTTTTCCTGCTCCTTCATGTGGATCTGCCAAAGGAGAGAAACAGATGCTTAAAGCTTTCCTTATACCCTGCTTGACAAATGACAGAGAAGACAAAAAGGACAGATGAAGAAAGATACAGGCTCAAACAATAGCACAGAAAGGAGTAACAGAAAAGCTGAAGGAGGTAGAACATAAGACAAAGTAACAGTTCAGAGCAATGCATCAATGTGTTGGAATCTGTGGGAGGGAGTGCTAGGGAGCGCTCCCGATTCTGGGGAGATGAGTGCCCATGGACCACGACGTGACTACAGAAAGACATGATTTAATGGAACAAAGTCAGCATGGCTTTACCCAGGGCAAGTCTTGCCTCACAAATCTGCTTCACTTTTTTGAAGGAGTTAATAAACATGTGGATAAAGGTGAACCGGTAGATGTAGTATACTTGGATTTTCAGAAGGCGTTTGACAAAGTTCCTCATGAGAGGCTTCTAGGAAAAGTAAAAAGTCATGGGATAGGTGGCGATGTCCTTTCGTGGATTGCAAACTGGCTAAAAGACAGGAAACAGAGAGTAGGATTAAATGGGCAATTTTCTCAGTGGAAGGGAGTGGACAGTGGAGTGCCTCAGGATCTGGAAAGAAATACAACGAGTGAGATAATCAAATTTGCAGATGACACAAAATTGTTCAAAGTAGTTAAATCACAAGCAGATTGTGATAAATTGCAGAAAGACCTTGTGAGATTGGAAAATTGGGCATCCAAATGGCAGATGAAATTTAATGTGGATAAGTGCAAGGTGATGCATATAGGGAAAAATAACCCATGCTATAATTACACAATGTTGGGTTCCATATTAGGTGCTACAACCCAAGAAAGAGATCTAGGTGTCATAGTGGATAACACATTGAAATCGTCGGTACAGTGTGCTGCGGCAGTCAAAAAAGCAAACAGAATAAAACGGAAAATGTCATAATGCCTCTGTATCGCTCCATGGTGAGACTGCACCTTGAATACTGTGTACAATTCTGGTCGCCGCATCTCAAAAAAGATATAATTGCGATGGAGAAGGTACAGAGAAGGGCTACCAAAATGATAAGGGGAATGGAACAGCTCCCCTATGAGGAAAGACTAAAGAGGTTAGGACTTTTCAGCTTGGAGAAGAGACGACTGAGGGGGGATATGATAGAGGTGTTTAAAATCATGAGAGGTCTAGAATGGGTAGATGTGAATCGGTTATTTACTCTTTCGGATAGTAGAAAGACTAGGGGGCACTCCATGAAGTTAGCATGGGGCACATTTAAAACTAATCGGAGAAAGTTCTTTTTTACTCAACGCACAATTAAACTCTGGAATTTGTTACCAGAGGATGTGGTCAGTGCAGTTAGTATAGCTGTGTTTAAAAAAAGATTGGATAAGTTCTTGGAGGAGAAGTCCATTACCTGCTATTAAGTTCACTTAGAGAATAGCCACTGCCATTAGCAATGGTAACATGGAATAGACTTAGTTTTTGGGTACTTGCCAGGTTCTTATGGCCTGGATTGGCCACTGCCAGAAACAGGATGCTGGGCTTGATGGACCCTTGGTCTGACCCAGTATGGCATTTTCTTATGTTCTTATATTCTTATAGGAGCTCCGTGGAAGCGCCGCGGCATGCAAGACGTGTCCCAGCAAGGGGGGAGCAGGCTGACCACCACCCTAATCTCTGCCGAACTAGCATGCACTGACAGAGACACAACAACGCAATGCTGGTCTCTAGGGTTTTCCTCCAGCCACTCGATAGCCCTTTTGGACCTGCCACTGGGAAGTGGCAGATGCAGCAGGATGGACAGAGGTCGAGGACAGGCGATGGTACTGGAGCTTGGAACAAGATGAGACCTCAGCCTTAGACTATACTGACGGCTTGAAGAAGGCGAGGAAGCTCGGAGGCTCAGATTAAATGAAGACACGTGGAGCTTGGGACTCAGACAAGACGAGGACACTTGAAGGCTCAGACGAGACGAGGACACCTGAAGACTCAGACGAGACGAGGACGCTTGGTACTTAGAGGTTAAGACGAGACAAAGACGTGGGGTAACTTGGAACTCAGACATGACGAGGACATGAGGAAACTTGGAACTTGGAACTCAGAACTTGGAACTCAGATGAGATGAGGAAAAAAGTAGCTTGGAACTCAGACGAGACGGAGACGTGGGGTAGCTTGGAACTCATACGAGATGAAGACATAAGGTGGCTTGGAACTCAGACATAAGACGCTCAGACGTAGATTGAAGATCAGAGGTAGATTCTAGAGAGTCAGGCGAGGATCCAGATACTCCGATGAGGATTTGGAACTTGGGAAGACTCAGGAGAGGACAAGGACTCAGGATACTCAGAAGAAAGAGGCTCAAGGACTAGGAGGAATCCAGGCAGTGCTCGAAGACAGATCCTGCCGGAAGAGGGCTCAAGCCACCAGGAAATGGTCACCGGGTAGATACGGATTTACTCCCAGGAAAGGTTAGCTGGAGACGAGGTCCGGGGCGAGCAAGCTGAACCCGGAGCTTGAGGACTGATGGTACTTCAGGATTAGGACTTGGAACATCAGGGCTGGAACGTAGGACATCAGATAAGAATGGACACCGGTACCTCAGGACATCAGAACATTTATGGCATCTAGACATCAGGGGACCTCTAGAGAGGAAGACCACAGGGACGACTGGAACATGATGGACGAAGACATCAGAAGGCTGAGACGTCTGGATATCCGATAACAAAGGAATGTCTGGACATCCGGAAACAAGGAGACATCTGAACATGGAGACCACAGAGACATCAGGACATCTGAAGACAAGAGGATGGGATCTGTCGAAAGACCAGGACATGGAACGAAGATCAAGACGAAGGTTCAGGAACCATGAACGAAAACGAGGAGTATCAATGAGGAACAAGAGCCTTGAAGAAGTGAAGAAGGATCACAGAGGACTCCTGGAATGAAGAGCTGGAACTGAAAATCTAGGAGAGGTCCGACTCCATGACCAACTCCTTGTGAAGACGAAGACTGACTGAAGGCTGAGCCCTTTTGTAGGGCTGAAGAGGAAACGCCTGGATGACATCACAAGGAGGAGCCAGAAATCCTGAGAAGAGGCATGGCCCCGCGCCTAAGGAGGCAGGACCTTGGATAGCGGCATCTTTCCGCACAGGAAGAAGCAGGCCTGACGTCGGTGGCTCCCTGCTGCGAAGAAAAATTTATATTTTATACTTGAAACCTCATTCTTTTTGTTTTTCTGTTTTTTATATCCGTTTTTTCACGAATGTTTGCTTAAAAATGCTATCCAGTTTCATGAATTGCTTTCAAAGAAAACGCTGTTTTGGGAAGCTGTGGAGAAGGATTTAAAGAACCCCGATAGTTGAAAAGATACCTATATTCTCTTATTATTGCTCACTCATATGTGCCTCTATATCTTTCTTATAATTAGAGAAAAGTGTCCAACATTTTCTTGTACCACTCAAATCGGGAAATTTCAAACGACACTTTTAAAACTTACCTATGCCGGTATGAAGATAGTTTATTAGTACTTCCACTCCACAGGTATACTTCCATGAAGTCACCAACATTAACCAATGTTTCGCACAAAGCTGTCTCAAGGCATTTCTAATTCAAACAACATTTTTTTAATTAGAATATCATCTTTAAAATCAACATATTTTTTACAGAGATCCATTCATACTTACATGACACAGCGTGGAACATCTGATCTTCTCTTTCAATGCAGAATCACCGCTAGTAACAATTTGAAGCACAAAACGCCGGCGTATGCGCCTTATATTTATACTGATCACTATCCAATCTTATCTGTCTGAAGTTTTTCAAACCCACCACCAAACAATTTGATTCATTGAAATTTATTCACCACTTCTTTTTGGTTTTCTAATTAATCATTAAACACACAATGTCACATCATTGCAACAGGATTAAACTCATGCTATTTATTTTCTGCTTCCCAACACCATTATGAGTCTAGTAAAACGGAGACCAATCGATTTCAAGATTTAAACCATAAGGTTGAACACTCTGTAACTTGTATGAGGGTAAGTCAGTAAGTAAGTCACAAACATACATGGGATTAATATTCATGAAATTTATTTAAATGCAAAAGATTAATTATTTACTGTGAAATATACAGAATATAGTCACAGTTTATACATATGCCCCAGCATTTGAAAAGTCCGTCAAAACCTTCTGCGTAAAAGTCTTTTGGCTGGCATCGTAACCAGCGCTTCACCTCTTGTTCCACTTCTTCATTGCTGGTGAAATGTTTACCACCGAGATGGCTTTTCAGTTTGCCAAACAAGTGAAAATTGCTGGGTGCCAAATCTGGACTCTATGGTGGATGTTCAAGAACTTCCCAGTGCAGGTTCGCAATTGTCTGACGAGTCTCATTCGAAGTGTGTGGTCTGGCATTATCGTGAAGAATCAGCACTCCTCTTTTTTCCAGATCTGGGCATTTTCTACGAATAGCTCCTTTAAGCTTTAATAGAGTAACACAGTAGGAAGCCGAATTAACAGACTCACCACGCTTCTGAAAACTGGTTAAGAGTATCCCATCTCGGTCCCAAAACACAGTCAACATCACCTTTCCTGCAGAAGGCAGAAGCTTGAACTTTCTCGGTGTCGGTGATAGTGGATGTTTCCACTGCATGGAATCGCGTTTCGCTTCTGGTTGATAGTGGTGCACTCACAACTCATCACCAGTACGTGCCATCATTGATTCACCTTCATTTGCATAATGGCAGAGATTTTCCAAACAGACACCCATCCGGTTGTTCTTATTGTCTTCGGTCAGCTGTTTGGGAACCCATCTTGCACAGACTTTGCGAAAGTTCAATGCATCGTGCACTAAGGAATATGCTAATCCGTGAGAACACCCAATTTCTTTGGCAACTTCGTCAATTGTTACCCTCCGGTTAGCGCGAGCCATCTCTTCAACCTGCTTCACAGTTGCCTCTGTCGCAATCTCTACAGGTCGACCAGGTCTGGTTTCGTCGTTCACGTTGGCACGTCCTTGTGCAAATTATCGGTCCAGTTATAAATTGTTTTACGCGAGAGACATTTCTCTCCATATACTGGATACATTTCTTTATGAATGTCTTTTGCCACTAAGCTCGTAGCCCATAAAAATCGGACAACAACACGTTATTCTTCGACCGTACAATCTGTCAACACAGCAGCCATTTTCCTTGTATACACAGCCCCTGCGCATGCACAGTTTAAATAACTATTTATGTACATAAGCACTTCTAAGGTGCTGCCATCTATGGAATATGACAACATTACAGATATATGTTTTATTACCTTAGTAGAGAGATTTGTGACTTACTAACTGACTTACCCTCGTAAATCCACCGAGTTTCTTGTTGCAATAATCTTTTTGGTTTGTCTCCGTCCCTTACATACATACATACCTTTTGTTTGGGAATATATATCAAGCACACCAACAATATGTATAACTCCTAAGGTTAGAAGTTGTAAAACCCCAAGTGCTTATTAAGGCTAAGAAGGTATATTTAAAGTACCTCAGTATTTCTCTAAGATAATCAGGTACAGAAAGACAAACAGACATTCTGACTGATCAGCAGCACAGGGCGATGTTTAGTCAATGTAATATGAATGCACTGAGCCCCATATCTGGAAAGATCCTATACTTCTATCTTCCAGACACCTACTCTCAAACACAGCTGGAGCCTAGGAGAAGGAGCAGCATGCATGCAGCTGCTGGATCCTGTCCTGAGAGCAGTTGTTGGACCAGTTGTAATAGAGAGGTGGCTATGTGGGATGGGTGTTGAATCACATTTTATCAGCCACCAAGGTGAGGAGATGGTTGAGGGATAGTAGAGGGTGTGAAGAGAGAGGAGGGAATTGAGAGAAGGGTGGTTTTTTTTTAAAGGAAGGAGCTGAGAGGGCTAGGAAAGTGAAGGGGACTAGGAGAAAGGGGGCTATGAGGAGAGAAGGGAGCTGAAAGAAGAGAAGCTTTGAGAACAGAAGGTAAATAGAAATGAGGGACTAAGAGGAGTGTTATGCCTGTCGGTCACAGATGGCTGTGACCTCTCATGCTCACCTCTTTTTTCCCCGCTCCATCAAGTCTGGGAAGAATGGCAGTCTCTGCCAATCCCCGACGACCTCTCCGACATTCCCGGGACAGCATGGGCTCTGCCAACCGCCATCTTGGACCTGGAATTACCTAGGCGCACGCGCGCAAGGGCCTCCTTTTGAACACGTCATGGCGGGAACCTCGGGGGCGTCCCCTCCCGATGACGTCAACCCGCTAGTGTATTTAATCTGACCAACCCTTGCCTTCGTTGAGTTAGCAAAGAGTTCCGTCTTGCTGAATCCTCCTCATTCAAGGACTTCCTGTTCCTGACTTGGTCTTGGCATCTCATCACTCTGTGTACCCGCTCCTCAGGGGCTCCCCTACGTTCCTGGCTATCTGCTCCTCGGAGGGCCTACCTGCTTAACTGCTAGTAGACTTGCTTCTCAGGTCTCTCACTCTCTCCAGGAACCATCTATTGTGGGTACCTCTTCTGACTTCTACTTTACGAACTGTATTGAGGATTCCATGCGGTCTACCCTGAACCTTGGGCCACTACGCCTTTCTTGAGTAGAAGCCATTCAGATTTCCTGCACTGCAGAATATCTACACACCAACTACAGGAGCCACTTCCAGGTTCAGGCATCTCTACAAGTTCTTCAACATCTACTGTACAGACATCCTCGGCATACCCCGCTCCTCGGGCCACTACTGGATCTGTATTCCTGAGGTGCCTACACTCGTCAGAGGGGATCCCCGGCATACCCCGCTCCGCGGGCCACTACTGGATCTTCTCAGCTGTGGCCTCACCCTGGGTATTCCCCATGGCTCAGGACTGATTACTACATCTCCAATTCTTTGGACATTACTTTCTTTCCTTCATAATAAAGTCTCTATCTAGCTGTGTCCCACGCAACTGAGACTGCGCCTGCTGATGGTGAGGCTCACAGGACTCCTCCCTGTGGGCGGAGACACCTCTCATCTCAGCCCAGGGTTCACATTCCTACATAAACATAACAAGGAGCTTTGAGAGGAGTAACAGTAAGGGATTTTACCCATCTATTTCCCATCATATAGCACAAGTACTTAGTCTATTTTACCTGCTAAGATATACTGCCAGATAAGTTGTTAGGTCAGTGTCTCTGAGAGAACTAAGTATGGTTTTATTTTTAACTTTTTATTTAAACAATTGACAGACACTTGGATAATATTGTACATTCTATCAGTGATCAGCATCTCAGAACTCTCATTCGTGTACATTCCACAAGCTTCACAAGTTAAGAGTGCACACACCCAGCAAACACTGGACTTGTACAAGCTCTATTTGTTGCACTGCGATGGAAGGGAGCGCTAGGGGGCACTCCCCATTGCGGTGAGACGAAGCCTCATCTGGGAATGGAGCTTGGAACTCGGGAGGCAAGACATGGAGCTTGGAACTTGGAAGACAAGACGTGGAGCTTGGAACTCAGGAGACACCTTCGTGGACCTCAGGTGTCCTACACAGCCCGTGAGCTGGTCGCGGACCGCACTGTCCTCTACACGCCCTACACAGCCGGACGGCTGGTCGCGGACCACGAGAGGAGCGGGCACGCTCTGGACACAACACAAGCCAGGAACAAGATGTACCCCTTGGATCCTCCGAAGTCGGAACAGGATAAATACTTGGAATAAAACACGAAACTTGGAATCCGGAACTCAGGCTTTAAAATTAAGGAACCTCCGGAGGTACAGGTTGCTCAGGACCTGGAACATCAGCTCCCGCAGCCAGCCAAAAGCCACCCTGCCTTCTTCTTCACGGCGGCAGGGAGCTGCGGACTTCAGCCTGCTCTTCAGCGGCATGGACGCCACCACTGCTCCGCCCCTGTCTCCTCTGAGCCAGAGGTAGGCAATAGCTCCATCAGATAAGGTAGGGGGGATTTAGGTAGGGTAGTGTTGCCTTACCAATCTGCTAGAGTCTTTTTTAAAAGTTGTTAATAAACATGTGAATAATGGCGAAGCTAATCTATATAGTTAGGGACTTTCATTTTCAGCTTTTTATTGTATTATCCCTGGAAATTTGTCATTGTTTATTATAATCAACAATAACAGGAGAAAATCATCGTTGTGGGTGGGCAGAATGAGTTTTTTTCCTCCACAGATTTTCTGCAGTTTGGTTGGTAATACTAAATTCCCAGGGAAAATACATTAAAAACTGAAAACAAAAGTCCCTAGTTATAGTATATCTGGATGTTCAGAAGGCACATGACAAAATCCCTCATGAAAGACTAGCCCGGAAATTAAAAAGCCATGGCATAGGAGGCAGTGTCTAATTGTGGAGTGGTAACTGGTTAAAAGACAGGAAACAGAAAGTCGGACAAAATAGTTTTCCCAATGAGTGAAAGTAAATAATAGAATGCTGCAGGGATCTGTACTAGAGCTGTTGCTGTTTAACATATTCACGAATGATCTAGAAAAGGGAGCAATGAGAGAGGTGATCAAATATACAGATGACACTCAACGTTGTTAAAACGTGGGTGGACTGTGAGGAACTGCAGAAGAACCTTGAGAGACTGAAATAGTAGGTATCTAATAGGGGGTGTGGAGAGCAAAAATTTTAGTGTTATTTTATCTTTCATTTGTTTCATTTGTTTGACTACTTTTTTGTTTTTGTTTTATTTCTTTTTTTTTTTGTTGTTTTTAGATAATAGAGTGAGCTACTTGCAAACAGTGCACCACTATTTAGAAATAGTGCACTTTATTTTCCTATTCAAAAAAAAAAAATGAAAAAAAGAGGGAAAAATCCCAGGTCAGACCACAGGGGTCTCCAGAGATCCCTGGTCTCTGTCACCCTGGAGGTGGCCAAAGTTCACCCAGAATGCTAATATTTATAGAACCCCCCATTTATGTGTTAACTCCTCCCCTTTATTAAACATAAGCCCCCTAACTGCCAGCTTCCTCATTGCCCTTCTTAGGCCACTCTCCCAACCCCCTAACACCCCCAGACTCACCAAATCCTCCCTGCTCATCTAATGGGGTCCCATATTGATCCCTCTGTTCCCAGGCCAGCAGTTGTAATTTTCCAAAATGGCATTGGCCTTTTTCTTATCCGTGTCATGTGACAGGGGCTATCCAATAACACTGGTAGCCTCTGTCACTTGATAAGGGCAAAGGGCCAGCCAGCACCATTTTGGAAAATGGCAGTCTTCAGGCCCAGAAGCAGAGGTTTAACTCTGGGCCCCTACTAGATCACCAGAGAGAATATGGTGAGTCTTGGGGGGGGGGTTCAGGAGGGTGGGCAACTGGGGGGCTATTTTTTGACATAGGGAAGGGGCTGAGGGTTGGGTGCGGGACACGTGAACAGGGGGTTGCCATAAATATTGGAATTCTGGGGGAACGTCGGCTGCCTCCAGGAGCAGTGTGGGGGGCGGGGGACCAGGGGGTCTCTGGAGGCCCCCTGGTTACAGAAGTTTTTCAGAGGAACTGGTGCAAATATAGTACACACAAAAAATGAGAGAAAAAAAACACATTTCTTTTTTTTCTGCCGATCAGTTTTAAAAATGTCACAAAATGACATAGATAATGTCATTGCTATTTCTTATGTCATTTCAAAATAAAGCACATCTCTAGTATCTAAATAGCTGAAGAACTGTAATGGGTACAAGTGCAAAGTGATGCATATAAGGAAAAATAATCCTAAATATAAGTATACAATGCTGGGCTCTGTACTAGGTGTCACCACCAATGTTCCCTCCAAAGAGTGACTAGGTGTGTGCAAATTCTTTTTCGTGTGAGCAGCAATATTTTTAAACCAACAATTATTGATCACCAGTTTTAACACTGCATTTCTGTATATAGCACAAAAAATGTATGTGAGCAACCATGCAAAACCTATGAGAGATGCTCCGAAACGTATGAGCGAGATTGCTCATGCACTCAGCTTAGAGGAAGGAAACTATGGTCTCCACTAAGGAGAAGAATCTTGGAGTCATTGTGGACAATATGTTGAAATCCTCAACTCAGTGTATGGAGGCAGTCAAAAAAGGAAATAGAATGTTGGGAATTATTCAGAAAGGAATGGAGAATAAAACAAAGAATATCATATCTCTGTATTGATCCATTGTGCAACTGCGTGCTCTTCTGGTCACCCCATCTAAAAATAGATAAAGGAGAACCAGAAAAGATTCAGATAAAAGCAACAAAAATAATAAAGGGGATGGACCAGTTTGAAGAAGAAGTAACTGAAAGGGGATATGATAAAGGTTTATAAAATCATGAATTTATTTATTTATTTATTTAGCATTTTTATATACCGACGTTCTCGATACAAATATCAAATCAGGTCGGTTTACATAAAACAAAACAATCGCGGTGAGGCGTTACAATAAACGGAGTTTCAGAACATGAGAATAATAAATATTAAATAAACAACAGTGACTCATCAAATGACGAGAATCTATATAGTAAATAACATGTAATAAAATAGATAATGGTGTAAATAACTAACTTGAAATAAAATAAATAATAAATAGAATAGTATAAAATATATATGTAAAGACAACAGTAACTCGTTATGATACGTGAAACATGTAGAGAATAACTAAGAATACATGATGTGTTAATTTGGGATATACAGGTATCAGGGACCAATGTTTATGTGCCTGGTTATGAGTAATGCATGGGCTAAAGAATTAATGCATCCACAAGTGGAACAATCAAACAGGTGGGCTGTCAAATAACGTGGGAATAATGAATGGGGCAGAACAGGTACATACTAGGGATAGTTATCTACTTTTTTCAAATAGTACTAAGACAAGAGGACATTCCATTAAACTAACAAGTAGTAGATTTAAAACAAACTGAAGAATGTATTTTTTTCACTCAAATCACCATCAACCATAGCTGGGATAAGTTTCTGGCTTTGAGCCATGCAGCAATATGGCAATGAGGAAGTGAAGCTGAATGTTTGGAGACATCTGATTAATATGAGACATTTTTGAAAACAGTTTATGCTAAGAAAGAAAGAAAAATCCTGCCAACATCAGCTTGCTGGTGCTGAGATAAGATAAATTAAACAAGTAGGAAGATAATTCATGCAGCAATCAAGCCTTCAGGAACGGGTCTGCTGAGTGAACATTTTTTTTTGAGCAGTACAATGCACCCTGTTGGAATAACCTTAACATGATGGTCATGAGAGAACATATTTGTTTTTGTAAAAAATCTTCTTGTAAGTAAATATACCTTTATGAATTCCCCCTAATGAAGTCCTTATTGGGTGAGATGAGGATCCCTTATTGGGAATTATAGTAAAGCCATTTTAAGAGGAATTTTCTTGAAAAACTTTTAACTGCAACATCAGGATTACTGCTCTTGGAACATCACAAGCAGGGATTATATTAAAAGATGTATCAAGCAGAATAATTGTGTATACACTTTGATATCAGGTTTACTGCTCTTGGAACAACACATGCAGTGAGATTCAGTCCATTGAGAAAAGTGGAGATCAGAATGAATACATGTAAAAATGGGGCAATTATAATGAAGACATTTTGAATAATTCCTACTCTATAAGTAATTAGGAACATTTGATTTTTTTTATTAAGGTGGCAAATTAAAAAAAAATTGGGAATAGTTAGTTTAGAGTTTAGAGATTAATGAATATTTTGATTTTTCTGATAAAATTGCATAAAAATGTCTTTGAGTGTTTTTTAAAGGTGTATAATTATTATTCCATCTAGTAGAAATGAACAGAACATGATTCTATAATGTTTAATTGCATATGAATGCACTTTTTTCACTCATTTTTATTCTTCTTCTTGGAGAATTTGGTATACATTGCTCTATATAAAGTTCTTTTGGTAGGTTTTTTTTTGTAGTTTGGTTAGAAAAATCCATAAACCATTATTAGCCAATCTACGAACTCGTAGAGAACTCCTATGTTCAATTGTACATGTCTTTACCATGCATTTTGTTTTTCCAACATAAAAAGATCACAGGGATAATTAATGATACACATGATATGAATTGATTTATACATAGTGAAATGTTACAGTTTCTATAGTTTTCCTGCATTCAAAAGGATAAACATGCCTACTAGCTCCTGAGTGTACTGACAGACAGAGCAATAGACACATTTAAAGTGGCTCATAAGAAAGGCTATCACATCCTACCTGTACTATCCTGTACAGTTTCAAGGCTGGTGAAATGACCATTTTCTGAATATTTCTATCTTGAGATAGATGCAGAGGTATAGAGTCAGTCCCAGACTTCAAAATTTATATGCACAAATATTTAATTCATTAAATCGGCAACTCCATTGCTTAAGTCCCCTTAGGGGGACTCCGTGTTGCAAAATTCTTGTGTCTCTTAAGCAATGGAGTTGCCAATTTAATGAATTAAATATTTGTGCATATAAATTTTGAAGTCTAGGACTGATTCTATACCTCTGCATCTCCTTGGTGACTTGGATATTATATTTGGAGTGCAGTTATCGCTCCTCTCTGATGTTTGTATCTTGAGATAGAGTCATCCAGGGAAGTTCCAAAAAGATTGAGTTAACTCTCAGCACATTCCAGTGGCAATTTAATCTTCTTAATACATAAGGAAAATGCTGAGAACAACAGTACATAGGCTGCCATTCACTTTTTGTCTCCTTTTGGAAACTGTAATAACAGAGAAGTACAATCAGAATAAAAAAAACAATTTTAAAAGCTCTCTTCACACAATAACTTGTATATTCTCTACTGAGGAATCTGCATCCCAGTTCTCTCATTTGCAATTGTCAGTACTGGAACAAAGTCTTCCTAGGCAGAAGAACTGTCTCACTGGTAAAATGGGGTCGAAAACAGTAGCATGACCACTGCCAAAAATGTAACAAGTTATTCTGGGCAGTCTCTGTCCTATAATGGTGTTGTTATTTCGTGTGTTTTAGTGGATCCTTGGGTGCTGTGGAGATGACCACGCCCACGCGGAGGAGCCCCGTGAGGAGCCACAGCAGTGGGCTAGACTCTATACACAAAACACGATGATTGAACTCTTTATTTATACAGCTTGAAGTAGCCACCAGGTGGCAGTGGTGAATTGTAGTCTCAGGGACCTCGGCAGAGGGAGCCCTTCTCTCCAAGATGACATCAGGAGGTTCCGCAGCAGGAACTACTGTGGATGAGACAGATGAGATGTTAATGTACTCACTCGATGTTAGCTGTTATGGATGTGATTCCACCAGATAGTCGTAGATGGTACAGGCACTGAAGCAGGGAGAGCAGGCCCTCGAGGAGCGAATGCCTGATCCCTGAATGGCACCTGAAAATAGAACAGAGGGCTCCCGAGGAGCAGGTACCCAAGTTATTAGTCAAACCCCGAAGGGCAGAAGGAGAGCTTCCTGCAAGCAGCAGGAAAGTGGCAGAGTAGCGTAGACAGGAACAATCAGACTATTCGAGCCTTTGCCAACTCAATGAGCTAGCAATCTTGAGAAGTAGATATACCCACATGGGAACGCCCTCGAGGTTTGCGCCACTGGGCGTACTTAGATGTGGGTTGCGCGCATGCTCGCACCCTAGCAAATACCTGGGAGGAGCAATGGCATACAACTGCACCATAGCCATTCCAGGGACGCCAGAGAAGTCGGCTTGACGACGCTGCGGTAGCCATCCTGCCCAGAAAAGCGGGAGGAGCTGAGATAGGGGTGCAACAAGCGGGGCGAAGCCATCGCAGACCGAAGGATGCAACAGATGGCAGTCATCCAATCCATAGAATCCTTTACGACAAGAATGCCTAGCAATGGAACTGCCAACCTATCAAACTGAAAAGAGATTCGTACATTAGGGTCACCGTCATTAAGCCACTTATAAAAGTCCTATAAATCCCCTTCTGAACCCATCCAAATGAGAAAAAGGTCATAGATGCACCTTGCCCATAGAAAATTCAATGACTGAATTGGGCCACGAATAAATTGGTGCTCTTGGGGGGGGCCATAGCTGACCCATTGGCCATTCCTTGTTTTGGGTTGTTTTCAGATATAAAGAGTCTTTAAAATGAAAGAAATCATTAAACAATGCGATCTTATTTTATTTATTTACTTATTTTATGTAACTTGATACACTGTCTTTCCCTGTCATCTCAAAATGGTTTACAGTAAAATGCGTACCTGGGCGCGTAAGTATTTGTGCGCACATCTCTCGGGCCCCACCCCAGAATGCCCATGCCCCACCAAGACTCCTCCCAGGCCACGCCCTTTTTGATTTGGAGAGGAACGTGCACGCTGCAGCAGATACATGCTTATCTAGGCAGCTTTTAAAATGCAGCGGGCGTGCGCAAGCCCGACTTGTGTGCACATTCTCTAATTGATGCATGTGCTTTTAAAATTCACGTTTTAGTGTGGATACTTTTCCCATGGAAATATAATTGACATAGAGTTGAAAATGCAATCTACGCATATTGGGGCAGATTTTCAAAGGCTACGTGCGTAATCAGAGAAAAATTTATTTATTTATTTATTTGCGGCTTTTATATACCGATATTCATTTAGTAACATCACATAGGTTTACATTCAGCAATAATTCACAACAGCGCTATGAAATATAGGTAATAGCAGCAGTGTTTACAGATAACAATTAAGCTTGAGATAAATGATAATTCTATACAATGTATGAGGAAAACAAGATAGAAGGTAGAAGGTAGAAATTAACTTTATACAAGAGAGTTATATGTAAGAGAACTACCAAAATTGAAGGCAATATTATATTAGCTGGCAAGTTAAATCTCATGGAGCAGGTATGAGAGATTCATGGAGGAGGAGTAGTGAGATTGAGAAAAGGATAATAATGTTTATAATTGCTGGTGATTACTTTATGTAAAAGCTTGTATGAAAAGCCATGTTTTGAGTTTTTGTTTAAATTTCTTTGGGCATGCTTCTTGACGTAGATCAGGGGGCATGCTGTTCCAGTGTGAAGGCCCAGCTATGGTCATGGCACGCATTTTGGTTGCGTGGAGTAGAGTTAATTTGTGGGAGGGTGTGTGTAGTGTAGCAGCGTGTTGCTGCTACACTACACACCCCTCCACAAATTAGGCTCGGCGCGCCCCTGTGCGCGCCGAGCCTATTTTGCATAAGCTCGGCGGCGCACGCAAACCCCAGGATGCGCGAATGTCCCGGGGCTCTCAAAAAGGGGCGGTCTGGGGCATGGCCAGGGGCGTGGCGGCGGTCTGGGGGGCGACTCAGGGGTGTGGCTGGAGTGTGGCTGGGGTCCGGGGGCAGTCCGGGGGGCGGGGTCGAGTGCTCCGGCACAGCAGCCTGTGCTGGGGCATGGCGTATCGGCAGTCTGCCTGCGCACGCAAGTTACACCTGCCTCAGGCAAGCGTAACTTTTGGAGTAAAGGTAAGGGGGGATTTAGTTAGGGATGGGGGGTGGCTTAGATAGGGGAAGGGAGGGGGGGCCCGGAAAAAAAGATAGGGGAAGGGAGGGGAAGGTGGGGGGGGGGGGGGGGCGGGTTGCGCGAACAAATCTATGCCCGCGTGTAGATTTTAAGATCTGGCCCATTATTTTCTTTCCCTCAGCTTGAACGTTCGCCCCAGGAAATTCTCCCTTAAATGCATCTAAAAGTATACATGTTGTTTTAGAGCTGTGCTAAGGGACAGCCAATTTACATGTGCAAATCACTATTTACTCACATGGATGGTTTTGAAAATTGTCTTCATAATATGTAAATATCAACAAAAATACACTCAACAGGAGTCTATTCAGTGCTGGTGGTGCTGTGTCCCAGTAATCAGCATGATAAATTTCATACAGAAGTGATTCACACTTTCTCTGGCACAAAATACGGAGAGATGGAGCCAAAACTAAAATTTGTGATCTTCACTGAGATCAGCCAGCAGTAGCTTTGGTTTCTGTAAAACTGCAGGTTAAATATCTATGTAACCCCTGTGCTAGGGTAGTGTGTCTTAATCAATATGCCATGACAGATTGGTGTGTCTTCAGACCTGATCAGGCGTGCAATGGAAAAGGTACCACTGTCTGATGTTGAGATTCAGGCCAGCACCTGGGATCTGCTCTCAGAACCTTGCAGCAACAAGAAACACAAGTGCAAGAGCTCCTTTCTGAAAACATGTGTAATTATTATGTATGCCTCCTCTTCCTAGTTACAACATGAGCCCTGGCGTGTGGTAACTAATGGGCAGCATTCAGGGCATGGTTAGCTAGACCCCCGCTTAGTACAGCATACACATTTCATGCAGCACCTCATTTTTCCCTTCTTGCATCTTCTCCTTTGAGTCCTTCCAGCAACTGCGTTATTCCCAAGCTGAGATGAGGAGAGCGTGCATTAAACACTGGATGTGAATTATTCTCAGTGTTAGGAGCAGAAGCAATGAAGCAGTTCTGGCAGCAACATGCGGTGGCCAAGGTAACTGAGTTGGCTGCCAGCATCACACTTACTTCTCCCTTATCCTGAACTTGTATATAGTGGCAGCTAGTCCATTGTGTTGGGTTCATGGGTGTCTCCACCTCTCCCCTTTGTTTTATAATTTGGAAGAGAGACTGATGGGTCGTTCGGTGCTTCCTTAGCTCTTTTGGCCATATGAGTCCTCTCCATGTCCACAGTGCCTGCTTGGTAAAGTTTCATGTACTACAGATCTTTTTCATTAATATAGGTGTGTCTTGGGCTTGGAAACATTGGGAAACACCATGCTAGGGGACTGTTCAATAAGACACTGGTACGCTTTAAATACGGGGGGGGGGGGCTCTAGGTCTGGGCTCTAGGTGTTAGTTGTTCCCACAGGCAGTGGAACAGGGTGGGCCACTGGGGCCTTGGCCCAACCAACCTTTTGCCACTAGATTGCTTGCTGGGGCAGAGGCAGGGGATGCATTGCTTGGCACCCCCTAATCAAAACATTGTTTCGTTGCCCCTGACTGTGCCTTAAAACATTCCAGTGATGGAGCTAGACACAGTACTGGTGTTCGACAAAACTTTACTGAGAAAGCTATTCAAATGGGAAACACAGCATTGTCCACCAGTCTCTTTTAGAATATACATGCAGGAACTAAAATCTGTGAAGCTGAGATCCTTTGGTCCAGCCCTTTGTGTCCCTTCCTTATCTGTGAACTGAATATGATGCTTTCTTGGCAATTTCAACTACAGTGTCCTTTTCTTTTAAAGACTCCCCTTAAAATACCTGGGATCCACAGCTCCTCATGGAATTCCCCACTGTTATCTCTCCTCTTCCCTCTGATACTGGATACTGGATAGGCCCCTTC
Organism: Rhinatrema bivittatum; assembly: GCF_901001135.1. Lineage (NCBI taxonomy): Eukaryota > Metazoa > Chordata > Amphibia > Gymnophiona > Rhinatrematidae > Rhinatrema > Rhinatrema bivittatum. The sequence continues at coordinate 569,912,530 of NC_042615.1, forward strand.
ACACTGAGTAGATGATGATGAACACCTGGTGGGCGACTTCCTTCTCCTCTTTCCTTTCAGACTTTGCAACCAATTGGGTATCCGCTTCTTCTTTAACTTGCTGGTTGAGCAATTTGATCCCCTGAATTAGGGAAATGACGCTGAACAAACAGTTCCTCTATTACTCCAACTGGGGGATGGATGGGAAGATGCCTGGAAACATGATCAGCTTCTCAGAAAAGATACTAAAAAAAAATCACTTAGGAGTAAACTATTACTCATCGGGTGTGAGTTTAAGATTAAAAACATCCTCTCTATCTTTAGGTCTCCTTACCCTAAGGCTCAGGGCCTTACTTTTACAAATTAACAGGAACTGAACAGAAAAGTTCCTTCCTTCTCCAAAGCAAACTGAAACTCTACACAGACCACTAGGGAGCAACAGCAGAATCAGCCCCTAGCAGCAGCCTCATGTGGGGGTGCCATAGAAGACATGGTGCATTCCTCTCTCTTCCTCTAAGTGTATAATTCTTCGATAAGGCTGCGCCTTCATAGGGATCGCAGTGGGGGCCCTATATCATGAAATATATAAGATGTGCATGGTTAGTATTGCAATGCTACCTATATTGCTTCCTTTGCATCCAATTTCGTGAAGCCATTATTACTGAGATTCAGTTATGGTACCCATCAGTGGTAATAGCAGTAGTAGTCAACCAGGGGCTCAGGAGTAGCTAGACATGGCTCTTCAAAGCCCTCAGTGTGGCTCTCCTATGCCATATAATTTTTAAAACATCACAAAATAAATTGGAGCAATTACAAAACAGAGATAAACCAAAGATCTTTTTAATCAGAGTCATTTGAATTGGAAGTGGGGGGGTCATATTGATTTGGTTCAGCTACAATAGAGATCTGGAGGATTGCAGGACATGAGAACTCTGATCTCTGAGCAAGTGGTGGGGAAAGATTCCTAGGGTCCTGTCCCCCGCCCCCACTGGCAAGAGAAAGGAGTGTATGTGTGCCCAGTGGGTTTTGTCCCCATTCTCACACGGAGCATGGGATTTCCTTCTCCCCTGAGGACAGGAGGAGTATGGCCCTGTGGGCGACAGATTCCCCCTATGCCCCTGCATAGTTCTCTTTTCCTATACACATACGCAGCATTCAGTACTTTCAGAATTATAATGACAGCTGGGGTGGAGAATTACTGATAACAGCAGTAACTTTTAGTAGGACCCCTTTTCAGAGCAAATGGATTAACTTTCTTAACTGAGTTCTTTCTACCCCAACATTAGCAAGTAGCTATTTTGAAATTATATTATACATTTTCGTGTCCATTGATGTCAAGTATTGTGAGTCATTCAGCCAATCAAAATGTTCAGATCTTATCTTGCTATTCTGGCCACACACCCTTAGGTCTATGATGTGCAAGATGTTAGCAAAATGGAGTGTTTTGTTTTTTTCTCTTTTTGTGGTATAAAAACAAAAGTGATTTAAAAAAATAGAAGCAGTTAAGGATTACTGGAACTTTTGTAACAGTGTGTGTGTGTGTGGGGGGGGGGGGGGGGGGAGGGAGGGCAGGGGACATGGGGAGAGGGGACAAGGCCTGTGGGAAGGGACTGTTGCTATATTCCTGATGTCACCATGTCTCCTCTCCGCTGTACTTCATAGTTTACCACTCCTCCATGGAACCTCGTGGCAGCCTTTCTATCTCCTTTTTCCCCCTGGTACTTCATGAAACCACTTTTCCTTTTCTTCACTGCCCCCTCCCTGGACCTCATGGCTCCCTTTCTATCTCATGACTCCTACTTTTCCCTTCCCTTCCCTGTATCTCATGGCTCCCAAAACTCTGTGCCCCGGCAGGAGTGACAGCAAACAGTTAGGGCAGGGCAGGCCCAGACCTTGGCATAGATAACCTAGGTAACTGTCTCCAACACCATATTTTGATAGGTGCCAGCATGCAGACCTGCAGCTGCTGTTTTCCTTCTTCAGCTGGGCCCACAGTAATAACTTGCCAAAATGTCAGCACATGGCCATGAACTGGCACGAGTACCCCCAGCCCCTGAAGTGGCCCATCCTTTCCTCTCACACTGACTTCCTGTTACCAAGGAAACTCATATTCAGAGTAGGCGCACTGTAGTGCCTGTGAGCGCTTGCTCTGGCTCATGAGCCCCACAGTGACCTTTGGTCAAGTTATTGCTACAGGCCTGGCTAAAGAGGAAAGACAGAGACCGCAGGCCCAGAGGTGAGGAAAGTTGCAACACAGAAGGCCAAAGGAAGAGAAGAAAATCTGGGCTGGGGAAGTTTAACTTTCCTTCTGTCCCTCCACACTCTCCGATGATTTCTGGGAGAGAGGGTGAACTTTCCTTCTCTGCCACCTCTGATGATTTGAGCAGGGGTACACTGGTCCCCCATCTTTGCCTATGGGTACCTGTGATGGAGTGTACCGACAACTCCATCATTCTACCTTAAGAAGCTTGGTTCAAAGTTTTAACCCAGTCCTCCTTAAGGCAGAACATTGCAAGTGATTCTTGGTGAAGGGAAGTTCCCTTCACCCTACCATGAGAACCCAGGCCTAGAAAGGTTTGGGGAGGCCCCCAGGGAGCTGGTAGGACCTCATGATACACCTACATGGTGAACGTTTACCTGTTAGTTGTTCCTGACGCAAGGTGAGCTTCTATCTTGAAGCACAGTAAATAAATATCTGCACTATAAATAAGTTGGTCCAGTCATATATTCCTGAAATATTCCTGTGGCCGCAGCAGGCCCAAATACGCTAGAGTGCCCAAGTTTTAAATCCGGCTCTGGTCAAGGGATTCACTAACACTATGTATGCTGATAGATCCTGCCTCCCACATGAGTGCCTGAAGGGGTTAGGGCCTCTGAGCATGCATGGGATCAGTGAGTTCCAGTGCCTACTGCCTGATCCTCTACCTCTGGGGCTACTGCACTTCCCTTCAAGACCCATGAGGACTGCAGTGGGGCAGTGGCAATCCACACAGAGGTGTGTGTGTGTGTGTGTTTGACAGGGGGGAGACTGTATACCTGCCAGTGGCAACTTATGTTTTTTGTGTTTTTCTTAAAAATTGAGAGGGGCCTGTTCTCTCCCTTTTCAATTTGAAAGTTATGGGCCCCCATGGCTCTCTCTTTTGGGGCCACCGCATCCATCCATTTTAGCAAATTAAGGGGGCTATTTACTAAAGGTTTTCTCCTATTTTGTGTCTATGGGAATGCTTTGTAAACCAGGCCCTAAGCTTTATTCAAACTGATGTGAATGTTTGGTGGAAGGGTAAATGCACACAGGATAATATGTGAACAATGCTGCTGTTGATTCCTAAGTTTATTTTTTTGCTCTTCTTTCACGTCTGTCTCTGTAATGATTTTTTCCCCAAGGAGTCTATTCCTGCACTTTAGTCCACTGAGCTGGTTGCTGTGTACCTTCTCATCTGGTTCACAGCAGTTGGAATTCATAGCATTGTTTGTCTCCAGGCCAGTACACATAAACAGTTCTGGAGCTGCCCACCCACATATTCTGTAAACACAGGTTTTACCCATTCTGTAGCACTCAGCTGGCTTTTCTTAAGATTTTTTTTTTGTTAACATTCACTTCAAATGAGTACATCATGCTTAATCGTAACTAACTTACATAATCTGTACTGTATCTATTTTCTGTGCATACAAAATGTATATTATTGGTATCTATCTTGCTGAAAAATAAAACGTTTAAAAAATGACATTAAAAAGATCAATTTTGGGTAAAAACTCCCAACATCTATTTTGATGACATTCCACTGCAAGGATCAACCTTATCACTGTGAATAAAAACAAAACCCCAACACACATTCTGGGGAGAACTAATTGTGAACTAAACCACTAGGAATATATATTTTTTTTGTAGGATTAGAGCAGGGCTTTCTAATGTTTTAGGCAATGTGACCCCCAGTTTAAAACTTGAAAATTCACATGACCCAGAGATGATCAAAACAAATTAGCAAGGATACGGTCCCCATCTACCCTCCGCCTCCCACAATCCAGCTAGTCCCCTCTTTCAACCTCCACCTTCTCCGGTCAATCTTGTTTCTCAATCTCCAGCCCCTCACTCAAACTCTACCCACTTCTAAGGACCTCCTTTCTTAACCTACTCCCTCCAGAGGACCTCCTCCCTTCCAGCAAATTCTCTCCCTCAATCTCCACCCCTCCAGCTGATGCCCTCTTATATCTCTCATCTTCTCTTACTTCCCCAGCCCATCCCTTCTCTCTCACCCTCAGCCATTTTTTTGGCATCCCCCCAGCTGATCCTCTCTCACCCCAAGCCCTTCTTATAACCTCCAACTGACCCTTTGTCATTCCCCACTTCTCACTCCTTCTGCAATTCTCTCCTACATCTCATTTCCCTTCTAACTGTCTCCCATTTCTTCTCTCACATACTCCCACCTGATCCCCTTCACCCTCCAATTCCTCTATTACATCCTCCAGTTGATCTTCTGTCATTCCCGTTCTCTCACTCTCCACGGGCAATTCCTCACTGCCTGATCCAAGTCCTTCCTGCATCTGATCCTTCCCTTCAAACAGCCCCCTCCTCCATACCTCATCTTCATCAGGATCAGTGATCACATTTTCATTTGTGCCCCATGGCAAAGCTAGATGACAACGTGGTGGGATGAAAGGGCAGGCTGCTGAAAGAGACAATATATTCCCTTGGGTGGCTTCCAAGGTGGGTGAGGAGGGAGAAGCAGTGGTATAATCTCTACAGGCCTGTGCACCCGCAGTCCTGCCCTCCCTTTATGGCTTGTCCTGAGGCAGATGGTAATATACAAGGGGCAGCAGTGTGCGGGTAATGAAAGTCAGCACGGGGGCCTGTGACTCATTGCAAGATGGTAGACCCTGCAGTGGTCTCGATCCCTCCTCACAGAAACTCACAGTGGTGCCTGTTATCATAAGAACTCATGCAAGGGCAGTGCCACTGCAGGCCAGTGAATGTATGCTGGCTCATAGGCTCCACACTAACTTATTTATTTACGACACTTATATGCTGCCTGTAGCACAGTTCTAAGAGGCTTACGTAAAATACGTTCATAATAAAATGCATAAATAGAATACAATAGAATATAACATACAAAAATAAAAGTCTTAAAATAAAATTAAGAGCTGAAACAGATAAAAACATAAGTCAGCAGAAATAAAATATCAGCTCAAGTTGCATCTGTAAAGGCCAGTAGAAATAAATGTATTTTTAGAAATCAGTGTAACAAGCTACTATAAACCAGGTTCCTGCCACCACAAGCTTATCATGTGTTGGAGGCAGACAATGTGGACCGAGCTGCATCTGGATCTGAGCCTCCCCAGAGAATAGCATTACACAGCCAGCAGAGGAGGAAGCCAAAAGAATGCTGGGAGACCATTTAAGGTAGAAAAGGTACAATTTGGCTAGCTCTGTCTATATGTGTGTTGGAGTTGGAGCCAGGAAAAGAGGAGTGCATCTGTCAGCCCAGCAATCAGTTCTTCTCCTGAAAAGCTAATTATCAAGAAGGAGAGACAGAAGTCTGCATTCTGAGGAAAGAGACAGACAGCTGTTCTTGCTTCATAACTGAGCTACATGTAAAATCCCAACAAGGAACAGAGGAGCCAGGAGCTGAGAGACTGAGAGACTCCGTTACCAGAGTTATCCAGGCCCAGGAGCACATGGTTGGATCATCCTCCTAAGAGACTAAGTTAAGTAATCTAAACTTTGCACAGAGAGTATCTTAGCAGAGGAGGGAGAAAGTTTATTTCCTTGCCTTTTGTCACAAATTCAGTATATCTTCGTAACTGTTTCAGTCTTTCAGCCAAAATTAAGCATAAACCCTTGCTGTCAGGTAGTCGGAAAGAAAAACTAGTGGACCATGGTCTTTCTGTAAGAGGCTGAAACCAGGCCTGCTTTCTGTTTAGTACCAAGTAAACTATTTGGGGAAGCTCCCCAGGAGAGAGAGACTTTTCTCACACTTCAGTACTCATCTGTTTGGTTTGTCATCTATCCAGGGACATCTTCATTTTCTTGATTGTTTTTTTCCACACAATTTCATGTTTGGGACAGGTTGCACCTTTTACAAACTGGTGACATCTGAGTGGATCTCCTTCTACCCCTCCTTTTTGAGTACTCATGGCTATAGACAATTTTTAAAAGCTGTGTATTTCACTGCTTTCCCCCTCCCACCCCCCCAACCTTTCTCTACTACATATCCATATGAGTAGGTTGGTTGCCCTGGCTAACAGGCCATACCCAGTATTATTTTTCATTGCTTGATTTAAAATAAGAAAATTGCAAGTTTATATTATACTTCAGTTCTGTACTTTTCCAATTTAATGTTCTGGTTAATTACTGTTTTATTCTGGTGTGATGATTGCATCTGGTCTGTGGTGCCACAAGTCAGAGGTTGTTTGGGAAGCACACAGATTTGTGGTATGGGGTTTGGGGAACCCTGACTCATCCCCCACTCAGGGTATGAACCTGAAGATAAATCAATACAAAAACAAAAAAGCAGTCATACTATATCTCTAAAAGACAGCTGAAATAGATGTGTTTTTAGAAGCTTCTTAAAAGTTTTAGTACATGTGGTTAACTGGATCAATTCAAACATCTCATTCCAGATAGTAGGCCCCACTACTAAGAAAGCTCTCTCTCTAGTTTCATAAAGACGCAGCAGACAAATAGATGGATCTCTGAAAGACCTTTTTGTGAAGATCTCAATAAACGAAATGGTATTATAGACCTTCGCATTGAATTAAGCCATGGTGAATCATCAGTGTTAAGAAATTTGTGAACCAAAAACATAGCTTTAAACTGGGTTTGTCAAAAAGCATGTAACCAGTGAAGATCTTTTAATATTGGAGTAATGTGATCTCTGCTGCTGAGTCCAGAAATCAAACAAGCACTAGAGTTCTGCAATAATTGGAAAGAGCATAGCATGTATGCAGGTAAACCAATAAGCAGATAAGTACAGTAATTGATATTCAGAAGAGCAAGAGCCTAAACTACAGATCTAAACTCATATGGACCTAATAATGGTTTTCTATCTAACTTCCTATTTTCCTCATTTGGAACTGCCTTCCATTTTTTTTATTTATAGCAAATACTATATTAACATTTTTGTTTTTCTGTATCTTGATTGTAAATATTTCCTTCTCTTTGGTCTTTTTTCTACTTTCATCTTGTCTGTCTGCTAACTTTATTTCCTGATTCTCCATTCTATTTTCTTTTTCTTCTGTGCTTATCTGCTTTCTTCATTCTTCTCTCTCACCTATCCCAAAAATCCTTCTTTAATTTCAGTTCTCTTGATTTTTCTCTCTGCTTTAACTCTCTCTCCCTCCCATTTCCCTTCCTCCATCACTTCATTTCCCTTGCTTCTACTACCTGTCTTTTCCCCTATTGACTCCTCTGAGCCCTCCATCTGTTCTTTGCTAGATCTCACCTCTCCTTTTCCCCATCTCATGCTTTCCACTTTTCTTTTCTTGACTCTTTCATCACATTTCACAGTCCCCCATCTCCTCGTGTCTGGTTTGTCCTTCACATATATCAGCCTTCAGTCTTCCTCTCTCTGATTCTTTCAACTACATCTCCCAGTCCTCTATTTCTTTTTCTCCATACTTCATTCCCCATACCACCCAACTTTCCATCTTCCTTTCTCTCTATTAATCTTTCACCTCCCTTGATTAATCTCCCACCACTAACCAGCCTTTAATATTCCATCTCTAAATCTCTCATTCAGTCTTTCCATTTGCTCTCTCAAGCTCCCAGACTCTATGTCTGCTCTTGCTGCCAAATCACTTGAGTCTGGTGCTTCTGCTACTGCTGGTGATGTTTCTCTGCCTATTACAGAAAAGTCTTCTTTCTCCCATAAGATTTGATCTGGTGGCAGTCAAATAGCAGCAGAATAAGCATTGCATGTTGTGCACGGGCATCATGCAAACATTGGGCATTGAAAAAGAAATTGCAGGATAAGCAGATTTCTAATGTTACTACATATTCTTATTTCTGTTACAGTTGAGAACTGTTTAAAAGATTGCAGGACACTCATCATCTGGAAGAGCCCTCTAATCTAGTGACAGAAGAAGAGCACCATCTGATTACATACTGTGGTATTTATTTACAAATGTATTAACTATCAATCCAAAGGTCTATGCAGTGTACAGTTAAAACATACATAGAAAAATCAAAACATAAAATTAACAAAATTATAAAAATATAAACACAATAACCAGTACTTAAACCAGGTGTGGGCAATTCCGGTCCTCAAGAGCTGCAAACCTGTTTGGTTTTCAGGATATCTGTAATGAATATGCATGAAATAGATTTGCATACAATTGAGGCAGAGTGCATGCAAATCTCTTGCACACATATTCATTAGGAATATCCTGAAAACCCAACTAGTTTGCAGCCCTCGAGGGCCAGAATTGCTCACCCCTGACTTAAACAAAACAACAATGTGAAATGCTACCTAGCTCTCAGGGTCATTTATCAATTTCCATTAGGGCCTTAATCTTGATAAAAGCTAGGTAGAGAGTACATTGTACAAATCAACTCCTCTTTTAGCTTTCATCGCTCCAAATAACAGAAAATCTTCAGTGATGTCAACTTTGCTGTTTGTACCTCTGACTGTGTATGTAAAACTGCCCCCAAAACCTATCCCACTCTCAAACCCAACCCCAAGTTAAAAGTGCCCCCTCTTACAGTGGTATAAATAGTAAAGTTACAGATCACTGTTTATAGAATTTCTCTCTCTCCCTCCTGCATATGCTTAATTAGCATAAAGAAAATACCTGTGGGAGCAGGGAAATTAGCCTAACCACACCCCCTTTTTGTGTCTTGCTATTTTTATAGCTTTTCAATGAATCTAGGCCTCTGGGTGTTATTCGTGAGCCTGTTTAAATAAATGAATCTTCAATCTCTTCTTAAAGTTTTAGAAAAACAAAAAACCTTGTTTCTTAAGGTGGAGGGAGGGAGTTCCACAACAATGCTCCAGAAACAGAGAAAGTACATTCTCTGGTCTCACATAAATGTGTGCCAATTTTGTAGAGGGAACATCTAACACATTTTTGCATGCAGACAGAACGGCCCATAAGGGCCAATAGGTTTCGAGCAATGAACTGATAGCGACAGGGCTTTGAATTGTCCATCAACCCATGTCTATTTAGGAAGAATGTTTAGCGCTGCTGGTTTGCAATGCTGTCTGTCGGTGCTTATTGCAGGCAATTATAACTTAGTTACATATTAAATGATGGCAGATGAAGACCAATTTGCTCATCCAGTCTGCCCAATTATTTCACTGCTAAGAAAAAATAAACCTTAATACCAACTTTTTCCTTATTTTACTAAAATATATTGAAAGGCTTATGTTTATCCAAGTCAGCTGGATCATCTCTGGATACTGTAGAGTAGTTTCAAAACTTTACTTAGATTCCAGCTTCTCATTGTACATAAAAATATGGACAATACTAGTACAAATAACCTTAGTGGTGAGAAAAGTATCTAAACTGCTTGCTAAAAAATCTCACTCTTACTAACAGTTACAGTATACTTGCCAATTTAAAGAAACATATAAGTCCAAAAAATCAAGGTGATATGACCTTCATATACTAGCATTGGGACTGCACAAATCAATCTCATGACTTGTGTCCTTTTAAGTGCTTGTAATGTTACATTGGCCATAGTGGAGAATCATGCATTGTATTGTTATCATTTTTTTCAAAAATGTTTCATATTGCAGTTAAAATATCTCTGTGAATGTGTTCATGAAGGGACTGTGCCAGTAAATGTTTTCATCCAATGTTTGTGCTTAATCTTGCTTCAAATATTTATATATACTAATCTTATAAATCCAAAGTCCACACCGCCTGGGAATTAACTACCTCGAAGTTGTATGGGTGTTCATTTAAACATAACCTTCAGATGTTTAGAAGGCCAGCAGATGCATTAATGCAATGATGACAAAATCCATCATGTTGCTAATTTTGCTTTTGGTAGTGCTAATGATCACATAATGTCAAGATGACCCTGTTACAAAACCGGGCCGTGCCCCGGCTCCCCCTCCTACCTCTAGGCCGGTCCGGCCCGGTAGAGGAGCCCCTCGAACCCCAGAGCCAGAATCGCTGCCTGCCGTGGCTCCTGCTCAGCGTCGGAGACGCTGCCGACTCCCGTTGCTGGCCCCACCCCCTAAGACGCGTGCACGCGCGGGGGGGCTAGCTCTTAAAGGGGTCAGCGCGGGAGAATGACAGGAAGTGCCTGGGATGACGCCCTGCACCTACAACTCTCCAGTGCCTTGCAACAAGGTTCCCGGTTTTGGTGTGTGGTTGCTGCGTTCCTGATTGTTCTTCGTCCCGCTTCTGCCTTCCCTCCGCTGATTGATTCTTCTGGACTCCAACCCTTGGACTGGCTTTGGACCGCGCTCCGGCATTGACCTGTTGACTGGCCTTGGACCGCTCTCTGGCTTCGACCCGTGGACTGGCTTTGGACCGCTCTCTGGCTACCGACCCCTGGACTGGCTGCGGACCGCTCTTGGACTCCGACTCCTGGACCGACTTCTGGATTACCTACGACCTGCTGGAGGCGCCAGCCGTCCGGAACCACGACCTGCAGGAGGCGCCTGCATCCGGACCACCTTCACCTTCAGGAAGTCGCCTAAGTCCCAGTGGCCGTGTCCCTACGGGCTCCTTCTGGGGGGACTGCAGCTTCCAGGGTGAATCTCCAAAAGTCCCAGCGGCTGGACTCCTAAGGGCTCCTCCCGGGGGAGTGCCGGTCTCCAGGGTGAAGAGTCTTCTACCACCTAGGTCCAACATCCTCCTTCCGTCCAGTGGATATTTAGTCCTTGGTCGCAAAGGACTTCACCTTAGTCCAGTGTGTCAGCCAGCACCGAGCCTCCGAACCGCCTCCTGGTTGGGACATTCACTGTGGACCTCTACAGCACTCCATCCTCTGTTCCAACCAGCCCAAGGGTCCACGAACATAACAGACCCAGTGACAGAATAATTAGCTATCTTGGATTTTTCTTCATTGCTTGGAATCATTCTGTTAGGATTAGTGGGTTAGTGGGCCCTTGGCCTGAGGTGAGAGATGGTACTGCCCACGGGGAGGAGCCCCACTGAGCCTCACTGTGAGGAGGCGAGGTCTGCAGCAATAGGAGAGACAGCCCAGAGAGTACAGAAAGAGCAGGAGACTGGGGTGTGGATATGATTGCCAGAATAGGTCCTCCTAGTGGTGAAGTGCTGAACAGGCCCCGAGGAGCAGGGAATGCAGGCAGGGTATGGAAGAGCGCAGAGGGAGTGACCCCAGGGGATGGAGCCACAGAGAAAGTCAGCATGGGAGGAATGACGTAGGCTTACCCGAGGAGCAGGGAAGCCCAGGGGTCTCTGGCAGTGCGAGAGGGCACTTCCCTGAGGAGTGGGGGAGTGTAGTACAGTCTCTGAGATAAGCAGGACGCTACCCTGAGGATCAGGGAGCGAGGTGTAGTCACAGGAATACGCAAGACGCTGCCCCGAGGAGCTGGGAAGCGTGGCACAGTCAAGGTACACAACGCTCCCTTTCTGTCCTGTGCAGTGAACAGGAGGAGAGGGGTGAGGTCAAAGCATAGAGCAGGGAGTGAAGAAAAGTCACTCTGCTCTTTAATCCTGCCCTTGTCCTCCTGTTATTCAGGGACATTAGAAGAGGAGGTGAGCCTAGAGGAGATGGAGCAGACCTTTTGCTATACTGTTCCCTGTCTGAGGGGTGGGGGTCACAGCACCAATAGTGCCTGGGGGTGGCAAAATCCTAAATCTGTCACTGACAGGAAGATTCTTTCTCCAGAGAGACTTAGGGCCAGCAAAAGTAGCAGTGGAGATGATAATGAGAGGATCAGATGCCTTCTTACCTAGCCAGAAGAGATTTTTGTTTAAAGGTAGCCACCTTTTCCCATCTTCATAGTTTATAATGTGCAGGGTCAGAAAAGGCAGACTTAGTGGAGGGTTGCAATAGCGGTGGAGGTTGCTAGGACTAGGAGGACATCAGCCAAAACCAGCAGAGTGCTCTCTGTTCTGTTCTCATCAGTGTCTGCAGCACATCTGTGCAGAACCAGTTGATTCAGATGAATCATGTGAGGGATTCAAAGAAGTAAAGGAAATTCCAGAAGCTGTGGAGGGTTTGGGGAACCTATTGACTAGCATGACATCCAGTGAACAGCTGCAGGCAGTAAGCAATCCTGCCAGGGCCAAGATCACCCTGCAGGAACAGCGGACAACTGAGAGCATGAGAGATACCCCTTGCCTTTTACTTCCTGGTTCACCCTTTCCCCAGCCCCAGTAGCAGAACCCAAGGATCCAAAAAGGGGATCCCCCATGATAAAATATGGATGTCCTTTAAAGTTATGGAGGATCAATATTTTGCAAAATGTATTTATTGTCAAAAGGCCATCAGAAGAGGGAAGATTCTGATTCATTTATCAAACAATGGTATGCTCCATCATTTGCAAAATACCCTTTAGAGTCTGTTTCAGGGAGTCTGGTACTAATCTGGGGACCCTGTTCTATACTCAAAGCAACTTCAGTAAAAGTAGGAAAGTTACAGCTAAGGGGAAGACAAGACCATCATGTTAATCCCATGGCCCCTTCCCCCAGTGAAGCGGCAAACTGGCAGTCTGCATTCTTCTGTCAGCGGCAAGCCACCATGGAGCAAGTGTCATTTTCCAAAATGAGAAGCAGGCAGTATCAAAGGTGGCCACATGGACTACTGGGGAAATAATTGCCCTGGATGGCCAGCTCCTGCATATGGTTGAGGACATGGGATTTAAGGGAATGTTGAATGTCTTAATCCCAATTTACAAAGCATCTCCAGGACAATATTTAATAGGTGGGTGATCCCTATCCTGTACACTCAGTGTTGTGCCATGATTCAGGCACAACTGGCAAAAGTGGAGGAGCATAGCAAACATCCATTTCACCAGTAACATCTGAACCATCTGGAATATGCTTTGCACACCTACCCCTCCCTGATGACATACTGCTTACAGCAGGATGAGCTAGGGTCAGGCAGCAGCACTACTGGAGCACACCAACAGGGTACAAGTGGCCTGTGCCACACACCCTGGGTGAGATCATCCCTATAATCAACATCCTGGAGAGAAAGTTCAGCGTTTCTGGCAGGGAACTGGGACTGGCCCTGGCCCCATAGGTATTGGTGCTTGTGGACTCCTGCAGCTGCAATTGCAAAATCGGCTCAGACCCTCACCCAGCTGGATCCTTACATGCTATCCCTGTTGTGTAACTCATACAAAAAAGGCAATATCTCTCTCTTGTCCAACAATCTGATTTACTGGAAGGAGACGATGGTGGCAGAGTGAGCATCCCAGTATTGTCAGAATGAGCAGTAATCTGTTAGCTAGTACTAGCTACCACCTTCTCTCTCACCATTTTCCGCCACCCCCATGACCACTACACCATGGACTCTCCTGCCTACACCATGGACTCTCCTGCCAAAAGCCATAGCTTCAACAGTTGGTAGCAGATACCAGCTTCTCACCACCACCACCCCAGCAAAGAAGCCCCATGCACAAATTTCACTCTTATGGTATCTTGGAGACCCCATTGAGATCATGGACTCAGAACCACTGACATACTAAGCACACAAGACCATGGCCTGGCTGGACCTAGTCAAAGTCATCCAGCATTTCCTCTAACCAGCATACCTAATGAATAGGTATTCTTAATGGCAGGGGATATCATGTGTGGCACCCCTTTGGGTTAGCTACTAGATGTCCCTAGCAGGCCACAGATTATCTTGCAGGAATACCACATTTCAGCTCCTCCACTAGAGGCTGTCTGAGTGGGTGGACCTTGCCTATAAGTAGGGTCTAAGATAGACACAGAAGTGGCATTTGAGTGAGTATTTTGTAGGGCGAGGAGATCTGTTAGAGTGGGTTTTTAGTGAGGCCTACATTCCTCACTTAGAATATTCTTTGAGGCTACTTCCTTCTGTGCACTCCCTGCCAGTCGGGATACATCTCAATTTGAGAAAGAGACTTTTTCCAGAATTTTTGACTTCTTTGCGAATTGTTTTGCTGGGTTGCAGCCTGGTACTTCTGGAGATGGCTTTTTCCTAGATCTGGAGGCCAGGAAACTGAAGATTTGCCAGTACTCTTCTAGAACAGAGAAAAGCTGCAGTGACAGTGTCATCCCAGAAGGTTTTTGGACCGTTTAGTAAAGAAACTCTCTTTTTGTTGAGAGGAGGTATTTTTGTCACCCCGCCATCTCATTCGAAGATTGGGCAGTGCGCCTGATCTTTGACCAAATAAGGAAGAAAGGAGAAAGAGGAGCAGAATTGAATGCCCTCCACAGGATCTTCCCCCTGGGACACAGGTGCAGGCTGGGAACCATTTCAGGTCAACTGGTGGACTCAGGTAGGAATGTATATTCCTAAAGGGGACCCGGTGCAGATTAGGTTTACCCCCCCCCCTGAGACTGGGCCTCTCACAATTTCAGTGAAGGAGTGTTAGAAATCACCCAGGAACCTGAATCAGCGGACGTTCACAGAGCAAGAGATGCATCCAGCTGTACATTCAGTTATTTATTCAAGTTGGACCTCAAATACATTTTTTAAGCAATCAGTAAAGTATTTTATTCTGAACACCCAACTTTCAAGAAAAGGGTTTATACATGAATCCGTATTATTCTTGGAACCAGAGTTGGTGGAAAAGTTGGTCTTAATATTATCCTTCCTTTGATGGGTTTCCATGAATTTCCATGTGAGTGGCAGGAGGACAGATATAGCAAACTAATGCCCACAGTTTTTCTTCTCAGCGCCTTGCTCTGTTTTTGCCAGTTTCCACTCATGTTGCCACTGGCCCACCAGATCCTTGTACCCTGCCTCTCTTCTGGATATATTGAAGTGTTTTGGACCCCCACCCCCCAAAAAACCACATTAAGTGCCTTACTCCTCACTCAGTGTCTTGGGTTGTTGATGCCACTGTTGGTGCCACTCCCCCACCCCCCTACCACACACACACACACTCAGTGTCTTGGATTGCTGTTCCCTCTGCTGCTGATGCCTGCCTGCAAGATTCATTGCACTTGGATAGAAACCCCCAGTGTTAGAGTCCATTCAGAGAAACGAAAAGACATAGGGGCAGATTTTCAAAGGAGTACGCGCATAAGATACGCGCGTACCTCCCCGAAAACCTGCCCCAAGCTCCACCTGTGCGCGCCGAGCTTATGTTGCATAGGCTGCTGGCGCGCGCAAAGCCCCGGGACTTACGTGCGTCCCGGGGCTTTCCGGGGGGGGGGGGTGTGGGGGTGTGTCATGGCCGGCGCATCATCAGGGGCATTCCGGGGGCATGGCCGCGGCCTCCGGACCAGCCCCCGGACCGGAACATGGCGCGCCGGCAGCTGGCCCGGTGTGCGCAAGTTATGCCTGCCTCGGGCAGGCGTAACTTTTGAATTAAAGGTAGGGGGGGGGGGGAATTAGTTAGGGCCGGGGGGCGGGTTAGTTAGGGGAAGGAAAGGGAAGGTGGGGGGGCGCCGATTTAGGAGTGGCCTTGGAGGGAACGGAGGCAGGCTGTGCGGCTCGGCGCATGCAGGCTGCCGATTTTGCGTGGCCTTGCATACGCCGACCCCGGATTTTAAAAGATACACGCGGCTACGCGTGTATCTATTACAATCCGACGTACTCTTGTTTGCGCTGGGTGCGCGAACAGAAGTACGCGCGTGCGTCCTTTTTTAAAATCTGCCCCATAATGAATGAAACAAATGAACATGGTAAACAAAATGAACGAAATGAATAAAAATTGGAACCAAACTGAAATAATGAATTGAACTGAATTTTCTTTTTTCTGTGCTCACCCCTATTATTATATGTAGTATAGGAAAGTCATGAAATTGCAAAACAGACTACAGTTTATGAAGCAACAAAAATTATAACTAATGCAGTAACAATAAATGTTCTTTTGACTTTTTCACTTGTAACTGAGGTTTTTGATGGTGTGGCAGTCGGGGGCTTCGTTCCTTGCCTCACATGGTTGTGTTACTACATATTTTCAGACTGAGCTAATTTTCCCTAATCCCTACAATAAAAGGTTAATGAGGGACTATCGATTAGGCCTCCAAATAGAGATGAACTTTAAGGCTCTTTTCTTTCCAAACAAGGGATTTCCCTTGTTCCTCTGGGAGGGCTTTGGCTGCCCCCTGAATGCCATAAATGTAATCAAGCTGTCATCCTGCTGCTTGTAGCAACACATACGCATGCACAAGGAGTGAGAGACAGAGACAGCTTTGCACAACATATTCAGCATGAAAGACCATTTGTGTGATCTCAGCTGTGGTACTGGGCGTACGGGAAGTGTATTTAGAAAGTCACCCAAATCCGTTTTTATGTATGTGACGCGCTGCAAAAATCCTAAAGTAATAATGGGAAGCAGCAGAAGTGGGAGGCTGGGAATTGTTTTATTGCCGCGGAAACAATCCCTGCTTCATCTGAACAGCTGGAGAGTGTTGCTCTGCTTTAGCTCGAAAATGGCACTTTCTAGATTTGAGTATTTCCTTCTTGAACACTTCTCATTAAGAGCAAAAGAAAGTGGTATAATTTGGGAGCAAAGAGCTTTAGGGGATTTACTAGTCATTTTCTATAATTTATCAGATTTGAAACTACTACTACAGGTTGCAGTTTTGATATTACTCCAGTGATGCTAGTACTTGATGGGTCAGTACTTTAGCAGTTTAGCTGGTACAGTATATGATATATTGCTCTCAATGTATCATACAAACTACCATGCTCTATATCAGTGGTTCTCAACCTTTCTAATGCCGTGACCCCGAAATACAGTTCCTCATGTTGCGGTGACCCCTTGCCCCGCCCTCGCCCCGCGAGGGCGGGGTGAGGGTGGGGCTTTGGTCATATGGGGGCGGGGTTATGGATGGGGTCACCCAGCACATCATCAGATAAGTCGGGGTGTTGTATGAGCTCCTGTTGTGAGCCCTAAGAGACTGCTGTTTAAGCCTTCTTGGGTCGCGTCCATCAGCGGCTCTTTATTTTCATACCCTTTATTTGGGATCAGGCTGCGTGGAGTGTTCTTTTTACAATCTTTTGAACATTTGAGTGTACTTGAACACCATCTTTATAGAGTTTCATTTCAAAAATTTTTTCAAAAAAAAGGATATTCATTGTAACACTGTTTTGTACACATACTGCACACACGGGTCGGAGGAGTGATGTTTATGATTACACTTTATAGTCATATTACCCCGGTTGGGGAGTTATGATCTTGTATATGAAACATTCCTTCCCTTCCTTAAAAATTTTTTTCCACATTGAAGTTTTCATTTTTTCATTCGTTTCACGAAGATTGAAGAGTTTTTTTGAGAGAGTTGTTATAATTAATATGAAGGTTCTAGTTTTGAGGTTTTGCTTAGCATAGTACGGATCCTTCCATAATCTTACGGGTGCCCATTGATAATTTTTACTTATTTATTATGACATTTATAAACAGAACCACCATTCCTCATAAAACAATAAAATTAAGAAACATAAAGCATCAGTTATAATAGTAAAACCATACTAATAAAAGAATATTTTAAAATTACTGATAAATAGAATTTCTATTAATTAAAATCATATACATTTTTATAATTTCCCAAACACCAATAATATTTCAAAACAGCACATATATCAAATAACACACAATAATTAAAACTAATAAGGATTTTAAAAAGCCCCTGCTGTCCATACATGGGAGCTCTTGATTTCCAGTCACCCTGATATTGTCGAGGATTAGGAGGTTATCCTCTCTCTCTCTCTCACACATACACTCACATGTCCATTCTCTCTCACACATACACTGTCACATACTTACACATTCATGCTCTTATACCCACCATAACCTCTCACTCTCACAGACACTGATACACTCTCAGGGTGTAAGACACTCTCTCCCTCCCCCCCCCCCCCCCCCACTCACACACACACACTCTTACTCCCCTGGATTTTCTCATACACACTCATGCTCTCACCCTTACTGGCTCCCTCACAACCTCAGAGCCTCTCAGATAAAACTCTAATGCAGCAGAAATAATGCTGAATGTTGAGAATTGTGTTATGCAGACTAATCTGGAAAATGCACTAATTTCTACATGAGTCATAATGAATCAGTCCTCAGCTGCAGGCATCAATTGATTATCCTGGCTCCCTTTATGTTTGCCAAATACAGTTCATGTGTAACAGCAATCCTAATTCTCCCACCAGATCAAGCTGATTTCACATCCCACTTCATACTTTGTCACCTTCAGCTGAGTCAAACAATTAATCTAATTACTGTCACTGCTGCCACGTGGCTATTGGGGAGGCACTGATTGCTGCTATTGGCACTGAAGCCCATTCTGCTGCCTCCTCTGTGCAGGCCCCGTGGGTTTCCACTTCCTCCATGTTGATCTCGTACATTGTGAGATCCGCCATAGAGAAAGTGCTACTCTTGCACATTCCCAAAGATTACATGTGCCAATCAGTAAAAAGTAATTTATTTTTTTTTACATCTGCTTCCCTTTCTAATTTTTTGCCATTTCCTTTTATATTGCCTTTTTTTCTATTTCTTTTCTCTCCACCGGTCTTCTTCCCTCAAACACACAGTCAGGTTCTCATTCTCACATGCATTTCTCTCTCACACACACATACACAGGCTCTCACTGGCACAGGCTGTCTGAGTCTCACACACAGGCTCTCTCACACCCCCACATGCTGCCTTGCTCAAGCACAGGCTCTCACTCTTACATGCTGTCTCTTTCACACACACAGAGGCTCTCACATGCTGTCTCTGCAAACACACACAGTCTCTCAACTCATCTCATACTCGCACACACCTCTCTCTCACCTCTGGGCCTCTTCTTTACGGGTTGCCACAGGATGGGCTCTGCAGTGGCCCTAGTCTTCCCGGCCCTGCTGCTCCTCTTCTGCACGTGGCTGAAGCGCCTCTTCTACCCACGCGGCTGACGCGCCTCCTCCTTCCTCCCCATGCGGCTCCGGCAACATTTGTCTTCCGGGGCAGGGCAGGCAGGAAGGAAGTAGGAGGAGCACCTGCAGTGGCTGATACACCTCCTTCCTGCCTGCGCGGCTCCAGCAACATACGTCACTGCAACGCGCTACCTTTTTGGGCCATGTCTCTTCTCTTTTGGGGTTGGAGGAGGCAGGTCGCCAGCTTCGCCCCGCCTCCCCACAGCAGCCGTGGCGCCACGGACCGGCAAAAAACCCCAACGGCCCGGTACTGGTCCGCGGACCGGTGGTTGGGGACCTGCTTTAGGCGCAGGGCCGGTGCAAGGGTATTAGGCGCTCTAGGCGAAACGTCAGCTATGCCGCCCCCCCCCCCGCCTCCACACACTTAAAAAGCCATGTTTACTTACCCCCTCCAGCAGCTCTCTTACTCTTCTTCCATGCAGGCTGTAGTACACACCAGAAGCAGCAGTAGTGGCTAAGCTCTATACCAGGGGTCAGGAACCTTTTTGGCTGAGAGAGCCATAAACGCCACATATTTTAAAATGTAATTCCATGAGAGCCATACAATATGTTTAAAACTAAATACAAGTAAATGTGTGCATTTTATGTAAGATCACACTTTTAAAGTACAATAAGTCTCTGAAAATATTACACCAGGCCTTAAGACACCAATACATCTCCTATTAGGAAAACGGACCAAGTCAGGCTGCTATAGAGTCCTACACAGAAACTACACGCCAGCAGAAAAACCTCACCTGAATCACGTGCTGTCCCTCACCTAACATAGAATAAAGAGACCAAAACGCATAACAAGAAGCATGCAGAAAAAACTGAATTGGAAACTGCAACAAGCCAGAGTCTCTGTATGCAGTGTAACAAAGGAAAAAAGAAACATCACCCATCCTTATAAAACAAATCAAGAATATAAAATCATCAGCAGTAAAACTGTACTAACAAAAAGAACATATTTCGAAACAGCTGATGAGTGGAATATCCAATAATTAAAAACTCATATAAAACATTTCCAGATACCAACAAAATATTTAAAAATAGCAGACACAAAGACCCAGTAATGAAAAATAATAAGGATACAAAAATTTTTTTTGCTCTGCATACCTGGGAACATTTGATATCCAGGTGTCCTGAGATTGTTCTGAATTAGCAGGAGGTGGGGGTGGTTTGCTTGGAACTTTCTCCTCTCTCAGTCACATACCAGCGCTCTCTCTCACACTGGCTCTCAATGACACACCTATACACACATGCTCTCAGTACTCACATATACACATGTTTTTTTCTCTCTCATATAGGCTCTTAATTACACATTTACACACATGCTGTCTATCTTTTCACGCTTACACACACACACACAGGCTTTCAATCACATAAATACATGCTGTCTTTTTCTCTCACACACAGACTCTCATTCACATGCTTACAAACATGTCCTCTCTTTCTCTCATTTACACACAGGCTCTCAATCACATACTCACATGCTCCGTCACCTAAACCAGCTCTCAATCACACACAGACACACATGATCTCTCTCTCTCTCATTTAAACACAGGCTCTCAATCACATACTCACATGCTCCATCACCTAAACCAGCTGTCAATCAGACACAGACACACATGATCTCTCTCTTACTTATACACACAGGCTCTTAATCATACATACACATGATTTCTCTCACACACAAAGGATCTCAATCATACACACATACTCTTTCACACAAACTTACACATACAGGTTCCCAATGGTAAACTTACATTCATGCTCTCTCTCTCTCACAGGCAGGCTCTCAATCACAGACATACTCTCTTTCACATACATAGGCTCTCAATCATTCACATACATGCAATCTCTCACTCACACACACAGGATCTCAAACACACATGCTTGCTCGTTCATTCACTATCTCTCTCCCCCACCCCGGGAACTCGCAGCAGCAGCAGCCTCCTCCCAACGCTAACCTCTTCATTTTCAGCCCTCGCGGAGGCGGAGTCCCATCGGCCGCGGTTGAAACTCCATTTTCCTCCGAGCCGCGCTGCAGTCTTCTTCCCGTCGGACACTAGCGTGGCCTCTTCTTCCCGCGCAGGCACCCGATGCTCTCCACTTCCTCTTCCGGGCCGCGGGGGGGGGGGGCGGGAAGAAGAGAGCACGCCCGGTGTCGCTGACTCCAGCTGTCCTGCCGCGTTCCGCCCGGGCTGACAGCAAAGGACTCACATGCTTGAAAGCGCGGCTCTCTTAATTTTACCGGGGCAGTGCCGCCCCCGGGAAGCTGGCGCCCTAGGCGACTGCCTAGTGCTTCCGCCGGCCCTGTTTAGGCGACCCCTGCGTTTTGGTCGTTCGACCCCCGCCGGGGTCGCGACCCACAGGTTGAGAACCGCTGCTCTATATGGAACACTTGAAGGTGGTGTTCACTTGAAGAAAAAAATTAATAGAATCAGAATGATAAAAATATATATATCTTCAATGAACAATAAAACTGCTGTATATGGGAAAAGTATAATGAAACATGGTAACTGAAGGGAATTGCCAGCACCTTGAGGATTGGACCTATCTACACACTGACTGTTCTTCACCATGGTGGTGACACCGAAGGTGCTGAAATTGCCAGCTCGGCCAGTACCTGGCCTCCTCTGCCGGCCTCCTCCACCACCGGCAAGGCGAACAGGCAAACAGCAATGGTGAGGACGCTCCCCCTGGAGTGAGGAGGGAGATGACAGCGTATTGAGGATTGGACCCACCCACTGTCCACTCACTGCCCACCCATTGACTGCTCTTCATCGCGGCGGCGACACCAAAGGCACTGGAATCACCACCACGGCCAGTACCTGGCCCGGAGCAAGGAGGAAGATGCCAGAGTCTTGAGGTTTGGGCCTGCCCACTCACCAACTGCTCTTTACCACGGCAGTGACACCGAAGGCACTGAATCACCAGTGCAGCCAGTACCTACCTGGCCTCCTCCACCACCAGCAAGGTGAACAGATGAACAGCAACAGTAAGGATGCTCCCCCCCAGAGCAAGGATGGAGACCACAGCGCCTTGAGAACTGGGTCTGCCCATCCCCCACCACAGACTGCTCTTTACCGTGGTGGCGATGCCA
This sequence comes from Rhinatrema bivittatum, assembly GCF_901001135.1. NCBI lineage: Eukaryota > Metazoa > Chordata > Amphibia > Gymnophiona > Rhinatrematidae > Rhinatrema > Rhinatrema bivittatum. Next base: position 569,934,579 of record NC_042615.1, read on the forward strand.
AAGGTGCTAGAATTGCCAATATGGCCCGTACCTGGCCTCCTCCACCGGTCTTCACCACCGGCAAGGTGAACAGGCTAACAGCAACGGTGAGGACGCTCTCCCCCCCCCCCCCCCCCAGAGTGAGGAGAGAGATGCCAGCACCTTTAGGAGTGGGCACACCCACCGCCTGCCCACTCACCGCTCACAAACTGCTCTTCACTGCGGTGCAAAGCCGAAGGTGCTAGCGTTGTGAGGCACACGCTCTTTGCATGCACACGAAGGAATACAATGGAGCTTGCCTCTTTGTGTGTCCTTTCGTGTGGACCCATAGTGCAGACCCAAAGAGCTTATTCAATTGCACCCAGTTTGTTATCGCTCCAGTCATGGATCAGATGTGCTTCATTTAGCCTATTCTAGGATAGGGTTTGTATGGAGATCTAAGGAGTATCCCTAGAAAGAAGCAAAGAAGGATCACAAATTTGGTCTTCCCTATGATAAGTAACAAATCTCCAGTTATCTCTTCTTGTTTAATGCTTACTCTGCTCCGATTAAATGTTCAGTCTCTGTAAAAATAAAAAATCCCTCTGATTAATGACCTGTTAGAGGAGTTGAATCCTACTATTTTTTGCATTTCTGAAACCTGGCTGAATGACAAAGGCAATGTGCTCTTAAACCAAATTTCTCATCCTAGACCTAAACGAAAAGCTGGGGGTCTATTAATAATTAGTAAAAATGAACTTAAGCTAGTACCTCACAAAATAAAGATTAACCCTCCCTATCAGGTGGCAATTCTAAAACCTCCTCAACTAAACATAGGACTGGTCTATTGTCCCCCAGGCTTACTACAACAAGATTGCTCACCACTGGAATTATTTGCTAAGGTGTTCCCATCACCCGATTCTACCCTAATTGTAGGAGACTATAACCTTCATGTAGATAAATATCTAAAACCGTAGCCTATGAAATCATTTTAGAAACAATGGATGCTTTGGGATGGTCCCAATTTGTTTCTAAAGCTACTCATAAAGCGGGACATATTCTTAGGGATGTGAATCGTTTTTTGACGATTTAAAATATCGTCCGATATATTTTAAATCGTCAAAAATCGTTAGAGGCGATATACAATAGGAATTCCCCCGATTTATCGTCAAAAATCGTAAATCGGGGGAAGGGGGAGGGGAAGGGGAGGGCGGGAAAACCGGCACACTAAAACAACCCTAAAACCCACCCCGACCCTTTAAAATAAATCCCCCACCCTCCCGAACCCCCCCCAAATGTCTTAAATTACCTGGGGGCAAAGGTAGCGCCGGCGCCATTTTGGTTCCTGTCCCCCGACATCACGAGCGCAGGAGATTGCTCCCGGACCCCCGCTGGACCCCCAGGGACTTTTGGCCAGCTTGGGGGGCCTCCTGACCCCCACAAGACTTGCCAAAAGTCCAGCGGGGGTCCGGAAGCGACCTCCTGCACTCGAATCGTATTGCCGTATTGCAAAATGGCGCTGGCCATACGGCCATACGGGCAGCGCCATTTTGCAATATGGCAATATGGCCATACGGCCGGCGCCATTTTGCAATACGGCAATACGATTCGAGTGCAGGAGGTAGCTCCCTCTGGGAGGCGTAATCCCCCAACAAAGGTAGGGGGGGGGGGGTTTAGACAGGGCCGGGGGGGGGGGGGTGGGTTAGGTAGAGGAAGGGAGGGGAAGGTGAGGGGAGGGCGTTAGCGAATTCCCTCCGAGGCCGCTCCGATTTCTGAGCGGCCTTGGAGGGAACGGAGGTAGGCTGCGCGGCTCGGCGCACGCCGGCTACACGAAATTGGTAGCCTTGCGCGCGCCGATCCAGGATTTTAGCGGCTACGCGCGTATCTACTAAAATCCCGCGTACGTTTGTTTGCGCCTAGAGCGCCAACAAAAGTACGCCAACGCGCCGTTTTTGAAAATCTACCCCAGAGGTACTTGGAGAATCAATAGAAAATAAGCTCCTTGAATTAAATCAAGCTAATGTCTCCTCGGCATTTGATTCCTGGATTCAGATTGTGAATGACATAGCTAAAAATCTAAGTCATGTCCAGACGAAAACTATTAATAAAGAAAGGAATACCTCTAAACATAAGAAGCCTTGGTACAATGATGACTTAAGACACGCTAAACAGACTCTTAGAAAATTTGAGAAACAATGGCGGAAATGCCATGGCTCACTGGTGTTGTGAGAATCTGTGGATTCATCAGTGGGGTCAGTGTACCAGCTGCTTAGTCCTCCAGGATCTATGGCTTGCAGGTCTGTTGGTGGCCATGTTGTTCTGGTGATGCCTCAGATATAAGCCAGCCATATGCCATGTTTAGTACTACAACTTGAGCTTGTTTTGGCCTCTCATTGCTCTTCATTGCTCTTCAGATGCACAAACATCAAATCTTTTCCATTAAAAAAGAAACTGTACAACTAGGGGGTCACGATGTGAAACTCCAGGGTGGACAACTCAGAACCAACATCAGGAAATATTTCTTCATGGAGAAGGTGGTGGGTGCCTGGAAGGCCCTACTGAAAGAAGTGGTGAGGATGAGAACAGTAAATGAATCTAAAAGGGCATGGGATAAACATTGCAAATTCCTAGACATGAGATTGGTAATGAAGAAAAGGGGTAACCTATGATAACTTTAGATGTAGCATTTCTGCATGGGAGTAAACTTCGTAGAATGCCAGCTCCTATCCTTAACAGAACACATGGGGAAACCTGCATGACATGGCAGTAACTTCCATTAACAGAATGCATGGGGGTAACCTGCACAATGCGGCAGTTACTACCATAAGCCACTTGCTGGGCAGAATGGATGGACCATTTGGTCTTTATCTTTATCTTTAAGCAGGCATTCCCATCATAATCCTCCCTAATCCCCCCTGCTCCTCCCTCCCCCTAGTTCCCTTTTATTTATTTATTATTATTTTATGCCATACTACTTTAATTAAGGTTATAATTTGTTTCCTATGTTTATTCTCTACTTTATTTTTATTTCTGTTATAAAGGGGAGCAATGTGAGGATCTGCGGGCAGTTCTTGCCTCCTGCCAGCAGGGGCCCTCAATGGGCCTTCTGAACTAGCTGCCTAGTCCTCCAGGCTTGCAGGTCCTGCTGTTCCAGTGCTGCCTTAAATATAAGCCAGCCTCAATCATGCTCAGTGCCACGGTCCTTGTTCTGGCTTCTCATTGCTCTTATTCTTGTACTCAGTTTTGGCCTCACGTCATGTCTTGTTTTGGTATTCTTATTTTTTATCTGTCATACTGTTTCTGCCAGAGTTTTGGGTACTAGTCTAGGTCCTGTTTTGCTTTTGTCTATTCCCTTTACTCCCAGATTCTGGTTCTGTGTTTGTGTTCTGACTCTGCTCTGAGTCCTGACTGGAGAAAGTAAAAGGAAATACTAATTGTCAAAGCAGGCTTTCTCTCTCAGTAGATATGTTTTCATAGATCCAATATGGTATAATTATGATATAAGTGAATATAAAAGATTCCTAATATATATATAATATAATCACAAAAAGGAATCAAAAATATGAAATGCGCAATATTTCACAAATATATTACATCATTTAAATTTTTACCTTATTTCATATTCTTATATAGAACACAAGAGATACATTAAAATTGTGCATACATAATATCATTTTGAAATTCACAACTTTATGTTTTATCCATACCACTAAAACACAATTGTTTATAAACATACATGCCACTCTCCCACCATTACACATATAAATTCTCCATTGGATCACTGTATAAAACTCATGTGGATAAGTAACGCACAAGCACCACTGCAATCCCCTGAAGAAGCCACAATAGGCGAAAAAAAAGTGTGCCCACTGTCGGGGAGACGGATGTTTAAATTTAAATTGATGACAATCTAGTAGCATCATAATGATGCGAGACAATTCCTTTTTGTGATATTTTGTGAAGTAAATTGAGGGTTGATTATTTTTAACAGGGTGTGAATAGTGAGTGTGTATATGAATAATGGTGAGAGAGTGGTATGTATGTTTATAAACAATTGTGTTTTATGTGGTATGGTTGAAACATAATGTGAATTTTAATTTGATATTATTTATGTACATTTTTTATGTGTTCTATATAACATATGGTATGAAATTAAACAATAATGTAATATATTTGTGAAATATTGTGCATTTCAAATTCTTGATTCTTTTTTTGTGATTTCATAGAATCAATAACATATACCTGAATCAGATTTGATCAGTGCCTTGAATCTAAATAGACCATTAAACCTACTGATCTTTGTGTCCTCCAGATACTCATCTAATTTTCTTGTAAATATGTACATAAGTATAGCCATAATAAGTTCCTTTGGAACCATTCCCAATCACTTTGCCATCTTAGTAGAAATATCTCTTTCATCTGGAGGTGACGAAACCTACATCTTGCTAATGTTACAGTTTGTCCCATTGTTCTGCCATGTAAGCTGAAGGGAAACAAATGATTGGCACATTCAGAACAATACGGTAGCTAGGATGACTAGCATGAAAAATAATCAAGAACACTACTGGTCCATACTAATCTACATGGGCAACAGTGATCTATACCCTGAGTCAGGAGAGGTCAACTCCACCTCTTCAGGGTTAGAAACGAATCTGGGTTTCAGGATTTCTGCAATGAACCTGCATGCACTACCTCTGTTGTATGCAAATAGATCCCAGATATATTTATTATGGATATCCTGAGAAAACAAAATCTGTTTGTGGCTTTTGAAAATCATGGTTGACCACCCCTGTCCTAATTACTAGTGTCATCATTTCCTTACCAATATAAGATGCATCTTTCCTGATGGCACAGATTAATAACATGCAAAAGACCTCACTGTATCCATCACATCATGGATGAATAGGCCTTTCCTGTTCTACCTCTCTCCTAAGGAATGCTTTAGAAAATAAAATAAGATGACTCCTTTGTCCCAATACACAAATCATCTCTGAAAAGACCCAGGACAAATTCTATCCTTTTGTGAACTAGCTTCTCTAATCCATGTTTGTAACACCTCTTCAGAGCAGTAGCCAAAGGGTATTCTCAATGTCTTGTCTTAGTTTCTATGTGTAATATTACTTTCACATTCTTCTGTAAATGCCCTTTAACCATCAAAAAATGTGACAGTACATTTAGAATTATGTACTGCATCCTACACTTGTAGTTACTGCAGTACTTTGCATAAGAACTGTTTTGAAAATAATGCATGGATCCCAAGCTACAACTAGCTTGCTGGGAGATGCAGTTAATCAGCATATATCTCACGACAGAGAACTATCACAGCAATATTGCACAATATACACAATATTTTGTATTTTCTCACCCCAGCACCCTCTCCTTTTTTGCATAAGGTTTACATATATGAATAATGTAAATGCATGCAAAGAAGGTCATTAATAGGCAATTTGATGCAAATATTTTATCGCAGCCTACTGAGAAGATGGTCAGCTGAGATAAAATAACAACATCTATTTGAAACATGGTAAATGTGAGGCGGGAGGTCCAGGACTCTATCGCGGGTCCTGAAGTTCCTGCTTCACATTTAAAGAGCTGGTTGGAAAAAAGTTGAGCTGGGGTCAGTGCCCACCCCCGGCTCAACCCAGAGCCACCACTTGACTCTCCAGAAGTAAAAAAATTAGAACAATGAGCCCATGTGACAATAACTCACCCATCTTCCTCTCAAAGGCAAAGAGCTGCATTGGGGGTTCAGTGCCCTCAACCTCCCACACCACAAGGACGAGATCCACATTAGGGGTTCAGTGCCCACCCATCCTGACTCCCCTCCCACACCCCAAAAGATTGGATCCACATTGGAGGTTCTGTGTCCACCCATCCCCTCCCCTTTCCCCCCAAATGTAAGTATAAAAACCTGTGGCCCCCGCCCCCTCCAGGCAACCCCATCCCCACTCTCCAAACCTTTCAAAATAGTCTGGGGTCCCTCGGTGGGTCTGAGGCACCCCCTCGTATCAGGCCAAGTCAGCACCATGAAATATGGCACTGATCTGACCTTGCCTCTGTCATGTGACTGGGGCAAAGACTGGGGATTGGACCCAAAGCAGGTAGGCCACCTCTCCCTATCTCAAAGCCAACAATTAAAAAAAAAAAGATATAGGCTATATGGACCCTTGGTTGGATTCTCCTCCGCAATTTTTCAAATGAAATCAATGAGCCCCCCCCCACGGCCGAGCGCACCATACTGAATCAGCCCGTAAGATGGTAACTTTCATAGCAGCACTCAGGCACACATGTGCGTGCATTCATTGGCTTACACCCAGGCAGGTGGCCTTTCTATAACATATGCATGTACATGTGCGCATGTTGTAAAATAGTCTGATTGCGTGCACATATGCACTCAATTTTAAGTGGACGTGCGCCTCTGAGCACAAATGCCGCTTTTACCGCATAAGTGGGGGAATTTTAAAAGTCACGTATACTGATGCTATTGGTCGTTTTCCCAGTTCACCCAGTTCAGGGATAGGACTTACAAACTCCCCTAGTTTAATAGCCTTCCTTCACCCCTTATAGCCCCTACCTTTAAAACCCAGCTGACCTGCCTATATTTTTTTGGTTTTACTACTTACATGCTATCCATAGCAGAAGTAAGGTTAGGCGGCAGGGGACTCGGGCGCATGCCAGTGCCATAAGTATTTACGTACGAATTTCAAGTTTAAATCCAGGATTGCCTATGCCCCGCTCAGGTCACACCCATTTGTGTGCGCAGTGGCAAATATGCGCATATCCGGCCAGCTTTTAAAATCCGCTCGGCATGTGCCGGCCTGCCACAGTCGTACATCCCCTAATTTCGACAAGCATCGGGCTTTCAAAATTCATCTTTTAAGCTTTTTTCTCATAGACACAAAATGAGGAAAAAGCCTTAATAAATCAGGTCCTAAGTCAGCTGGATAATATTGCTCTACCCCCAAATGTCCCCAGCTTGTACCTGACTTATCTAGCTTACCCCTAGATTTATCAAAATGCTATAAATAAAGCAGAAATAGTGCCTGTGATAAAAAAAAGGGGCACGGTTGGGCTAATTACCCTGCTCCCACCTAGGCAATTTATCACACCTGTGCTATTTTTCACTTCCTAGGCTGATTAATACATTGTAAGAGAGAGAGAGAGAGAGACTCTGTGTAGAGTCAGTCTGACACTCGCTATATAAGTAGCGAGTGTCAGACTACTGGGGGGATTGGAAGGTGGGGGGTTAGGGGGTGGTGTTACACAAATATTCTGAAGTATTCATAGTAAAATTGACATCACTAAAAATTTGTAGTCATTATAATGGATGAAAAGTATAACTGGAGGAGTAGATTTAACACAATACCCCAAATCCCCCTCCCACCTTCCGAAACCCACCCCAATTCAAAGTGCCCCTCTACTTTGGTACACATATAGAAAGTGTCAGACTGACTCTATACACAGTCTCTCCATCTCGCTCAATATTTTTACTATAATGGTATCACAAGCACAACACATCGGACGCTAACGGACCTCATTTCCATGAACTCTGTCCAGATTCCTCCCACTGGAATATGTATTTATTTATTTTTAATTATTTATTGGCTTTTGTATACCGTCACTCGGGGTCCATCGTAACGGTTCACAACAATAAATAATCATATACAATAAATATACTAAAATCAACTTCATCGAACTAAAAAATAAAACAAATTACAAACATTCAAATAAAAGCATCTCATAAAACAAATCAAATACACTTATGGAACAGCTACCTCTCCCTCCTCCTATCTCTTATGACTAATGCATGATGGTAACAATAACACCCAAACAATCTTCACTAAAACAGGATAAATACCCAATGTGGCATTTGCGTTGCATTATTTATTGCGTGCTTTAGAGCATTTATGTGCCAGTTAAGGCCCTATCGCAAAATGATAATTGACACTGTTATCTTGTCTGTTTACACTGGAATAGGTAAATCAGTCTCTTGTCTCCAAGGTTTTCATGCAGTTTGAATAGTCTTCTGGCTGAAAAACAGAGCAACAACTAACTAAGACCCTGTTTGTAGAAGGCTATTTGCAAGCAGGTTTGATACCATTTTGGCACTAGCCAAGTAGATTTTCAAGAGATCTCCCATGTGCTATTAGCATGACTGTGACCAGTTAGTGGAAAGAATGGTTTCTTGGTGCTTGGTGGATGATGAGAACTATCCATATTTGCAGTACAGAGTTACTATATTGTTCCCATTTTCTTTGCAAAGTTACTGGAACATGTTCTAAAAGATATATTAAGTATTTATAATTTGCACTATACGTTATAACGTTTGAAATTTCTATATTTATTTTTATAGGTCTATTTTTATTCTATAATTTTGTTATATTTAAGTGGTCGAGAAATGCATAAAAATACGTTAATAAAATAAATAAATGTAAATTTTTGTGTAATTGGATGCCCATGGGCTGGTATGGATAAAAATCCCCCCGGGCCAATATTTTCCCACAATCTGCCCCTTTAGGAGATAGTATGATATTAAGATACCATGAACTTTTTAACATCATTATTAGTGTTACTGTAAAACTCCTAGCTAACAAGTGTTGTTTAAATATCATTTCTGATCTTATTTTTACAATTTTAATATTTAAAGCTAAAGTCCACTTCTGCTTAAACAATATCAGTAAAGTAGAAAAAAATTGTCACATGTTTTTAATCAGCTTTATTATTTTGCTCAGCCCTCTTTTGCCCTCTCTACAGAACTCCAAACTAGACATCTCTCACTTGTTCTCTTCTAAGAGGTTTATATTGATTTAAAGTTAAAAATGAAAAAAAAAAATCTAATAAAAATGTGTGTGATATTTTATTTGTACTTCAGTGTTCCCAAGGGAGGAAAAGTTCATTAAGTCAAGGAAAGAATTTCAAGCCTTGGAAATTTTGCTGTTATTAGTTTTCTTGATTAATTAATTAATTTTGCAAGCTGACACTGGTGACCAACAGTAGTGAAGAAATTCCCACTTATGGGATTTGTATCATGGCTTTAAAAGAATGCTGTTACCAGCACAAGAGTCAGCATCAATCTTACTATTTTGACAAACTCCCTACTGTGATGCTCCCTAATTGAGACTCATGGGGACAAATTTTCATTTTTCAGAGGTTTGGAAAACATGGTCCTTGTATGTCCTGACACACTATTATGAGTTATTTTTTGTCATTTTTGACTTGGTTGGATTGGCCAGAACCAACTAGCTTGTAACTAGAAATGGAATTTAATTAACAAATGATGTCAGGCTTACCTTACTCAACAAAGCTGCAAAAATAGCTTTGTAAATGGCCATTACTTGCAACTTCTGAGAAGCAGGCCTACTCAAAAATCAGTGCATCTCAGTTTTTCTTAGTGCCTCAAACTGGGTGACTTGAACATACAGTAGATATAGAAAGTCTATACTCCTGCAATAATATTCACCTCTTGTTGCCTTACAGCTTGGAAGTAAAATACATTAAACCAGTATTTATCCCTTTTATATCCTACCCAAATCTGTTAAGTGAAAAATATATTCCAGAATTCTGTAGAAAATGAAGTAGAAATAAAAGCATGGAATAGCATGGTTGGGTAAGCATTCTCCCTTCCCCCATTGCACTTCAGTAGCAATCCAAAATACTTAAATCTCGGCTGTAATCATTTGCCTACAAAAGCACACAGGCATATTGCTGTCCTCTGAGTGTTATAGTGCACTGATTCACATGATGACAGAATAGTTTCAGCAGTTCCTGTTGGTTCTCTCTGTTGGGAAGTGCATTTCAAAGCAAACGCCCAACCATGAGTACCAAGAAGCTGCCAAAAAAAGTCTGGAACAAAGTTGTGGAAAGACAGAGATCTGGGGGTAGAAAACAACTGCAAAGTCCTTAAATATCCCTCAGAGCATGGTTAAGAAATCATAAGGCACTCCTAAGACCCTGCCAAGATCAGGCCATTCCTCCAAACTGGATGACCAAGCAAGAAGGAAAAAAGATTTTGTTTATTCATTCTATTTCTTCATTTATTTCCTATTAAAGTCAATGGGGAAAACAATACAGTCTATTCTGGGCTTCAAAATTGGAGTTTTCTACTCATTTCTAATGAAATGTGTGGGTAGACATCATCAGAAAGGTGAAGAGCACTCCCATCGCATTAAGACTGTGTTAACATAGCACCTAAAGTGACCTGAATAGCTCAAAGAACTGTAATAGGGCAAACAGTACCTGCAGTGTAGGAATTCTCTAAAGTACCATGAGAGGAGCAAATCAGTAGCAAGAGTGGCCAGAATACCTCAAACGTCAAAAAAAGGGGCAAAGGGTACCACCAACAGTGGCATGGATCCCCCAATGCAGCATGAGAGGGGCAAAGTGGCACCAAGTGTGGCATGAACAGCTCAAGGCACCATGAACATGGAACAAAGCACCAAAAGTGCAGGAAACACCCCACAACACCATGAGAGGAGCAAAGTAGATACATATAATGGCAAAACACCCAACAGCTCCAAATGAAGGGCAAATGGCACCAACCAAATTGTTTCAAAGCCCTAGGCAGTAAGAAGCCAGAGGAAATCCCTAGAGAAGGCCTTATGTGTTTCCATACGGCATCATTAGGGGATGGAACTGACAGTTCAGGCTTGGAGTTAGTCTTCCTCCTTTGCTGTGGGTATAATCTCAGCTCTGTCAGTACCATCTCCCTCTTCTACCTCCTCACTGGAGGAGATGCTTCTGACTAAAGGTCCCAAATTCTCTTTTGCCATCAGCTGTTCAATATCCTGTGATTTAGGAAATTCAGGACATGATTGTAATTCTTTTTGCAATAATCACGGAACAGCATAGCTTTGAGCACTGCACTTCTACTGCCCTTGCCTTTTGCTGTGGTACAACTCATTGAAAGCTAAATATCAGATGAGACTAATAGTCAGTAAGAGCTGTCAGGGAAGGGAGTTTGATGAAAAAGTCCAAACGGCATGAAACCATTAAAGGTGAGTGAGTTAGGTTTGTGTGAAGAATCAGATTGTTGGAGCAAGGCAGCTGAACCATCCATAGGTACCAAGAATGGGTGGGAGTTAGTGGTAGTACTGGTGTTTAAAATCACATATGGTAGGTCCAGAGCAACACAGTGAGAAGAATGGCATCAAGACTCTAAGATGTACAGCAAAGGCTGAAGCAGGAAGAAGAATGGTATTAAAAGACCAGGCACCAGGAGGGGCAAAGTGATGCCAGCAGTGTGATGAAGAGTCCAAGGGTACATAAATGGTGCAGCAAGTGTACAAAGCATCAGCTTGATAGGGAAAGACTTGCAAGTACTGTGAGGGAAGATATTTTGAAAGAAGCAGGAAGGCAGACAGAACCGAGGCAGAACTACCCAATGGTATAAAGAGTGGGTTGAAGCAGCAGCAGTCCTAAAATTTAAAATCACTAATGGTTGATGCAGATCAATACAACAAGAAGAGTGTTATCAAGGCCCCCCCAAGATATACAACGAAGGCTAAGGCAGGAAAAATAATAGCATTGAAAGTCCAAGATACCAAGAGAAGCAAAGCAATACCAGAAGTGGCATAAAGGGCCCATGGGCCCATGAGTGGTGCAGTAAGCATGCAAGCAAAGGATTGTCAAAGCAAGACCAAAGTTGGCAAGTTTCATAAGGGAAAAGAGCTTTGAAAATAGCAGGAACAGACATGGAACCACCTGAAGGTACAAAGAAAGGCTTGAAGCAGCAGCAGTAGCAGCAACACTGGTAATTAAAATCACAAATGGTAGGTGCAGAGCAACACAGAAAGAAAAGTGGCACAGCTTAGTAAGCAGAGTTAGAATGCTTGGCAGTGGCATACTGTGTCTAGTGGCTGGCTATGCATATGTAGTGTCCTACTGTTTTACAATATAGTACTGCACCCAATAACTCTCATTGTTTGAAAAAATGTCTCAAACACACTGAATGTGTTCTGACCATTTTTGCACACACACACAAACTATGAAGCAGAGAAGAAACAGAGAAGGCTCGGGCTGGTGTTTCCTGCAATCTGTCTCTGAAACTAATAGTTGCTACAGATTAGTAGCAAGATTGAGACAGAGTTATAGAATATAGCATAAAGAGTGAGAAAGAGAGATAAAGTGGCAGCATAATTCCAGAAGCATAAAGTGTGGGATATGAAAAACAACACAGAGGCATGAACACCCCCCAAGGTCTAGAGAGCAGGGTATCCTAAACTGCCCAGATGCATCAAAATCCTCAAGGCTTAGAGTATGGGGATTCACAAACAACACAGAAGCATCAAAGCTCCCAAGGCATCATGAGAGGGGCAAAGGGAACCAACAATGTTATGCTCAGGCTTGTGGACCCTTGGCCGACAAGAGGGTGGTATACCTTTCGGAGGGTCCGTAGGCTCTCTTGTCGGGTGGCGAGGCAGAACAGGAGGCGGGACCAGCTGACCCTTGGCACTGGAGGCTGAGGCGAGTACAGAGGCGATGGAGAGACGAGATGAGGTGCTGTGTCTTCACCACTGGTGGTCTGCGGTCCCCCCGGGAGGAGCCCGTAGGGACCCGACCGCTGGGACTTAGGTGGACCTATGGAGGTCAGAGCAACGGTGCAAAAGCCAACTGGAGCTTCGCCCTGGAAGCCCGCGGTCCCCCCAGGAGGAGCCCGTAGGGACCCGGGCCGCTGGGACTTAGGTGGGCCCTTGGAGACGGAGTCTTGAGGGAGTCCTAGGTCGAGTGCCAGAGGGTCGTCGCTCACCAGTCCAAAGTCGTGCACCAGAGAATCACCGCTTGCCAATCCGAAGTCAGGAACCAGAGAATCACCGTAAGCCAATCCGAAGTCAGGAACCAGAGAATCACCGTAAGCCAATCCGACGTCAGGAACCAGGAAGACAAAGCAGAAGCCAAGCTCGAAGAACTCACCGAAGCAAGCAGACTGGACAAAGCTCACAGGAGACGTTGCCAAGTCGAGGAATGAGCAGAGGAAGCCTCCTTATATACTTCCTCTGCTCTGGATCATTGGAAGCAGGTGAGTCTAGTTAAAGGGACCAGGTCCCTTTAAATGCAAATGAGTTGATGGCGGCCATCTTGGATCCTATGGCGGCGGCCATCTTGAATCCTCCCGGCACTGAAGACGCTGAGCCCCGGGGAGGCTAGGAGGGCTCCCGGCGAGGGGGCACCCCGTGGACCCACTCCAGCCCGCAGGAACAACTGCCCTGGGTCTGGGCTTCCTTTGGGGCTGTTTGCCGCGGCGGGTCGCCGCTGCAGCCAGGTAGGGGGGGCGCGCCCACGGGCGGCCGCGGGGTGTGAAACACAACAAAAATAGCTGTATGAACAGTTCAAGGCACCAAAAGAGTAGCAAAACACATACCAACAGTAGCATGAATACTCCCAAGGTGCTGTAAAATGGCAAACAGTAACTGTAGTGGTAAGTGTTCTCCAAGGCATCATTAGAGAGCCATGAGCAGGCTCAGCAGGAACAATGGCATTCTTAGACAGCAAGGCGTAGAGCCAGAAAATAGTAGGGTGAGAGGGTGTTAACATTCTCTCTATTGATGAATAAAATATCCCAGTAAAATAACAGAGATAAAGGGTGGGAAAATAAGGCCAGGATCCTAGAAAGGTACAAGAAAACAGCAAGGTGGAGAACCAGAAAAGTAGTGGGATGGGAGGAGAAACTTGTAATTTTTTTCTTTTTACATTGGGTATACAACAACCATGAAAGAAGTAGAGTGGGAGAATTAGGCTGGGATCCAAGTAGAAAACAATATAGAGGATTCAAAACCACAAAGATGTAGCAGCCAGGGCAGAGTGACAGCAGGTCCCCAAGGTGTAGCGTCAGAGGTAGTGCAGAAAGGCAGAGTGATAGCAAGACCTCCCAAGGTGAAGTATCAGAAGTATGGCAGCAATGCTGCAAGACCTTGAATTTGTATCATCAGATGCATGGCTATAAGACAGATTGGTAGTAAGATCCCCAAAATGCTTCAGTCACCCTGCCACTTGCATGGGAATTCAAGAAAATCCTGCAAAGGCAGATTGATTTTTAAGAAGATCAATTTTTCCAATGACTCTGGCCGCCAGTTATGAAGAATGAAGGCTCATTTTTTACAATAAACTGGAGCTAAATATTTCCAAAACTCAGTTTTTAATAATTCAGAGATCTCATTCTAAAGTTCAACGAACAACCATTATATTAGAGAATATGAGCTTTCCTTTGAGCCCCAATATAAAAAATCTAGGTATACTTCTTGACTCCTCTTTAACATTTCATCCACAAGTCAAAACAGTTACTAAATCAGGTTTCTACTAGAGATGAGCTTTGTTTTTCTGGCTTGGGTCGGGTTTTGGTTCAGGCGCTTCGTGGGAAAACTCGTTTTCCCACGGATCGTTTTTTGCCAAAAATAAAACTGGAACCCAAACCCAAAACTGGAAAAACGAATAAAAACAAAACAAAACACACGAATAGGGAAAAAAAACACAAATTGGGGAAAAAAACACCCGAAACCCTTAAATTTTACTTTCTTACACCCCCCCCCCACCATCCCGATCCCTCCCCAAGACTTACTAAAAGTCCCTGGTGGTCCAGCAGGGTCCCGCGAGCGATCTCTCCCTCCATGCCGTCGGGCTATCGGCGCCATTTTGAGTCATAGCAGGCCTGACGGCATGGAGGGAGAGATCGCTCGCGGGACCCTGCTGGACCACCAGGGACTTTTAGTAAGTCTTGGGGAGGGATCGGGATGGTGGGGGGGAGTGTAAGAAAGTAAAATTTAAGGGTTGGGGTGGGTTTTTTTTGGTTTTTTTTAAATAAATGTGCCCCTCCCCCTGCACTAACCTGAAAAACAAATGTTTCCCGAAGCTTGGGGAAAATCCGTTTTGTGGTTCAGGTCCCCCTGAACCCCCTGAACCACAACGAATTAGGCAATTTCGGTGAAATTGCCTAATTTGTAATTAACGAATGCACATCTCTAGTTTCTACAAGCTATGAGTACTATGTGGCCTAAAACATCTGCTGGACAAGTCTTACTTCCAGATGATTGTGCAGGCTTGTATTCTGCCCCTCGTTGATTACTGCAATTCCATCTACTTAGGTCTCCCTGCAAAGATTTATTTATTTATTTTATTTTATTTATTTTAGATGATAAAACCATTGCAGTTACTCTTGAATGCAGCGGCTCGCTTAATATCTGGTAACAAACGCAAGGAACATATTTCATATTATATTTTAATTGACCTTCACTGGTTACCAATTATCCAACGGATACAGTATAAGATTTGCATTACAGTTATCAGACTGATTTCTTCTTTAGTCTCTCCTTGGTGCAATGCACTGCTACATGTGTATTGCCCTTCTCGTCAGCTGAGGTCTTCCCTTCCATCATGACAACATGCTCGGCTCAATACAACAACAGACTGTTCCTTTTCAGTTGCAGCCCCTTTTTTCTGGAACTCTATGCCTGAGGCACTTCGCCTGTCAGACAGTTTAAAAACATTTAAGGCTTTGTTAAAGACACTTTTGTTTAAGCAGACCTATTATTAATCTTGCCTGCCAATTCAATGTTTAAGAGCGGAGTAACATATACGATTTGATAAAGAGATTTATGTTTTATGTGTCATTGATTTGTGAATCTCCACTTTTATACTTGTTCTTTTGTACATCGCTTAGATTTACATTAAGCGATTCACAAATTTTAATAAAGGTTAAAGATTAAAGAAGACATGTTCCCTGGGCATGCTGGCTGGGGGTAGGAAAGATAATGCTGAGACACTTTGACCGGGTCTATCAGATAGCACGTTACAGAAATTTCTGCTGGGGACTCCTTTGCAGTGGTGGCATGGGAATCTTCTGCTGCCAGCTTCTCTAGCTATGGCCTGTGTCAAGACAGATGGTTTCGTGGGGGCAACATGGTTGTGGCCTATTGAAATGGAAGAGCAAGAGCAGTTGACAATGTGCTGCTCATGCTCACACTCCACTCGTTCCCGCACACTACATCTCCATGTTGCCTCTGCCTCTGTTGCTCCTAGTCACGCGCCCTCCTTGCTGTCAGTATCTCTTTCATGTAAGGGAGATGCTGGGACCAGAGGGTAAGTCTCCCTTTCACAAACAATGGCAAACATGTAAGTACTTTTTTCTGTCAGAGGTTTCAGTCTTTCTTGCACCTGCTGCTGCAATGAGTCCACAGTCTGCAATACCTCTGCTTTCATTCCCTCTTGCTCACGAAAACCCTGGTAATAAATACCCCTCCCTAATATTTATTATGAGGATGACCCTGCCCAGGGTGGAGCTTCTGGAACCACAGATCCTCCATGTCATCTGTCATGTAACATCTTTGTTACATTCTTTGTTGCACTTTGTTGCACTTCTCTTAACATTCACCAGGGTTTGAACCTGTGGCCATCAGGGATGTAGGTCTTGCCTGCACCTGCATGTGTACTCTCTCCTAGTAACCATCCACTCATCAACTGGGATTCTGCTTGCTTTCGAACAATTACCCTGCCTACAAACCTATTCCCTGAGGGGCGGATTTTCAGAGCCCTGCTCGCGTAAATCCGCCCAAAACCGGGCGGATTTACGCGAGCAGGGCCCTGCGCGCCAGTAAGCCTATTTTACATAGGCCTACCGGCGCGCGCAGAGCCCCGGGACTCGCGTAAGTCCCGGGGTTTTCGGAGGGGGTGTGTCGGGGGGCGTGTCGGGGGCGGGCCCAAACCGCGCGGCGTTTTCGGGGCGTGTCGGGAGCGTTCCAGGGGCGGGCCCGGGGTGTGGCTACAGCCCGGGGCGGCCCGGGGGCGTGGCCGCGCCCTCCGGACCCGCCCCCAGGTCACGTCCCGGCGCGCAGGAGGCCCGCTGACGCGCGGGGATTTACGCCTCCCTCTGGGAGGCGTAAATCCCCCGACAAAGGTAAGGGGGGGGTTTAGACAGGGCCGGGCGGGTGGGTTAGGTAGGAGAAGGGAGGGGAAGGTGAGGGGAGGGCAAAGGAAAGTTCCCTCCGAGGCCGCTCCGATTTCGGAGCGGCCTCGGAGGGAACGGGGGTAGGCTGCGCGGCTCGGCGCGCGCCGGCTATACAAAATCCATAGCCTTGCGCGCGCCGATCCAGGTTTTTAGCAGATACGCGCGGCTCCGCGCGTATCTACTAAAATCCAGCGTACTTTTGCTTGCGCCTGGAGCGCAAGCAAAAGTAGGCTATTCGCGCTCCTTTTAAAATCCGCCCCTGAGAGTTTTTCTGGGGTCACTGTGACTCCACAAACTTCGGGTCCCACAGTTCCCAAGAAATTGCTCACAGACCACACATGCTTCTCGCTTACCTGGGATTACAAATTGGTCTCAGTCACAGTAGTAATAAAGTAATGAGTTTATTATTAACAAAGAGAAACAGTGATCAAAAAAGATAACACAAAAATCTGTATTGCAGCGAGCAGGGAAAAGGAAAAGGGATTACATAATATTGTTTTCTTCCTATTGAGCTTAACTAAAGACTAAGCACTGCTCTAACTTAAACAGTAACTGTTCCAGTAACTTGGTCAATCTGACTCCAGCTATATGTCTCTCTCTCTTGCTTCCAACTGCTGCCAACCAATTGTCACTTCCTCAGCCAGTTTCTAATTAGCAGTTCTTCCAGGCTCCATAGCAGCAGCAGTGACATCATTAGCGGGCTTTGGCTGAGGTTAACCCCTTCAATGCCAGTTGCTGGTAACTCTGAAATCTTGCCACCTGCTGTCTAGTAGGAGTTTTAAATGACAAACAATAACAGTTACAGTGAAACTAGTATTTTGCCACATCCCCCCCCAACTTAAAAGGAGATCCTGGAGAGTGGTCTATGTGGTCCATTGGTCGGGTCTCAGCAGTTCATTATCAAGGCAGTCCTGGTTCATCATTTATGGAGAGTCCATCTGTATTTTCATATTCACTGCCTTTCCTGTGCTGGATGGTGAAGTTGTATTTGAAGCAGCTTTCCATTTTCTCTTGAGACTCTTTTAATCTGAACCAAGAGATTATGATCTGTAATTGTTATGCCCGTCGGTCACAGACAGCTGCGACCGCTTGTACTTACTTCCTGTACTGCTCTCCTGCCCTCCCCGGGGCTGCTCGCGGCTCAGGCCAGTTTTCACCGCCACGTTCCATGGGACTCCTCATGGCGGCCTGGATGCTGCCGCCATCTTCCTTGACTCCGGGCCTTCCTAGGTGCGTGCGAGTGCTACCGGGCCCTCCTTTGAAGCCTTCACGGTGGGAACCTCGGGGGCATCTCCGGTTGCTGACATCATCTGACCGGTGTATATAAACTCCACCTTCGCCCTCAGCTAGCCGACTTGGCAACAAGTTCCGTACCTCTTTGACTACTGCTATGTGTTCCTGAGACTACGCTTCGTGCCTTGGACCTGAGCCCTGTCTGGTACCTGCTCCTCGGGGGCCAGTGCATGCACTGGGGACTTGCTCTCCTTGCCTACCCCGCTCCTCGGGTTGGCTCTGCGTCTCCTGGGCTCTAACCTGCAAGGCCTCCCCTCCCTCGGGACTACCCGGGACACCTCAACTATCCGTGAGTTCTACTGAGGGACTTCCTTGCTCCTCAGGATTGCGCCCACTGCCTGAACAAGACTGCCGCGCCTCCCGCTCCTCGGGACCTCGCTTACATATTACAGTGACTGCCAGAGCTTCCCCGCGCCTCAGGGTAGCGCTCTCCAGCTTCCCTGGGACTTGTGCGCTTCCCCGCTCCTCAGGGTTGCGTCTACGTACTATATTGAGACTGCCAACACTTCCCTGCTCCTCGGAGTGTTGCTAAGTCATTACTAGAGGCTCAGCTCGGGCTTCCCTGTCCTGCGGGCTGGCCCATGGCATTACATCATCCTACGCTGTACAGTTCCTCCGTTCGGGGTTGCCCTCCGGAATATCTCTTGATTGGCCAAGCCTCATGCCCCCCGCTCTGCGGTCTGTCTGGTATTCCTTTCCTCAAGATCCCTGCCCAGGTATTGCCTCCAGTCCTCTCTCCACGGGGGTCCTCTCCTGGTGCCACGGGATCTCTCTACTGCCTCACCCAGAGCTCTCCGCTATCTCTGACCTCACCTCCCGATGGTGCAGACCTGTGAGGACCTTCCCACAGGCAGCAACAACTTGCATCTTGGGCCAAGGGCCCACATACCCACAAATCATAACAGTGATAACAGTAAAGCCTTGTCCATACAGATATGGCTGCAGAATTTTGAGATCCCACACTAAAGTGAGACATTCCTTCTTTACGGTGACATAGGTCACCTCTCTTCTAGAAGTCTGTGGCTTAGATACACAATGATGTGCTCATCCCCTTTATTATCTCTTTGACTTAATGCAACCCTAGTGCTGTAAGTTGGAGGCATCAAACTGCATGATAAATCTTTGCTTATATTTTTGTGCAGCTAATATGTAGTAATAGCTAATGCAAACATTACAGCTTGAAAGGCTGCTTCATATATTGGGAACCAGCAGATGATACAGGTAGCCATTTCTTTGTCAGATCAGTCAGGGATTTGGCTATTGCACTATACTGGGGCACAAACCTCCTAGTTCTGTATTGCCTCTATTTTAGCTATTTCGTCCTTTAACTATCCACTTCCCACCCTGTGTCCTAACTACTGGACTTCTGCCATTCCTATCTGACACTTGCTGGGTTTAATTGTCAGGCCTGCATCATGGATCTGATCGAATGGGTCTGATAATCATTCCAAGTTTGACTGTAAATAGCTATGTCATATAAATATGCCCTAGCGTGTCCCTGAAGTCCATCTAAAAGTTGATTAACCAGCCACTGGAACATTCCAGGAACATTTTTCATGCCAAAATTCATACAGACCAACCCCCAAAGTATATAGTTAAGCCAGAGTTTATTAACCCTAAGGACCAGAAAGCTAGTGAAATGAATAAATGCATATTAAATGCCGGTACAGCACTCTGCTGTACCGGCATTTAATACTGAAGCCATCCAGAGGACAGAATCTTTCCTTCTCCCGCAGGCTACACTTTGGAGGTTGGGGAGCGGGGGAGGGAGGTTCAGAATAGAGATAGAATTGGGGGGAGAGATCGGGACTGCTCACACACTACATAAGATTTTATTGGAGACCTTGGGAGGGAACGGGAGGGAGCAGGGCTACTCGCATGCTACATAAAATTTTATTCAGGAGATCAGGATGGAGCATGGCAGGCTGTGACTCTGCAGCTACTTGTGTGTTTTTTTTAATATTTAAGGAGGGAGGAAGTTCTTTGGCTAACTTTAGGACTACTTTTTTGCCGACCAAATTTAGGCCTGGATTCATCATTCTTCGCAGAATGATGAATCCTGTGAAAACGGGGTTTGGGGGAGGGGCAGGCCTGAGAAAGCCCGTAGCCTTCGACCACAGCGGTGTGCCGGCTGCCGGCTTTCGCACCGAATTGCGCCACGCTACTGCCGACAATAATGTTAGTAACATTATCGCCAGCAGCGAAGCCACCGCTGACTCCGCTCCCTCCCCACCCCGACTCCTCCCCTCCCCTCCCCCTAATTTGCATTATATCGCACGTGAAAAGGCCCTTTTTGCATGCGATATGGCTTTATCGCGTGCGTTAGGACCCTAATGCACGCGATAAAGCTTTTGAAAATAACCCCCTTAGCCAGAAAACTTTACTTGGCTAGGGCTGATATTTAGAGTTATCTGGGTGAATGTAAACCATATCCCAGAATGCCCATATCCTGCCCCTTTATTTTATCTGTCTAAGGTTTAGCCGTGAAATGACTTAAATGGCTAAAACATAACTGTTCTGCTTAGAGTGATATTCAAAACACAGTCAGGCCGATACAACACAGATGGAGTGTACTGTTAGCCTGCAATTGGACGCGCGTTTTCCCTATTAGGTTTGCGTGCGCGATTCAGAAAGAAAAATGTACAGCCAAGCTGCACATTTTACTTTCAGAAATTAGCGCCGACCTTTGGGTCGGCGCTAATTTCTTCCGGCACCGGGAAAGTGCACAGAAAAGCAGTAAAAACTGCTTTTCTGTGCACCCTCCGACTTAATATCATAGCGTTATTAAGTCGGAGGTCCCGAAGAGTAAAAAAAGCAAAAAAAAAAAAAAAATGTGAATTCAGCCCGCGGCTGTCAGACTGAAAACCGGAAGCTCAATTTTGCCGGCATCCAGTTTCCGAGTCCGTGGCTGTCAGCAGGCTTGAGAACCGACGCCGGCAAAATTGAGCATCGGCTGTCAAACCCACTGACAGCCACCACTCCTGTCCCTAGCGCCTCTTTTTACCGCCGGGCCTAATTTAAATAAATTAACTTACTGTATCGCGCGCACAGGAGGTGTGTCCTGTGCGCGCGCCGGGAGATCAGGCGCTCGCGCGCTCTCCCGCGTTTTTTACTGTATCGGCCCTAGTGTTTGTCCAGTTAAGTGTTGAACTTAGCTGGACAAGTCCTTTTGAATATTGACCTCCCAAAAGTGGCATGAACATCCTAAGGCACCATTAAGGTGAAACAAAGCAGCAAAGATGCAGAAAAAAAAAAATCTCAAGCACTGACAGAGGGATAAAGCAGCACAAAGAGTGGCATGAAGATGCCAAAGCACCATGAGAGGTGCAAAGAAGCCACCCACAATGGCAAGAACACCCCAAGATGTAGAGCCTGGGGTATGGCAGGAAGACAGAGTGGCAGAAAGACCTCCAAGTTTTAGCATAAATGATGTAGCAGCAAAGCAGAGTGACAGCAAGATGCCAGAGGTATATAATCTAGGATATGGCAGCAAGCCGGAATGGCAGAAAGACCCTTATGGTATAGCACAAGGGATATAGCAGCAAGGAAAAGTGACCAAGATTCCCAAGGTGTAATGAGTATTGTATAGTGGATGGAAGCAAGGCAGAGTGGTAGCAAGACCCTGAAGGTTAGTGTCAGGAGCAGAGCAGCAAGGCAGATTGGTAGCTGGACCCTCAAGGTGTAGAGTCTGGGGTTTGGCAGCATGGCTGAGTGGTTGCCTGACCCCTCCCCCCCCCTTAAGTTATACATCAGGGGTATGGCAGCAAGGTATAGTGGCTGCAAGAACCCCATGGTGTATCGTCAGAAGCAGGGTCAGAGGCCAGAGATCAGAAGTCAAATCCAAAACCAGGAGCGGAAGCTGGAGGCGTAGTCAGAAGAGAAGCCGGGTCAGAAGCCAGAGGTCAGAAGACAGCAGAGACGATCCAGGGATCAACGCAGCAACTAGAGACTCAGGAAAACTGAGTGAACCTCGTTGCAAGGTGAGGGTTTGGTCCCAGGGGTTCTTAGGGGCTGTTCCTGAGTTCCTGCTCTGGCCCCTTTAAATCTGGAGCCCCTGCATGCATGCGAGCCTAGGGGGCGGGGCCAGAGATGGGGAATCAGCGGCGTCTCCCTCGCAGAGAGGACGCCGCGGCAGGCAGCGATACAGGCCTAGATGGCCTGGGAAGAGTCCACGCGGGCTGGGCCGGCCCCGAGGCAGAAGGAGGGACCGGGGCCCGGCCCGGTCCCGTAACACTTAAGCCAGCTCCAGCTCGATATTGGCTAAGTTAGCTGGATCACTTTACTCTGCCCCAGAAAGCCCCTGGAATACCTCTTTTTTTAAATCCAGCTAAATCTTAGCCAGAGAATGACTTACCTGGTTAAATTTGTGTGCCCAGATATTCAAAAGTCAGCATTTAGCTGGAAAACTCACAAGTTATTTGGCTAAATGCCTTTGAATTTTGTGTGATTTTCTTGAACTTTAGTCCACTTTCTTTTTAAACTTGTAGTTCTGGGTTTTATTTTGTTTATGGGAATAGTCCCCAAATGCAGTGAACTTTTTTTTTAAAGGAAACTAGGACTGTGTAATCCTGTCAGTGGTGGCTCATAAAAGGTAGAAACACTGAACCCCACTCTACAGAAGACAGAAATCCACGGGAACTGAGCCAGCACATCATGTGTATCTGGGCTCACTGATGAATGAGTAGATCAGGACTCATTTGGAATAGAGAATCACAATAAAGGGCGTTTGCAATTTATTTTGTTTCCATCTGTAAGCGAGGATCAAACACAGCACAGCAAGCTACCACTTTCTTGGGAGGAATGTGACTGAACAAAATAAAACAAAACCCTTTAATGTAAGATTTAGGGCTGTACACAAGTGGGAGTCTGTACCATATTTGGCCAAAAGACAGTTTCTTTTACATAAACATCTGGCCTAGTCCATTGAAGTAGTAATGAAATGTCTCATTGCAGGGACTGGAGATTAAGTGGAGGTACTAGAGTAGGGGTGGGAAACCTTGGTCCTGAGAGCCACAAACAGACCAGATTTTCAGGATATCCACAATGAATCTGCTCTAGAGAGATTTCTATATAATGGAGGCAGTGCATGCATATCTTTTTCATGCAGATTCATTGTGGATACCCTGAAAACTTGCGATGGAGAAGGTACAGAGAAGGGCTATCTAAATGATAAGGGGAATGGAACAGCTCCCCTATGAGGAAAGACTAAAGAGGTTAGGACTTTTCAGCTTGGAGAAGAGACGGCTCAGGGGGGATATGACAGAGGTGTTTAAAATCATGAGAGGTCTAGAACGGGTAGATGTGAATCGGTTATTTACTCTTTCGGATAGTAGAAAGACTAGGGGGCACTCCATGAAGTTAGCATGGGGCACATTTAAAACTAATCGGAGAAAGTTCTTTTTTACTCAACGCACAATTAAACTCTGGAATTTGTTGCCAGAGGACGTGGTTAGTTCAGTTAGTATAGCTGTGTTTAAAAAAGGATTGGATAAGTTCTTGGAGGAGAAACCCATTACCTGCTATTAATTAAGTTGACTTAGAAAATAGCCACTGCTATTTCTAGCAACAGTAACATGGAATAGACTTAGTTTTTGGGTACTTGCCAGGTTCTTATGGCCTGGATTGGCCACTGTTGGAAACAGGATGCTGGGCTTGATGGATCCTTGGTCTGAACCAGTATGGCATTTTCTTATGTTCTTATGTTCTTAACTTGGCCTGTTTGTGGCTCTCGAGGACTGGAGTTGGCCACCCCTTTACTAGAGTCATAGGGGGCCATTTTCAATAGCTTTTGCACGTGAAAATTCCCTTTTTGCGTGCGATAGGGGTGATCGCGGTGGAGTCGGCCCCAGAAGAGGAGGAGTCAGGGTGGCACCAGGGCCGACGCTGCGGAGACATCGCTGGCGGCGAAAGGTAAGGACCCTTATCGCCGCCAGTTTCACGCCGAATAACTTCACTTTTTATGGAGTTATTCAGTGCAAAAGCCGGCAGCCAGCGCACCGCAGTGGTGCGATGGCTGCCGGCTTTCGCAGGCCTGCCCCCCCCCCCCCGCCCCCCGGTACCGCACGATTCATTATTCTCTGCGAAAATAGTGAATCCGGACCATAGTGTTAGCAGACTCTTGTTAATTAATCTTGCAGCGAATGCTAAGGAGCTAATTTTCAAAGAGGTTCCTTATGTAAAAATTGCACATAAGCACATTAAGTAGCATTCATGCATGCATATGTTCTTTCATAAACGTCGAGAGTATGCACATATTTTTGGTTTTGCATGTAAATGTTACCGGGGGCAGGGGCAAAAGGGCGGTCTAAGGACAATCCAGGGAGGGGGCTCAGAAGTACGCATGGTAGCTGCGGTTTGAATACTGAACTTGTTTGTATACTTTTATGCCGTCAAACTGAATCGCGCAAGTGAAAGCAGGCTTGTCTGTTGTCTGCCATTTTTGAGTAGGTGGTCCGGGATAACTGGTGGAGATTTAGGGTGAAGTGCTAGAGAGTCTAAGTCGGGGGGGGGGGCCCAAACTTTTCCAGAGAAAGGCCATATAGGACATTTCAAATCACCATGAGGGCTGAGAGAGCCCCTCCTGAGCTGTTTGCTGAGAAGGGTATGAGGTGGGGAGGGGGGGCATGTCTTGCCTTTTCAGTGATTTGAAATGCTGGGGGAGGAAGGTGGAAGGAGGCAGGGTCCCCAGAGGTTTAGGTGTGTGAGAGTGTCAGTAACAATATTTCTAGATTTCTACAAAGTTCGCAACTCTGCTACACTCCCACAGGGCCGGTGCTAGTTTTTTTGCTGCCCTGAGCGAACAATTACTGTGCTGCCCTCCCTTCACCCACCGTTCATTCATTCTCTGTCCCGGGACACCAAAAAAAAGCCCAGCTCCCTTCAGTGATGCAAACTTTCAAAACTGACCTCCACCCCTTCCAAACCCTTGGCTGGTGCAAGGGAATTAGGTGCCCTAGGCGAACCTTATAGCCTTGCACAACGTCCCCCTCCCCATTCCCACACACACAGTTAAGAGTTATGCATTCATATTTTACATGAATGATATCAAAGTACAGTATTCTGAGGTAAAAATATCACTTACATTATATTTACATGCACTGCTGTGATGCCAACCAGAAATCCTTGCAAAAAAGACACTTGGAACCCATTTGGTATTAGGCCTATTGTGATATATGCTGGGTGTGTACTTGACCGTCCAAAATCCTTAAAACACTAATACACTTCCTATTAGGAGAATGCCTCACCTCATTCACACCTGCAGAACATAAACAGAATTTCTAACCAAGTACAGAATAGAGCAACCATAAAGTAGAAATACAAACATGCAGACAAAAACTGAACTGGAAACCGCAAGAAGCCAGATACTCTATGCAATGCAACAATGAAAAAACAGAACCATCACCATTTCTCAAATATCAAACAATAAAATCAGGAAATAAAATAAATACATTATCATACTACTAAAAACATGCTAATAATATTTAAGAAAAAGCTGCTGAATAAAAAATCAAATCATTAAAAGCTCATATACAAGTTTTTTAAAATGTCTCAAACACCAATAATATATTTCGAAAGAGTAGACACAGCAAATAACACCTGAAAAATAAAACTAAAAAGGATTTTAAATATGCATGCTCTCCATACCTGGGAACTTTGATTTCCAGTCTTCCCGAGATTGTCATGGATTAGTGGGAGAGGAATGCACAAACGTTCTCCTCGCTTTCTTATATTCACTCAAACATACAAGCACATACTCACATATGCTCTCTCTCAGATAAACCTGCAGGTGTCTTCAGTTTTTCTTTTTTTGGGATCTACCAGCAGCGTCAGGTCCTCGTCTTCATTTCAACTGCTGGCAGGTTGGAATCCACCTGCAGCACCCATTCTCTCTCTCTCACGCACACACACACACACACAAACACACACACAGAGCTCCCATTTATACACATGCACTTTTGCCAGCAACCTCGGAGCCTCTCTCGTTCCTCTGCTGCCATTGTCACTGCTGCCGCGAGGCTATTGAGAAGGCACCGATCACTGCTACTGGCACTGAAGCCCATTCTGCTGCCTCCTCTGTGCAGGACCCATGGTACTAAAAATTTGCAGAGCTTCCAGTTCCTCCATGCTGATCTCGTACATTGCAAGATCAGTATAGAGAAACTGCAATTCTTGCACATTCCCAAAGATAACATATGCCAATCACTAAAAATTAAAAAATGATTTTTTGTTTACCTTTGCTGTCTGATCTTATTTTTCTAATTGGTTTGTCACAGGCTTTTTGTTTTTCACTTTCCCTTTCTTGGCCTTTTGCCAATTCCTTTCACAAGGTCTCTTTTTTTTCTGTTTCTTCTCGATCCACCTGTCTTCTTCTTTTCTTCGCTCAAACATACACTCAGGCTCTCATTCTCACATGCTGTCTCCCTCTCACACTCATACTCAGACTCTCATTCTCACTCGCTGTATCTTTCTCACACACACACTCAGGCTCTCATTCTCAAATGCTGTCTCTCATTCACATACACACACAGGCACAGGTTCTCACACTCACATGCTGTCTCACACACGGTTCTCACTCTCAAATGCTCTCTCTCATACATAAATACACACTGTCTCTCTTTCACATGCTGTCTTTCACACAAACACACACACAGGCTCTCTCACTTTCTCATGCTGTCTCACACAGACTCTCATTCTCACATGCTGTCTCACACACACACACACACACACACACACTCACATGCTGTCTCTCTGATCATACAGGCTCTCACTCTCACACCCATTCTTTCAAGTCCCTGTCTCTCACACATAATCTCTCAACTCACTATAATACACATACACACTCTGCAAGACCTCACCTCTTGGCCTCCTCTTTGTGGCTTGCGCATAGTTAAGCTCTGGAATTCATTGCCAGAGGATGTGGTTACAGCAATTAGTGTAACTAGGTTTAAAAAAGGTTTGGATATGTTCCTAAAGGATAAATCCATAAACTGCTATGAAAGTAATTAATAAGCAATAGTAGCTTGTGATCTATGTAATGCGTGGGTACTTGCCAGGTACCTGTGACTTGGATTGGCCACTGATGGAAACAGGATACTGGGTTTGATGGACCCTTGGTCTGACCCAGTATGGCATATCTTATGTTCTTATGTGGCCCTAATCTTCTCAGGCTGCTACAAGGTGGGATTTGCGATGGCCCTGCTACAATCTCTACTGGCGGGTTGTCAGTGCTATTTGTCTAAAGTTAGTCTTTCAACCCAAGTACCATATATTATTAAACAAGCTGCAGTTCAACCACTCCGTGGACTAAGCTTTTACTTCCAAATGGTTGATTCTTTGATGATCAAAGGCTTGGTAGAGATGGGAAAAAAGTGAACATTTGTTACAATTTTTGCTCTGGTTAAATGCGATTGGCCAAATATGAACAGAGTGCTACATTAGCAAATACTGATGCAAATGGTGACTGTTCAAGGTGAGAAATGCATTTTAATATGGTCACTGTATAAAAATAAATGCCAGTGAAAAACATTTGCTCCGTGGAGGAATGTGAGCCCATGATAACCATCTTCCTTGCTATGCGTGTTTCTAAACATCACTCTCATTCCTTCATTCATTATTCAGTTTCCTGGTTGGAAAATTATTTTTGATGCGGTTTCTTCGTAAAATAACACGTGGCCATTGGTGCAGTATGCACATTCTGAAATTGTGGTCATTTGTGTCATTTTATGCTCTTGATTACCTGGGACTTCTGCTAAACATTTTCACTGTCACCTTTGTTGGGCTGTGTCTTAACTTTTTTTCCCCTAATTTACATCTTTGGCAAAACCATTTTAAGATCAGCCCATATTTACTCTTAAAGACAACTTAGCTGTATCTAGTTGATCTAGCTGATAGTGCAAGTCGTTCATTATAGTTTGTTAACATTGCTGTTGCATGTGCTGCCACTCCTTGAAACTGGGAACCAGATCAAATACAAGGGCCATTTGGATTTGTCTAGGCTTGGAGCATCTATGGAGACAATACTCTCAGCCCTCGGAGGAGATGTAGCCTGGGCTACTGAAATCAGGTTGTTTTTTTTCAGGAATAATCCAAATAGGCACATTAATTCCTTGCCTATCCGTATCCTCTATTCCATCCTCTCTCTCTTTTGTCTTCTTCCCTTCCCTCATGTTTGTTTCCCTGTGGTTGGTAAACTGTGATTTTATTGTAACTGAAATTCAGTGTTAGCTGAAAATCTGCCTTGAGACTAACTTTGTAAGGTGGAATAAATAAATAATTGGTAGCTTACGTTTCATCACATATATACAAGTATATATAACAGATATGTTTTGTGGATTTCCTGAGAAAATAAGATTTTTTTGGGGACCTGAAAGGTTCATGGCTGAACAACTTCCTCTACAGCAATGTCTCCTGATTGGTTCAGAATAAAATAGCTTGACCATTGTCCTGTGGACTAGGACAGGAATAGCTGCTCAGATTAGATGGGTCAATTGATAATAACAATAATTTGAATTGTGTTTACACCTTTCATTCATTTTCTATCATCATCTACTATGTTTCTATGTTCTGAATGACTCTATGGCTTGATGGCTTGCAGTCAAACAAAAGGGACAAATAGAAAGGTATTCTGCAAATGCAAAGTAGTTGAAAAATAAAGACCTATAGCTATTCAGTCCTTGACTTCCAACATCAGTCACCATCAGAAGGATGAACATGATAAATATCTTAACTCAATCTAAAAATTACTGAGTATTACTATGACCATATGGAAAACTGGAACAGATCCCAACATAAGTAGAGAAAGCCTATAAAACAGGACAAATGGAATATGGACAGAAAACAGTGGTCATACTTTTCCAAATGTTCAGTAAATATTTCTTTTAATGAAAGCAGAGAGTCATCTACTTCTTGCTTTAATTCATCATAGAGTCAACGTACTAGCCCATATTAGAACATAAGGATAATGTGTTTTACCTCCCATTGTTGCATGCCCTATCTGCGGCAAGCTTGCGACCGGGTCTACTCACCTCCGGCGCCTAGCTCCCAGTCCTGGCCCGTCTTCCCTCACGGCTTCCCTTGTCTCCTCGGCCGTCTCTGGCTCCACTTCAGACCTCCCCAGCCCCTGGCGGGTCTCCCCACTTGTGTCACGGGGAGATACCGCCATCCAGCATCCTGCTGCTCTCTAGGCGCAAGCGTACCTTGCTGTCTTTTAAAGGGGTTGCTGCGGGAATCCAACCCATGGCCCTGGAAGATGACGACACCGGGCCCTGCTATATATAGGCAGGGCCCGCCACTAGTTCCTTGCCTTGGCAACAGGTCTCCACACTTGTTGTGTGCTCGTTGCTTGTTCCTGACTTTGTTCCTGGTTCCTGTTCCTGACTTTGTTCCTGGTCCCTTCCTAGTCTTGTTTGGACTGACCACTGGCTTTGACCCTTGCTACGCTTCAGACCACGCTCAGGGCTGACCTCTGGCTTTTGATCCTTGCTACGCATCGGACCACGCTCAGGACTGACCACTGGCTTCGATCCTCGGTCTTCTTGACCTCCGTACCTTGCCTTGCCCACTGCCTGCCCAGATGACTTAGTCTCCTGATGCCTTCCTGGACTTGGCCTCCTCAGGCTTTGGCCTACTACTACCCGGGTGCCACTTGTTCTTGCTCCTGGCCCTTCTTGACGCTCAGGTCTCTGGATCCCTGCCTTGTCCAGATCCGCTGCAGTCCTCCTGTTACCTCTTTGGATTCCTGGCTCACTACCACCTCTTCAACTGACAGAGGCCACCTAAGACCAGCTGGCCCCGGTACCCAAGGGCTTAACCTGTGGGGAATGCAGGCTGGTATTGGCGAAGCTCCAGTCGGTCTCCGTCTCCCAATCAGCTCCGCCTCCCGATGGTGGGGACCTGTAGGGCTTCCCCTGTGGGTAGCATCAATCCCACCTTGGGCCAAGGGTCCACCTCCGACACAACACCCATTTCTAAGGTGGGTGGTACACTGAGCCCAATGTAACATCATAATGATATGCAGAATACAGCAATGTTAAAATAGCCACCTTAAATACAACTGTCCATCTGGCCAGAATGAACAAACAGACATTGAAATGCTAAAAGAAATCTTCTGGAATAAATCAGTTATGAATGTTTTTTGAACAGTATGGACATTAATGATTTGATCCTTCCACATTCTTTGTTGCTTATCTTGTTTAAAAATACCATCTTGGAAGTCCAGGACAAATGTATTCCATGCATTAGAAAAGAAGGAAGGAAGGCTAAATCACTACCGACATGGTAGAAAGGTGAGGTAAGAGAGGCTATAATAGCTAAAATGAACATCTTTCAAGAAATGAAAAAGGGATCTGAATGTCGAAAACAGGAAACAGCATAAGCACTGGCAAGTTAGATGCAAAGCATTGATAAAGAAGGTGTGACACAGTCCCCCTATTTTCCCCCTTAAACCTGTGTAGGACCAGGCTAGATGCCTTGTCCATCTTAATTCCCCTGGAGGGAGAGAGCGTTGTGGGTGGGGGCCCAGCAGGGGAGAAATAAAACAGTTGGGACCCAGATGGGTTAGACAAGGCCCTGAGTGTTTCTAGGAGTTTGAGCTTCTGACCCTCTCTGGGAAATTAGAGTGAGGAATATAATGCAAAAGGTAGGCAGTTTATTGTGAATGTTCTTTGACGTATACATAGAGTAAAGTGAAATTACATGAGAAAAAGCTGGAGTCAGAGTGCTTATTGCTCCAGCCCACAAGATATTGGTCAGTCAACCTCACAGAAGGCTAAAGAGAATTTGAAAAGAAGTTTGCAGTGGAAGCAAAAACTCATAATAAAAACTTTTTCAGATACATTCAGAGTAAAAAGCCTGTGAGAGAATCAGTTGGACCATTAGATGATCAAGAAGTAAAAGGGTCACATAGGGATGACAAGGCTATAGTAGAGAGATGAAATGAATTCTTTGCTTCAATCTTCACTAAGGAAGATGTAAGGCAGATACCCATGCTAAAAGTGATATTTAAAGATGATAATTCAGAGGAACTGAAACAAATCTCAGTGAAGTTGGAAGATGTACTAGGGAAAATCACCTGAATGCTGAAAGAACTGAAAAATGAAATTGCGGAATTGCTTTTGGCAATTTGTAAGCTATGTCTATGTCTATGTCTATGATACGTGAAGAATGGAGGGTTGCCAATGTAATGCAGTTTTTAAAAAGGGATCCAGGGATGATCCAGGAAACTAGAAAACCAGTGAGTCTGACATCTGTCCCTGGCAAAATGGTAGAACCTATCATAAACAACAAAATTGCTGAACATATAGATAAGCATAGTTTAATAGGACAAAGCCAACATGGATTTTGCCAAGGCAAGTCTTGCCTCATCAATCTGCTACAATTTTTTGAGGGTGTAAATAAACATGTGGATAAATGTGAGCGTGTATCTGGAGTTCTAGAAAGCATTTGACAAAGTCCCTCATGAGAGACTCCTAAGAAATAGGATGGAGGAAGTGTCCTATTGTAGATTGGGAGCTGGTTAAAAGAGAGAAAACAGAGCATAGGTCTAAATGGTAAATTTTCCCAATGGAGATAGGTAAGTAGTAGAGTGTCTCAGGGATCTATTCTGAGACCATTATTTTTTAACATATTTATAATTGTCCTGGAAATGGGTGCACCCAGGCTATTTTATAACATGCGTGCATATGTCTGTGCACATTATAAAAGTGCTGCATTCCTGGGCATGTGCCGACACACACGCGTCAATGTGTATCACTGCCCCTTTGAAATGTTTTGTCCCTGGATAGAATAACCCAAATTATAGCTACACAATGCAAGGTTCCAGGTTAGGAATCAACATTCAAGAAAAGGATCTAGGCATCCTCGTTGATAACACATTGAAATCGTCTGCTTGATGTGCAGTAGCAACCAAAAAAAAATAGAATGCTATGCATTATTAAGAAAGTAATGAAGAATAAAAGAGAGAATATCATAATGCTGCTGTATTGCTCCATGGTGCAACCTCATCTTAAGTATTGTGTGCAATTCTGGTCACCAAATCTCAAAAAAGATATAGCAGAATTAGAAAAGGTACAGAGCAAGGTGATAAAAATGATAATGGGGATGGAATGATTCCCGTAAGGAAAGACTAAAGAGGTTAGGACTCTTCAGCTTGGAGAAGAAACAGCTTAGGGAGGATATGATCGAGGTCTATAAAATAATGAGTAGAAACATGAATCAGTTGTTTAGTCTTTCAAAAAGTACAAAGATTAGGGGACACACAATGAAGTTACTAAGTTATACCTTTAAAACTAATAAGAAAAAATATTTCTTTACTCAATGAATAATTAAGCTCTGAAAATTGTTGCCAGAGTATGTGGTAAAAGCTGTTAATATTGCTGTGTTTAAAAACGGTTTGGACAAGTTCCTGGAGGAAAAGTCCATAAATTATTATTAAGGTGGAGTTTCAGAAATCCTCTGCTTATCCCTGGGATAAGAAGCATGGAATCTATCCTTTGGAATCCTGCCAGATAATTGTGACATGGATTGGCCACTGTTGGAGATGGGATGCTGGGCTCGATTAACCTTTGTCTGACCCAGTTTAGCAATCTTATGTTCTATTTATATTCTATGGCATTGTTTTAATGGCATTGTATTCTGCATTGTCCCCTGCAGCCTGCGTTAACCAGCTGTGAAAAATGTAGTTGGCTACCATGGACTGCAGTGGATGTGGCATGGAGGAGAGGGAGTGAGGCAGAGTAACTAATAAGAGGACTCTATTCCCCTTCCCATGGCACCAGGTTTCCCAACTTCCTTAAACACAAATAGTGGGCCTCCTGGTCTCAACCTTCTGAAAGTAAAGCAAGGGACCTGGACCCTACCACCATTCTTCTATGAAAACAAAGAACAGACCTCTGGATCAGAAGTTCCATCCTCAAAAATAAAGAGTCGGCCTCTAAGCCAGGACCTTCTCTCACCCTTCAAAAAACCTCTGTCAGTGCTGGTAGTGGAATTAGCAGACCCCTCCCCCCCCCACCTCCAACTTTCTGTAGTTCCAGTCACCCTCTCCAAATTCCCCCAATATCTTCACTAATCAACAAGATGAAAAATTAAAAATGTACTATCTGACTTGCAGGCCGATTTAGTAAAAGTTGCGGGAGAGCAGGCGCGCACACAGGCCACTCTTATGTGTGTGCGATTCAGTATTTAAATGAGGTCCCACGGTAAAAAGAGGCGCTAGGGACACTAGCGCATCCCTAGTGCCTCTTTTTTGACAGGAGCGGCAACTGTCAGCGAGTTTGACAGCCAACGCTCAATTTTGCCGGTGTCGATTCTCAAACCCGCTGACAGCCACAGGTTCGGAAACCAGACGCCGGCAAAATTGAGCGTCTGGTTTTCAACTCGCGAGCCGCGGGCCAATTAAAATTTTTTTAAATTTTTATTTTTAATTACTTTTACTTTGGGACCTCCGACTTAATATCACCATGATATTAAGACGGAGTTTGTACAGAAAAGCACTTTCCCAGTGCCGGCAGAAATTACTGCCTACCTTTGGGTAGGCGCTAATTTCTGAAAGTAAAATGTGCGGCTTGGCTGCACATTTTACTTAGTGAATCGCGCGGGAATAACTAATAGGGCCATCAACATGCATTTGCATGTTGCGGGCGCTATTAGTTTCGGGGGAGTTGGACACGCGTTTTCGATGTGCTATTACCCCTTACTGAATCAGGGATAAAGCTAGTGCATCAAAAACGTGCGTCCAAACGCGGGTTAACAGTGCACTCCGCCGGCGCGCACTGTGCTGTATCGGCCTGATTGCAAAATAAAATATAGCTATAGCAAGATATTTCACCGACATATTCATAAAGGAAAATACATGGCAAATTATAATTAAACAAATTGTTAAATGTTTAATATATTCAAAAATTTAATGCAAAGAACATACAATATCACATCTAATAAATAATGTGCAATATCCTATCCTATCAATACTTAAATGAAATAAAAATCTTTAAAAAAAAAATCAACATACCACAATAGTCAGACATAAGGGGGACAAACACCACAACACAACAATTATAACACTGACAAACATACCCATACCATACCACAACCAAAAGGGATCCCACCCGAATGCCTCTTTGAAAAAAGATACATCTATTATTATTTAAAAAAAAAAAAAATCAGTCAGTATCACCCAGTAATTATTATGTACCTCAAAAATTAGTTTTAAAAAAATTCTGAAAACGGACTTATAACCAGAATCGTACTAAACCGAAGCAAAATAACTGTTTCACAAAAATATTTTAAAAACAATTATCGACAAATAGCAGAATAAAATAAAAAAACAACATCACTTGATGGGTCTAAAGAAGAAAAGTGGCAGGACAGTGCCATAGTGAAATTGACAGTGCTAAGCCTTTAGCCTAGGGAGTGCTCTGAGCTCCACTAGGCCATCATGGATTTTGAAGGTATGACAAGGGGGGGTTTGGGTGAGAGGGCTAGGTTGTGATAAGCAGGTCACCGACCTTAGAGGGGTCTTTTAAAAAAATGGAGCTGTTTGGAAGGGGGAGGGGCTTGCACTGTAACCTCTTTATCTATTTTTTTAAAATCTCCACTATTAGGACCACTTAAGGGTGTGGCGGGGAGGGGGACCTCCAGGGGGTTTTCTATACTGCAAGGGAAGGTGTCACTCTGAGTGCACCTGGTGAAAGTTAGCTACAACGTCAGAGTGGCGGCTAATTTTCCTGAAAATAATGCGGCTTGTAATTTTTCTGGAAAGCCACATTATTTACATCTGATTGCCTAATAATGAGCTGCTTTGCATATATTTGCAAAGCATATGCATTCAAAGCAGCTCATTACCATATCTGTGATACTGGGGGTAAAATATAATGCATATTATTGCCTAATGCAGCTTTGTCTATAGACTCCTAAGTTTGTACCTGAGGCAAGGCACGTTTTGTGACTTTCCTAAGGGTGCACGGAGTGTCAGTAGGATTTGAATCCTGGCTTCCCTGGTTTTCAGCTTGCTGCTCTGACCATTGGCATCCCCTCCACTCCTGAGCAGTGATATGGTAGGCTCCTGAGAAACAATAGTTTCATTATGATACCAGCTGGATGCTCGGTGACCAGTTCTCACTTATTGCATGCAGTCAGACAGAAAAGAAGCAAATCACTTCAGTGCTATTCCTGAAATTCCCAGCTGCCTTAGACAAGATAACAGTATTTGATATTCATTAGGGATGTCCTGAAAATCCTACCCGTTTGTGGCCCTCCAGCATTATTAGTGAATACCACCGCCTTAAGTCATCCCAAATGTTACTCAGAAAGTAAACCCATCAATTACATATGTACATTTTTAAAAATGAAATGTTTGCATATGGTTTTCTCTCCTGGATATCTCACACCCTCAGAATGCCTGATTTTACTGTGGCTGAAAGCACACATGTTGTGAAAGTACACATAGAGGTGAATTTTAAGACTCGCACACATGTGCACATTTGCCGGCTCGTGGACATGGACGCGGCAATTTTATAACAGACGCTCGTATATGTGTGTATACGTGCGTGTTATACAATAGGCTATATGTGCGTATAGGTGCGCATGATTTTATATTCACGTACCCATGTGCACATAAATGCCGCCTTAAGCGCGTAAGTGGGGGGGATTTTAGTCGATACACGTGCTGACACAATCACCTGGCTAGTTCATTCCCAGTTCGCCCCAGTAAAGGAGAGGACTTCCTAAACGCCCTAAGTAACTTGCCTCCCTTTTACCCTATTAGCCCCGACCCTTAGTACCCCACTGACTAGCCTAGTTTTTATTTTATTACTCACACACCATCCATAGCAGAAGTAAAGTTATGCGGTAGGGGACACTGGCGCGCGCTTGTGAGCGTAAATGTTATGTTTATGTGAACCCAATGATAGAAAGACAGCCTTACCTGAGCCCAAGACAAGGTCGGATGCCAGCGAGGAGGGTAAGGATGCCAGTCCAGCCCGGGTCGTAGGTAGGCAGCAAGCAAGAGAAATCCAAAGTTCAGTCCGGGGCAAAGGCAGGCAGCAGGCAAGAGGAATCCAAGGCAATCCGGGTCGTAGTCAAAGGCAAATCCAGCAGAGAGACAGCACCAGCACAAGCAAGCCTGTAGCCGAGGCAAAGTTTGTGTCTGGAGGCCGGCTTTAAGTAGCCTGTTTCCCGCGCTAGCACGGGGACCACCAGGAGGGGCGCCGAGGGGGGCGGAGCCAAGGTGCCGTACAGGTCGGTCAGCGTCGTGCCACCATGACGTCACTGCCACTTCGTGCTCCTCTGGTGTTTTGCAGAGTAAGCCCGATTTGCAGTGGTAACAGTAAATACTTACACGTAGATGTCATGTTATATACTCGGCCTGTCCATGATCTGCCCAAACCCCGCCCCTTTTTTGAACTTTTTTATTTGTGCACGTACCAGGAAATACGCACGTACATGGGCAATTCTTAAAATCTGCGTGGTGCACACCAGCCCTAGACATGCGCATATCTCCTGGCTTTGACACTCCTAGGGATTTTAAAATCCACCAGAAATGCTTTTAGGAGGCTGACAATTCACTTTGGTAAATTCAACCATTCTACTCATATAACCCCTGTTTTGCCTGCATAGAGCCCAACTAAACATTTGAAATTTTATGCTTAAAAGTTTTTGGCACCTCATAATTATTTAGAAATATGCAAATGGAAATAGAAAATGGCACATATATCTGACTTTCTTTCCTTTTTGAAATGAAAGAGAGGTCCAATAATGATTAATAACCCCTCCCCTGCAAAAGAAAAAACAGAAAGTGACATCTTTTTATTGGACTAACTTAATACATTTCTGGACTAGCTTTCAGGAGCTATTACTCCCTTCCTTAGGTCAGAAAAATTGGCCGGAATAATTGTTTTCTTTACAAATATGTACTATGAAAAATCAAAGGGCCTCTTTTGGTGAGATATAATTTATTATTCTTTGAAACTGAAAGTCAGACAAAAATCATCTCGTTAAAGCAGATGGTGAAAAGATTCCCCAGGCAAATAAAGTATTGAATTTATACAAACTTGTATAGCTCACGAAGCCTTGCAGAATCCATTTTCCAGATCACTGGTTACATACAGAATCAGTTTCAGATAATTACCCAAAAAATACATAACTGGAAATGGAAATTTTTCCATTTAAATTCAGCAAGGATGAATTCTGTGGACAAAAAGCACATGGCCCATCGCATACTTGAGCGCCTGCTTCATCAAGCTCTTTTCCAATGGGACACAGAATGGGGAGAAGCCCTCAGTGAATCAGGCCCTGTGTTGGTGGACGTATTAAAGAGATTATGATTGCTGCCGCCATTTTGTTTTCGGTGAGGGGGGAGGGGGTGGTAATTTCCTCCTGCCTCATGGTGGGGTTGAAGACCTGACCGGTGAATGGGGCACAGGCCCTGTGCATGGCAGGGTTAGAGTATGGCAGTGCCACTGAGAGCCGCTGCACTTTTTACAAATGAACTATTTCTCATAGGTTAATACAATAAAGTTAAGTCTCGCTCCTTGCGATTTCCTAGGTTTTGTTTTTTAAAGCTTTACTCCATTTCTGAAATGATTTGGAAGATATATAAATTTAACTTTTGATTAATTTCCTTAATTTTTCTTTTGTGACTTTTTTCCTTCCGAACCAAACTATCAGAAAAACATGACAGAGAGAAAACCCGTCACAATAATATCCCCATCATCAAACATTACATCCAAAGTTAAGGTGAATCTGATTTTCAGGCATACATAGTGGCAAGAAAGAAAATCAAGCAAATGACAGCCCAACAGTCTGTTCTGCTGTACACCCCATAACAGAGACAATTTCCAAACCTTATCCCAGATTAGGTAGTACTGAATAATATCCTTTTTTAGAGAGTAGGCTAGCTTTTTTAATTTGACCTATATCAGTGAGCTGAAATGCCAATACTCAGTGTTAGGAGTGGTTTTCCAGTAGTTAATGACTGTAACTCTAACAGCCAAGAATTATTGTGAATTTTTTTTTTAACTTTACAGAGACATTTAACTTGTACTGATGGCCCAGCAGAAGTCCAAAAGCCTGCCACCTTTAGACAGGTCCATCAATTTATGACTCTGTGAGCTTCAACAGCCACAATTCTTTTCCAGAAAAGAGGACTAGACTGAGGGTTAAAGTTTTTAAAAAGTGGGAAACCTGTAAGTTTGATGAAGCAGCCAATATATTAGGTCTGATCTTTAGCATCCAATTATTATCCCATCGGCTTCCTTCCATATACTTTGCCAGTCATCTATATCCAGCTGTAGGGAAATCATTCCACTTTGGAATATGAAAACCCACCTGATTAGCATTGCATATGAGCTCAATCAAGCCTTGATTAATAAGAGCAATTATTCCCCTTCTATCATCTTTACCACTCAATGACTGCTCTATTATGTTTAGACTTCTTGGGAAACCAACACCTCCACTTCTTATTTATGAGTGAGTCCTTGATCTGCAGGCAGATTGACTGCAACTGTTACTACAGGGAAATTATACTTTCTTATGAAAAAATCGTATGACTTGATACATTTTGAAAACAATATTTGCCCTACAAAGAGCAGGACCCTTTCTGCCCAAGACTATGAAGACTTCAACATAGCAGAAACAAATTGAGATTTTGAATTATTACATAAAAAGAGGTCTATAAAATCATAAGTGGAATAGAGCAGTTAAATGAAAATTGGTTTTGTACTCTTTCAAAAAATACAAAAACTAAGGGATACTGCATAAAGTTAGTAAGTAGCACATTAAAATAAATCGGTAAAAATTCTTTTTCACGTAATGCAAAAATTAAGATCTGGAGTTCATTGCTAGAGGATGTGATTAAAGCAGCTAGTGATAATTGGATTTAAAAAAGATTTGGCCAAGTTCATAGAGAAGTCCATAAACTGATATTAACCAATATTAACCAATATTAACCAACTGATATAGTAGCTAAAAGATATTAACCAGGCTTAGGGAATAGTCATTACTTATCATTACGCGATTGCTGCGTGGTTTCTATCTACTGTTTTGGATCTTGCTAGGTAATTGTGACCTGGATTGGCCACTGTTGGAAAAAGGATACTGGGCTTGATGGACCCTGGGTCTGACCCAATATGGAAGAGTAAGGAAGGACAGAGTAAACAATCTTTCTTGTCTTAATGCCCATCTTAACACTTGCTGCTCACCAAAATATAATCAATATTGGAGCCATTTGGAAATAGTGATAACAACATAATCAAATTTGATTTAAGAACTGGAGGTAGGACACTAAAGAAATCTGCTGTGACCAAATTTAAGTTTCAGAAGGAGGACTATGATAAAATGAGGAAAGTGGTTAGAAAAAATCTTAAAGGAGCAGCTGCAAAATTTTACATCAGGTATGGACATTGTTTAAAAATACCATCTTGGAAGCCCAGACCAGATGTATTCCATGCATTAGAAAAGGTGGAAGGAAGGCTAAACAACTACCTGTGTAGCTAAGAGGTAAAGAGACAGAGGGCCAGATCTTAAAAAATACGCATGGGCGTAGATTTGTTCACGCAACTCCGCGCGAACAAATCTACACCTGATTTTATAACATGCACGTGCAGCCATGCACATGTTATAAAAACTGGGGTCAGCACGCTCAAGGGGGTGCACACTTGTGCACCTTGCATGCGCCGAGCTCTAGGGGAGCCCCGATGGCTTTCCCCGTTCCCTCCGAGGTCGCTCTGAAATCGGAGCGGCCTCGGAGGGAACATTCCTTCCACTCCCCCCACTTCTCCCACCTCCCCCTCCCTTGCCCTATCTAACCTACCCCCCAACCCTACCTAAAGCCCCCCTACCTTTGTTGCATTAGTTATGCCTGCCTGAAGCAGGCGTAACTTGTGCGCGCTGGTCGGTTGCTGGCGCGCCACGCCCTAGCACAGGCCGCTGTGCAGGAGCCCTCGGCCACGCCACTGGACCGCCCCTACACTGCCGCCACACCCCCGGCCCCACCCCCGGACCACCTCTTTTTCGAAGCCCCGGGACATATGTGCATCCCGGGGCTTGCGCATGCCACCGAGCCTATGCAAAATAGGCTTGGCACGTGCAGGGGCAGATTTTCTCAGGTTACGCACGTATGTTACGCGCGTAGCCTTTGAAAATCTGTCCCAGAGGCTATAGTAGCTAAAAGAACATCTTTCAAGAAATGGAAAAGGGATCCAAATGAAGAAAACTGGAAACAGCATATGAACTGCCAAGTTAGATGCAAAGCGTTGATAAGGAAGGCAAAGAGAGAATTTGAAATAAAGCTTGCCGTGGAAGCAAAAATTCATAGTAAAATCTTTTTCAGATACATTTGAAATAAAAAACTTATGAGGGAGTCAGTTGGACCATTAGATGATCAAGGGGTAAAAGGGACACTTAGGGATGACAAAGCCATAGATGAGAGACTAAATGAATTCTTTGCTTAGGTCTTCACTGAGGATGATATAAGAGAAATGATATTCAATAATGGGCTGCATAAGGTGGGCCATATTACCCATCATAGGTATTAGCAGTAGCACTGCCACTATGAATTTTTCTAATGGTCATTTACTTGTGCATCAGTGCTACTGTCAGGGAAATAGCATGCTAATGCCCATATGAACACTAACACCCAATAGTACATAGATTCCTACGTGATTATAATTAAATTATTGCAAATACTAATTATAGCAGTCCGATGGAGAAGGTAATTAAGAGACTAAATACGCCTACAAACCTCTTCTTACCTAATTATCTATATTGTTCATGTTCTCTATGGAAACACTTCACATATATGAAACATGAATATTCATAAAAGGACCTTCATAACTGCAGGCTAACCACATGTCTAGCAGCTTTTGAACAGCACTCATGCTTGCTCAGAAGCATAATCCTTGGTCCTAAACTAGTCCATTAATTTTTTTGTATACTCTTAAGTTGCAGATAAAACTTTCAAAGAAATTAATAAATGCTACTTAGCTTTCCGCTGATGCATGTTCCACAAAATAATTTAATGACAGCGCTTTTACATCTGGCCAGTTCCTGTGGACTTCATCGATTTAACAGTTCAGTTCTTCTACTTAGATCGGAGGGCTTTAAGATAAGTTTTTGAGTCACTTTGCCTTTGCTTTCTCTATAGACTTGAGGATTACTCGTTAGTTATTGTTTTAAATGCATTTTCAAACCCCACCTCCCAAAAATACACATACTTGGGACTTATGATTGTGCTTACTCTAGACCTATGATTATATGTTACATAGGCACTGGTGCAATTCATAAGACTTAAGACATCGCAACCAATGGTGCAGTCTTAGTGCACCATTGGTCCATCAATGCAAAGTGTTGCAATATATTATTAAAAATACCAGTGTACTGCTTTGCTACTTTGAGTGAAATATTTGCCTTTTGGTATTTGTCTTTTTCATTCTTTGGGTTCTTTATACTTTGTATTGTTACCACAAAAAACTCAGTCATAACCCTGACACAGACTCATAGCAATTCCTGGCCCCCTGATGCAAGAAGAGACAAATTCTGAAATATGTACTGTGTTGGAAATTGGGCATGCAAATGGAAAATGAAATTTAATGTGGACAAGTGCAAAGTGATGCACTTAAGGAAGAGTAACCTATATTATAGCTATACAATGCAAATTCCACATTAGGAGTCACCATTCAGGAAAAGGATTTAGGCGTCTACAGACCCTTGTGCCCTAGGTAGACGAATGTAACACTGCCTCCCACCAAAACCCACCCTGAGTTGAAAGTGCCCCTCTTACAGTGGGAGATATATAGAGCATCATATTGTCTCTCTTTCTCTCTTTCATATATCAGAACCAACAGTAAAGTTATGCACATATTTCCCATCTTCTTAAAATTTGCGTTGCTTGCATACAGCCAACATACACACGTATGGGGCTGTTTTTGCGTGAGCAAAGCTTTTAAAATCTACCTGTAAATGTTCAGCAATATTGATCTTTAGGATAGTTTCTACCATTTTGCATGGCACAGATGTCAGAATCACTCTTCTGTAGTTTTAAAAATTGGCATTACATTGGCAATCCTCCAGTGTTCAGGTAACATAGATGATTTTAATGATAGTGTACAAATTACCAGTAGCAAGTCTGCAATTTAATTTTCTAGTTCTTACAGCACTCTGGGATGTACTCCATCTGGTCCAGTTGATTTGCTATTCTTTAGTTTGTCAATTTGCCCTATTACATCTTCCAGGTACACTGAAATTTGTTTCAGTTCTGCTGAACCATCATATATTACACCTCAGGAGCAGTAGTAAAATTATTAGCTTAGGCGATATTAATGTGCTTCACTGCCCCCCAAGATGAAAATAGGCCTCTGAAACCCGATACACCCACTTCCCCAAAACTGAAATTAAGACTACTGGGCCACTCTCTCTAACCCCATAACACAAATTAGGGCCTCTATACTACAAGACCCCCAATCCCAGAAACACAAATTATGGCCTCCAGGCCTCACTCCCAAGCTCAAAAAGTCTCTCCAGACCCTCCAAACACTTATCTGGAATCTTAACAATCAGGTGGGAGCTGCTTTCCCTAAATTATGTTACTGGGAGGGAAGATAAGGCCTGAGGGCCCTAATTTGTGTATTATGCTTGGCAGTCCGCAGGCTTCTCTTGCGAACTGCTGCCCTCACTCCTCAGTCCGGGTCACTGCCTTTGACGCATGATGCTGCTAAGCTTCCTCTCTCACCCATGCAGCAGGACACCGTGCTTTGATGGGACAGGATGCCACCAATGCACTTCACAGAAGGACGACACCCCTCCTAGGCAAGTGTGCTCTCGACGTCACCACACTTAAAGGGCTAGTGGCGGAAAATCCCTCATGGTGCCCACTGATGACCTCACAGGGTCAGGCCTATAAAAAGCCTTTGCTCGCTCTTCCTCACTGCCTCAGCAAGAGGTCTCCCTACTCCAGTAGTATTGTATGTTGCTCCAGTGTTCTGTCTCCTGTTCCAGCATTCCTGTGTTCACCTCCAGTGTCCTTGTCTTCTTCAGTTCCA
This sequence comes from Rhinatrema bivittatum, assembly GCF_901001135.1. NCBI lineage: Eukaryota > Metazoa > Chordata > Amphibia > Gymnophiona > Rhinatrematidae > Rhinatrema > Rhinatrema bivittatum. The sequence continues at coordinate 569,977,794 of NC_042615.1, forward strand.
GCACCTTGTCTTCAGCTCTTCAGTTCCAGCGTCCTAACTTTAGTTCTTATTAGAGATGTGAATCGTGTGCCCGATCGTCTTAACGATCAGGTTCGGATGGTGGGAGGGAAAAATCGAATCGTTAGAGATTGTGAATTGGAATCGTTCCGATTCCAATTCACATTGTTAAATTTTTAGTGAGGCCTGAGCAGATAAACAAAACCCCACCGACCCCCCCCCAAAATGTTAAATTACCTGGTGGTCCAGTGGGGGGGGGGGGGGGCCCCGGCGCGATCTCCCGCTCTCGGGCCAAGTTAAGGGCAAAGGCGATCGGCGCCATTTTGAAACCTCCAGCACCGGCACCGGCACAATTGAAGGGATGGCTCCTGGACCCCCCGCTAGACCACCAGGTACATCTAAAAGGTTTTTGGGGGGGTCGGGAGGGTGGGAGAAGCAAAGGGGTAATTTGAAAAGGGTCGGGGTGGGGTTTTTTTTCGGGCCAGCGGCGCCTTTTTATCAGTGGTAGCCAAAATGGCGCTGATGGCCCGAGAGCGGGAGATCGCGCAGGGGACCCCCCCCCCACTGGACCACCAGGTAATTTAACATTTTGGGGGGTTTGGGAGGGTGGGGGAGTGTAAGGAATTTGTTTTAAAAGGTCGGGGTGGGTTTAGAGGTTGTGTTGGTGTGCTGGTTTTCCCACCCTCCCCCAAATAATTCCCGTGCCCTATTTAACGATACAATATAAATGCTCCTGATGATAAATCGTGGGCATTTGTATTGTATCGTGTACTCTAATGGTTTAGAACGATTTTAAAATTATCGGACGATAATTTTAATCGTTCAAAAACGATTCACATCCCTAGTTCTTATACGTCTCCCTCATTGCCCACCTGTTCTCCTTGTCTTCCTGCCCTGCCTATTAATCCTGCCATTCCCTTCAGACAGATACTCAGTATTGACCTTGGCCTGACTTCTGGATATGCTTGACCGTCACCTGCCACTGACCACTGCCTGCCTCTGGATATGCTTGACCACTGCCTGCCATTGACTATTGCCTGTCACTGGATACGTCTGACCTATGTCTACGCCAACCTAGCTACTTCAACAGATCTCTCTGCCATCAGCAGAGGCCCCCACCTAAGACCTGCTGACCCCCTGCACCCAAAGGCTCAACCTGAGGGGAATGTGGGCTGGTAAAGGCGAAGCTCCAGCTGGGCCTTTGCTTTATCCGGATTCACCTGCCAACAGTGGGGACCTGCAGGTCTCCTCCCTGCAGATTGCGTCAACCCTGCCTCGGCCTAAGGGTCCACGAACACAACATTGTGGTTTTGCTGTTAAGGGGGTAGGGGGTGTTACAGCTTGGAGGCAGCAATTTCTTTGGGGTATGGTGAAGTGGAAATAAAGCTTCTGGGTCCCAGCACTCTAATTTCAAATTCAAGGAGATACAGGCCAGGAAGCACTTGTATTTTGCTTCAGAGGGAGGGATAGAGAGCCCCTGTATTGGCAGCTCCACCCTGCACAGTGTCCCCTGCATCCCTTGTTAATTGGTTCCTTTTCTCAGGGCAGTCAAAGCAAGCTGCGAGGGTTAACACAAAATGCAGCAGCATTAAAGTGGCAATTTTTAACTTAACCCGGTCATTTTAACTCTGCTGCTGTCTTGTACATATCATTAATTCCATACAAGCCACATTAAGGTGGGATATAAGAGCAGTCCTAGAACAAGCAGGAAACACACACTACATGTCCCTTTCTGGTTTGTTTTTTTCCCACCCAGTAGTTTCCTTCTGCCCCTTCCAGTGGGAGCCAGAGCTGGGATCTGGTACCAGCTGCTTTAACTACTCAGGAATTCCCCCCTCCCCACCTTTTTTAGATCCTGCCCCGCCCCCCCCACCTTATTTTAATACAGACCTTGCCGTGACAATCCTGAACTGGGGAAGGGGGCAGGGCATGCACTATGTCTTTTTTGGGAACCCTGAAACCACGGGTCCTAAATCAGTCCACTGGGCATCACATTGCCCGATGTCTGGGATTCCCTCCCTGTCTCTCTCTCTCAGGGGCTGTGAATGCTACCCCCACAGCATCCTCAGCTCTGGTCGACCTGGGGAGCAAAATACCTAAGCTGGGAATCAAGCCCAGGCCCCGCTGCATGGCAATAACGCCCCTACCTGCCACTTCTAACCTGGGTTAGTACAGAGACACTTTTCTAATGCTCTTTAATTTAAAAAAAAAAAAAAAAAAAGAATCTCAGGTTTTACTTCATTATTTTAGCTGCTGGATATATGTGGGGTTGGTACCTCATATCAGTCCAACTCTGTATTTAGCTTTTTGTCCAGAAATCCCTATCTCTCCTAGGGGAAAGGGGTATGTAGGAAAGGAGAGAGCCAATATCAATAATCACACTGGTGCACTTCGGGTTAGTTTGCCCCAGGATTTAGAGATTAACTCTCAGTCACACAGTTCAGCTTGTCAGTAACCCTTATTCACTAAGGGTGGATCATGGGATTTCTCCCACAGACATCAGTGATGATCATGACCTTTTTAGAAACGACTAAACAGTGGAGACTATTTTTGGATAGTCCTGGGTGGTCTCTTGGATGAACTCCACGTCTCATGGATAACTGGCGAGGAGGAAATGCCAGTGCATCGTTTTGAAAGAATGGCATTCATCTGCAAGATGCAGTTGCTAAAGCAATAGGTTTCAATCAGCAGCAAGATCTATAAAAGAGATAAAATAATCAATCATGGGAAGGGATGATCACTATGTGCTCACCGGAGATGAGCCCGATAGAACATTTTTACAAACTCTGCTTTGCTAGGAAATTTAACAGAAGTAGAAAATGAAATTAAGCAGCATTCATTCAGGGCAGCTTCATCTACCGTCTCTGCATTTTCAACGCTTGTCATGTTTGTTTCCCCAGAAAGAGATGGCAGTTATGGAGTTTTCCATTAGCAGAATCTGAAAAAAATTCTAAATTCTTATGTTTCTGAAAGACGCTGCGCTCTATTGTAACTTCCAAAATGCTATGGAGAATGGCGCATTTCAAGTGGTCTACACAGACCCCCCACAAGATCAGGCTATAAAATTTGCCTGAAAACTACTCATCATCCCTTTCATATCTATAGCTAGTAATGGAACAAGTTTTTTTTTAAATACATATGCAGCCCTGGTCTCTCTGTTTTCCATGAGAGGGACTGCTGGGTTCACTTCCATAGTGGGGAAACTATATGGTCCAAGTCCCTACAGATGGGAACTGGCAAAATGGTGTTTCTGGCAGTCCAGGCCTGAACTTAAGCATAGGCAATTGCCTCCAGTGCCAAAATCTGATAAGGTGCTGAAGATTTGCCGCTGCTGCTATGCCTCTATTTGGGCCTGCCTCATAGCCTTTTACCTAAAGTGGCTGTGCCTGTTACCGTATGAACAAAGACCCCAGAAAATAACCGGTCCGTAGAAGATAGACGAACACCTACATGCCCCCCATCCTGTGGTGGCTGAACATGAAAACATAAAATTCAGCGTAGGGCTTGCAGCCGTCCATGGCATGTTTAATACCCTGTATAGGAAGCCCGTCTACAAGGAAGGGGGTGGGGGCCGCTGCAGGCTGCTAGTGCGACGGGCAGCTGCAGGCCCCACACTGAATATGTTTTAAATTTGCTGCCGCCATTGGAAGGGGACACTGTCACTTTAAGTAAGAAACTGGAAGGGGGTGGGGACTGGAAGGGGACACTCTACCCTGCATCTTGGGGGAAGGAGGGGGTGCCCACTGCCATTCCACCACCCCTCCACTGGCACCGACTATAAGCACCAGAAACGTAAATCTGACCCTGTGGCAGTCTCCAAATAATTCATAGCAACACAGGTTGCTGGTTCCCAAAACTGTTCTGTAAAATTCAAACAATGATTAGAAGAAGAGTATTAGAGAAGAATTTAAAAAAAACATTTACAGTCTCTTGGTGAGCTAGTAGTAATCTCTTATTCGCCCAAATTCACTATTTCGGCTGTTCACGAGTACCAGACTTACTTAGGACAATGCATTCCTGGTCCATGACTCCTTTTCAGATCCTAGACACAAGTCTTTTCCTAATACTGAGCAATTTCCACTTGAATCCAATTCACTCAGTGAAATCAAGAAGTTAATTATTACCAGGCCATCCATAGATCATGCGGGGATGATTACCTTTCACCAGCACAACATTACTACTGTAAGTTCCTAGATATCTTCTCCCAGATGGTAGTATTCTAGAGGACCACACTATTGCTCTCCCTTAAATATTACTTTCAGATTATTTTTTGTTCATGCGCTAGCTATAGAGAACAGCTAAGAATAAAGGACCTTCATAATATAGGGCTATTTCTTGAGCACTGTTTTCAGTCTGAATAATGCCCCAAATATAATCAAAGGTCCAGGTGTTCTTCCACAACTTTTTTCTTTTTCTATTTGCAAATACAATGAAAATGCTCCACAGTGGTTTAATTCCAACTTATCTTCTGGTGATGAACTCTGACATAGTCTGTGTGTTATAACTTGTGGCTCACAGGACAGTCCCAAGAGTCACCACACTCATCCGCGGCCCTCCTGACTCCTTCTTGTCGCAAGGAAGCCATCTTCAGTTGATGTCATTGACACCATCAGAGTTTGGACCCTGTCTGCAACCTCCCTAGGTGGGCATGGATGGCACACCTGGACTCTTAATGGGGCCGCGTTGAGAACGTCCCTGCAGCACCCTCGGATGATGTCAGCTGACTTCCTCAGCAACAGGTCCCCTGGTGTTCCTTGTGCTCCCAGTGCATGTTGCTAGCATCATAGACCTTCTTCTTTGCCTTGTCCATGTCTCGTTTCTTGCCTTGTTTGTGTCTGTTCCCCGCCATGACCGTGCCTTGCCCTGGTCTTGTCTGTCTTGCCCTTTGTCTTCCTGTTTCCCTTTGGATTATCTTCCTGGATTCTGGCCTGGCTTGGACTTCGACCTTCCTTGATCGCTGCCTTGATCTGACCCTTTGCTTTGGTCTGACTTCACCTTGTCTGTCACCTGCTCCAACCTCCAGTCTGGTATCTGCATCTGTTGTCTGCTGCCTGCCTCAACCTTCGCTTGGATTTGGACTCTCGCTCCTGGATAGCTCTTGGGACCCAACCATGACCTGCCAGCCATCAGAACCCAAGGGCTTAACCTGCAGGAGAGGCAGCTGGTATAAGTGAAGCTCCAGCTAGTCCCACCCAAGGGCTTCTTCACCAGCTGTTGGTGTGAGCTTAGTGGGATTGCCTGCTAGGTAGTGCCAATTGCACACAGCACCAAGGGTCCACTTTTTCAGCCAGCTTTACACCTTGTTTCAGAACTCTGAATATTACTATGACAGGGGGACTGTACACTCTGGTAGCAACATTTCTGTGACATTAATGAATAGATCCATGTGCTATTAAAATCCTCAAACCAATCAGTATTCACCACTTTATAAAGATCATGCAAATCTAATTAGGCCTATGAATATCCAATAATGTTCTTTATTTATAATATGCACAAGTAATGATTTGGTAGTAGCTCCTGCATAGAAAAGGGACTGTGCCTTTAAACAAGCAGCATTATTTTCCTTGTCTGAGAATAACAGGCCCGAGAAAGTGAGATCTCTTGGGCTTAAGACTACATCTCCCAGAATTCCTTGCTGCCTGACTTTGGCTGAGCACCAGTAGGGACAAATGAGCATTGGGTATGGCTAATCATACCTGCTTGGTAGCTGTTTTATTGTATAAGAGATGTCTTCACTAGTGTAACCCATGGGGTTAAAAATTAAATTTGGAGGGTAACATTTTTTGAGTTAAATATAAAAGATGGAGAAATGCTTTAAAACCAAAATGTATGGTAAAATTGGCTATCACAGTACAGGGTTTCAATCCCCCACTCTCAGTAAAAGTTGTCAGCTGATTGGGGCTGTCATAGCCCATGCTGGAACCTAGAAGCTGCTGGAAACTGTCAGTGTACCATATGCATGGTAACCCAAATGCTTCATGCTAAGCTGACAGGAAAGTTACTGAAAAGTGGTTAGGGCAAGTGAGAGGAACCTGTGAGAGTGACAGTTGAGAGTCAGACAGCAGATGGGTTTGTATGTCCCTGCTCTACCAGAGCCTGCTCAGAAAAATTCCAGAAGTGTTAAAAAGCACAGAGAGGAAGACACACACCAGAGAGTGTATGAGTATTGTGTATGAGAGAGTATACAAAGTGTTTTAGTAGTGGGAATTCAGTATATTCCAGAGAAGAACCAAGATAGAGTCAGTTAATCCTGTAAGATTAATAATTGTGGTTGAATCGCGTGTGATTGTATCAGCCATTGACAGAAGATTCATATACTGATTGAACCTGAGAAGCAAGATAGTAAAGGGAGTTTAAGTTCAATCGTCCAGTTATACGGCTATGTATATCTCTACCTCTGTCTCTCCAGTATTAAGGAGAACAGGAGAAATTCAAGTCCTGGAGATAAGTTTATTTCCTCAGAGGGAAAAAAAAATCATTAATGATACCTGCTATAGGATAACCAGATCCTCTGTGAAAGGGGGGAAACAGACAGGTTCAGTGATTTTTTGATAAGGTATGTCTGGTAAGCTAACATGGGACTTAAGGATCAATTTGCTTAAAATGCTTGGTTATGTTACTTATAAGGTTAAGCAATGACAGAATCCCACTGCACAAAGTTGTGCTAATAAGGAAAATAGAGTTCAAACTTCACATTCAGTGTAAGGCTATCACCTTATCCTGAAGGGAACAAATTAAATGCTGGAAAGGTTAATACTCAGAGTTTAAAACTCAGACACTGCAGAAGGGATAGAAAGTGAAATTTTCCTATTTGTGGATGATACTAAGATCTGCAATAGAGTGAACACACCTGAAGGAGTATAGAGAATAAAAAGTGATTTAAGAAAGCTAGAAGAGTGGTCAAAGATTTGGCAGTTTGAATTTAATGCCAAGAAGTACAGAGTCATGCATCTGGGATGCAGCAATCCAAAAGAGCTGTATTTGAATGGACCAGGAGAGAGATCTTGGGGTGATAGTGTCTGGAGATCTGAAGATGGTGAAACAGTGTGACAAGGCAATAGCTAAAACCAAAAGGATGCTGGGCTGCATAGAGAGAGGAATAACCAGTAGGGATGTGAATCGTTTTTGAACGATTAAAATTATCGTCAAATAATTTTAAAATCGTCCAAAATCGTTAGAGTGTACGATACAATACAAATGCCCCCGATTTATCGTCAGGGGCATTTGTATTGTATCGTTAAATAGGGCGCGAGAAAACCGGCACACCAAAAAAACCCTAAAACCCACCCCAAACCTTTAAAACAAATCCCCCACCCTCCCGAACCCCCCCAAAATGTTTTAAATTACCTGGGGTCCAGTGGGGGGGGGGGTCCCGACGTGATCTCCCTCTCTCTCTGGCCACGGCTGTGTTGAGAAATGGCGCCGGTGGCCCTTTGCCCTTATCATGTAACAGGGCAAAGGTAGCGCCGGCGCCATTTTGGTTCCTGGCTCCCGACGTCACGCGTGCAGGAGATCGCCCCCGGACCCCCGCTGGACCCCCAGGGACTTTTGGCCAGCTTGGGGGGGGCTCCTGACCCCACAAGACTTGCCAAAAGTCCAGCGGGGGTCCGGGAGCGACCTCCTGCACGCGGGCCGTATTGCCAATCTTCAAAATGGCGCCGGCGCTACCTTTGCCCTCACTATGTCATATTGGCGACCGTCGCCCGTATGACATAGTGAGGGCAAAGGTAGCGCCGGCGCCATTTTGAAGATTGGCAATACGGCCCACGTGCAGGAGGTCGCTCCCGGACCCCAGCTGGACTTTTGGCAAGTCTTGTGGGGGTCAGGAGGCCACCCCCCAAGCTGGCCAAAAGTCCCTGGAGGTCCAGCGGGGGTCCGGGGGCGATCTCCTGCACGCGTGACGTCGGGAGCCAGGAACCAAAATGGCGCCGGCGCTACCTTTGCCCTGTCACATGATAAGGGCAAAGGGCCACCGGCGCCATTTCTCAACGCAGCCGTGGCCAGAGAGAGAGGGAGATCGCGTCGGGACCCCCCCTACTGGACCCCAGGTAATTTAAAACATTTTGGGGGGTTCGGGAGGGTGGGGGATTTGTTTTAAAGGTTCGGGGTGGGTTTTAGGGTTTTTTTGGTGTGCCGGTTTTCCCGCCCTCCCCCGATTTACGATTTTTAACGATTTAAAAAAAATAAAAAACACAACGATAAGATTTCCCTCCCCCCCCCAGCCAAAATCGATCGTTAAGACGATCGATCACACGATTCACACCTCTAATAACCAGTAAGAAAAAGGAGGCGATAATGCCCTTGCACAAGTCCTTGGTGAGGCCTCATTTGGAGTACTGTGTTCAGTTCTGGAGACCGTATCTGAAGGGGGATATAGACAGGATGGAGGCCATCCATTGAAGAACAACCAAAGTGATGTGGGGTCTGTAACAGAAGACCTATGAGGAGAGGCTGAAGGATCTGAATATGTACACCCTGGAAGAGAGGAGCTGAAGGGGAGATATGATACAGACCTTTAGATAGAAAGGTTTTAATGATGCAGAATCGTCAAACCTTTTCCTTTGGAAAGAAATCAGTAAAACTAGGGGTCATGGAGGATGATTCAGAACCAAAGTCAGGAAATATTTCTTCATGGAGAGGGTGGTAGATGCCTGAAATGCCCTTCTGGAGGAGATGGTGATGACGAAAACAGTAAAAGAAATCAAAATGGCATGGGATAAACACTGTGGATCCCTAAAACCTAGAGGATGGAAATGAAGAAAAAAGAGTTCATGGGGATAACTTGCTTTTTTGTCAATTACTACCCTTAACCAATAAGCCTACATATTGTTAATGCAACTCCATCAGTGCTCTCTGGGAAAAGGGGAATAGGATTCAGACAGCAACCAATGAGGGCTCTGAATTTTATGGTCAGGGGAAACAAATAAGCATGGGGGTAACTTGCTCATGCAACGGTTACTACCCTTAACCAATAAGCCTACGAACTGTTAATGCAACTCCATCACTGCTTTCTGTTTCAAGGCAAGGGGTAACAGGGGAATTGGATTCAGACAGTAACCAATGAAGGCCCTGACCTTTATGGTTTGGGAAACTGATAAGCATGAGGGTAAACTGCGGTGCAGCAGTTTGGTCCTTCTGCCATTTCTATGTTTATGGTTTGGGAAACTGATAAGCATGGGGGTAAACTGCATGGTGCGGCAGTTTGGTCCTTCTGCCATTTCTATGTTTATGATTCTAGAACTGTGAGTGTGAAAAGAGATACAAATATAGTAGTGTGCTATTATACTTGTACTGCAACAAATAGGATAACTCTATATTCTAACACTAGGATATATATATATATATAAATAAATATATATATATATATATATATATATATATATATATATATATAAGGCCGAGTCAGTTCTTAGGGAAAATAAATAAATAAATATATATATATATATATATATATATATATATAAATAATTGCTCTCTTGCCCTAGCTTGATAGACTCTCCATCAGGGTAGTATCAAGCAAGGGTGAGAGAACATTGTATAAATCTTATCTTTGCATGACTTTACTCACTCCAAATCATGTCAAATCTTCACTGATGGGTACTGTTCTGTCGTACGTCTCACTGTGCATGTAAAACTGGCCCCAAAAACTAGACCAACCCGAAAATCTCACCTCAAGTTACTAGCTGGCCCTCCTATAGTGATATAAATAGTTGACTACTATGAAACTTTTATAAAGAGTGTCGCTATTATGGCAATAGTGGTGCTATGGGGGTGATAGTGTGCGGCACGGCTGCAACCATAGTGGGTGAAAATGCTCTCTCTCTCTCTCATGTTATTCATGCGAAAATGATCATATTTTGATAAATCTAGCTATTAGTTAGACTACGTTCCCCAATTGGATCCTTAATGGCTGTGATGGGGTATCCTCTCTCCAGAAATCTATGAGTTAATTCCTGAGTCTATTGTTTGAAGTTTCTGTCTGCCGAACATAAATGTCTCAACCTTAAGAATTGACTAATAGGCAGACTAAGTTGTAGCCAACAGGGATGATGACTTTCAAATCTTAACAGGTTGCAACTCTCAGTGGCTTTGTGATAAATAGACGTGTGAATTTGGTTGTATAGCTTAACCAACCTAATGTCCAAAAAGAATAATGCAATGGTACTCTATTCAATAGCGAATTGCAAATTCAGATCTACGGAATTAATCCATTCATGAAACTTCATAACAATTCTTCTTCTGACTTGTTCCCAGATAAAAACACATGTCATCTATGTATCATTTCCAGATGAAAACGCACCGATACTATTTTTCTTTGAATTTGGTAATGTAGACATTTGCTACATCAGGAGCCATGGGGGAACTCCATGGCTATTCTGTAAATCTGCAGACAAAAATCTTCATTGAAAATAAATAAATTATTATTGAGCGCTAACTCCACTAACTGTACAATAAATTCTGATGGAATACATTGAGAAAAAGATTTTTGTTAGGGTGGAAGAAATAATGGTAAAGGCAAGATCTGGAGGGAGATTAGTATACAAGGACTGAATGTCCATCTTCACTAACAAAGACCCCTCACTGATATGTCCCAGCTGTTCCAAAATGAGAAGCATGTGTCTGTAGTCTTGAAGGCACGATTTAACATGTTGCACAAATAGTTTGAGCAATACATCTATAAATGATGATATCGGCTCTAAAATGGACCCTCTTGCCAAAACTATAGGTCTACCTGGAGAAGGAAAAAAGATTGATGAACTTTTGGAACAATTTATAAGGCAGGGATTCTAGGATGAGTGACTTCCAGAAATGTCATCTCTCTTTTAGTCAAAAAGTTTCTGCCAATGGCAAATTTTAACAATTGTCTCACTTTGTTTTTAATTCTTCAGTAGGATTATTTGTAATTTTCTTGTAATATTAATCATCTGACAATTGCATGTACACTTCTGCCTCATATTAATTGCATTTCAAAATAACAATGCCCCTACCCTTATCTGCTGCTTGATCACTGCGTTACAACTGGATGCTAATTCCCTGATGGCTGCTTGCTCTGATTTTGATAGATTAAAAAATAAATGCCATTATTTTCCAACTTCTCAATATCTCTGAGGACCATATCTTGGAAAGTAATCAAACGAAGGTCTATAGGGCTGGAGGAATCCAGTATGATCTTGGCTTAACCACTGACTTTTCACAGGCATCTTCTTTATCTGCAAAAAAATAATTTTAATGGTAATATCCTAAAGAATCTGGCATTTGAACAAGTCATATCTTTGAGTAGGAACAAAGTTTAATCCTTTGTTTAATACAGCTTCCTGTATTACATTATTCCTGTATTCTCACAACCTCGGTTGTGAGAATCTCCCCTGATAGATTAATCTCTGTCAGGCCGATTGGACGCGATTGGACGCGCATTTTCGATGCGCTAGCTTTACCCTAAGGGGTAATAGCGCGTCAAAAACGCACGTCAACCCCCCCGAACCTAACAGCTCCCGCAACATGCAAATGCATGTTAATGGCCCTATTAGGTATTCCTGCGCGATTCAGAAAGCAAAATGTGCAGCCAAGCCGGCGATATTAAGTTGGAAGTCCCAAAAGTTAAAAAAAAGTTAAAAAAAAAAAAAAAATTTGAAATAGGCCCGCTGCTCGCGGGTTGAAAACCGGACGCTCAAATTTTTTTAAAAATTTATTTTAAGCATTTTAAGCATTTTATATACCGAGATACATCATCTCGGTTTACAGATAACTAAAAATAGCAAGAAGCTTCACAGAAGAACATTATAAGAAAAAATAGAGGATCAACAAGACACTGTTAAAATGAAGTGTCAACAGTAAACAAGTTTATGGGAGAGGTAACTGAGAAGGGGAAATATTTACAGGTAATAACATGCAATTTACAAAGAATTTATAGGGGGGAGAGAGGGGGTGAAAGGAGCTGAGGAGAAATTAGGTGTATGTGTGTGTGAAGGCCAAGTCTTTAAATTTTGTTTAAATCTTTTTGGGCAAGGCTCGAGGCGAAGGTTCGGGGGCATCTTGTTCCACAGGGGGGGGCGTCTGGTTTCCGAACCCGTGGCAGTCAGCGGGCTCGAGAACCGACGCCAGCAAAATTAAGCGTCGGCTGTCAAACCCGCTGACAGCCGCCGCTCCTGTCCGAAAAGAGGCGCTAATGACGCGCTAGTGTCCCTAGCGCCTCTTTTTACCGCCGGCCCTAATTTAAATAAATTAATTTACTGTATCGCCCACTCTCCCGCGATTTTTACTGTATCAGCCCGTGCGAAAGTTGCCGAGCCTGGTAATGGGTAATTGGATCTAACCAGGTCCCTTGTTCTATGCCGCTCTGGCGATGTCCGTTGCTGTCGCAGAAACACTGCTAGCAGAGTGCGAAGAACAGTCCCCCCATATCAGAGTTCATCACCAAAAGTTAAGCGGGAACTAAACAATTTTGGAGCATTTTCATTTTATTTGCAAATAGAAAAAGAAAAACGTTGTGGAAGAATACATGGACGTATAATAATATCTGGGGCATTAGTCAGCGTGAAGTTGGTGCTCGGGACTAATAAGACATATTATGAAAATCCTTTATTCTTAGATGTTCTTTGTAGCTAGCATATTACTTTAGCTAGCATATTAGCTAGCATATTACTTTAAAAAAAAAAAAAAGAATCTGAAAGTAATATTTAAGGGAATTCAGTAGTATGGATTAAATTTTGATTTCTGTGCATTCTGGATTTTATTCAATAGTATCCTAGAGATCCCGCCAGCTGAGGGTCTTTGTTGCTTCCACTTTCCTTATTGTCCAAGACAGATAAAACTGTAAATTATTTTCTCCTTCTTTCTGTGGGAGTTGAAATGTCTTCTCATCCTTTGCTGCTATTTTGCACATACGAGGTGCAGCTTTTCTCAAAGCTTCTTTCTCTGGCTCCAAAAACATGAAAGAAGGCAGGTATCTGCTCTTTATGTCAGTTTCATAGTGCAGAGAGGGGAAATGTGACGGACCCATTTGAAGAGACAGAGGTAAGGATGGGCAGAGGGAAAATATTTGTTTTGCAGGGTTTGTTTTGTTTGGGGGAAATTTTTTAAATTTGGGTTTAGTTTTTTTAAAACTGAAATAAACATACACAAAACCGTAGTTTGAATCTGGATAGCAAAGTTAGTGCAACCACACTGTTGAATCAGCCAGCTATCTTAAAGTTAGCCAGCTAACTACTATATCCACCTAACTTTAGGACAGCTCTTTGGCCAGACCAGACTCAGGGCCTGATTCATCAAAGCATTTTCCCATAGACACAGAAGGGGAGAAATGCCTTGGTGAATCAGGCCTTTAGTCGGTTAAGTCATCCAGCTAACTCAGAATACTGGAGTAAGCTGGTTAACATAGCTAAAATGCTATAAATATAGCGGAAATAGCAACTGCGATAAAATAAGGTGCATAGTTAGGCTAATTTCTCTGATCCCGCATCGTGTAGGTAATTTCCACGTTGCATGCTATTTTATCATGTCACGCGCTACGTTATTGCGTGGTGCATGATGTTATTACATTCCACAATGTGTCAGCATGTCATGCATCATTAGCCGCATCACACACTATTAGCTGTATCTCATGTTTTATGCATGTTGCACAATTTTGGGGCTTTGTATATACCCATTTCCTGCAGCTGCCTCTTTTAGGGTGTGTTGGGAGAAGGAGAGAGGAGATGAGGAGCTGTTGGAGTTGGTGGAGATAGCTGGAGCTTTGCATATGATTACTGAGTGAGTTGTCCTTTCTTGTGTTATAATCTATTTCTCTTTCCCTTAGTTTGATTTGTCATTTTGTGTGTGTGAAAGCTTTTGCTTGTTTGTCACATTTGTCTGTTGGTCTTTTTGTGTGGAGGAGTGCTGGTGTGGAGGAGTGAGTAGGCGGGTGGAGGGTCCGCGCTAATAAGGAGGCGCTAGGGACGCACTAATGTCCCTAGCGCCTCCTTATTGGCAGAAGCGGCGGCTGTCAGCAGGTTTGACAGCCGACACTTAATTTTACCAGTGTCGGTTGTCGAACCCGCTGACAGCCACAGGTTCGGAAACCAGATGCCGGCAAAATTAAGCGTCCATTTTCCAACCTGCGGGCCGCGGGCAGATTTTTAAAAAAAAATTTTATTTTTGGGCCTCCAACTTAATATCACTATGATATTAAGTCGGAGGGTGTATCACTTAATATCACTATTATATCACTTAATATCACTATGATATTAAGTCGGAGGGTGTACAGAAAAGCAGTTTTTCTGCTTTTCTGTACACTTTCCTGGTGCCAGCCGAAATTAACTCCTGCCTTTGGGCAGGCGTTAATTTCTGAGAGTAAAATGTGCGGCTTGCCTGCACATTTTACTTTCTGTATTGAGCAGGACTAGCTAATAGGCTCATCAACATGCACAGTCATGCATCACAGACCACTTGCATGTTAAGGGAGTGGAAAAGCTTTCTGTTGCGGTAGATCTCCTCCCTGTTACATGGTGGGATGATGGCTATGTGAGTGCAGTCAATAGCTCTCACAACTTTGGAAAATTGTGCTATGGCATAAAAGGCTCTCTTGATATCCATCAAGTGCTACCTGTCCTGAGGGAATAATATGTAGCGCTCAATGCAGTTGGATACAGCTGTCATGATCTGGCCCAGTCAGCGGGAAAAAGTGCTTTGGGACATTCCCCCAACCACTCCTACTGTCGTTTGGAAAGAGCCAGATGCCAGAAAATGCAGGGTGGCCAATAGTTTGGTGAAGCCAGGTATAGCGTGAGACAGTTCCGTTACCGGATCCAGATCCCCTTTGATTTCATCATGATAACCTGAGATGTGAGGAGATATCTGCTTACCGCATAATTTTCTGGCATGCCCAGCAAAGAGGTTCATGGAGGGAAGATGCGCTCCCTGTGTCTCCTGTGTCGTGGCCGCCTACGTGGCAAACTCTGTCGTGGACCCCGATGCTCTCCCTGCGGGGCTGTTGGTGTTTGAGGGAGTTGTGGGTGGATCCTTGGGCCGGTGGCAGATGACCACGCCCCCGGGGGAAGATCCCGAGAGGGACCACTGGTCAGGCTCAGATTATGGAGAGAGACACACAGTAGTTCTTTTATTAAACAGTATATTGAACCACCAGAGGTGGCAGTAGTGAGCTGGAAGTGCCCTGCAGGGCTGTAGTCCCTCAGGTACTGGAACAGCGATCCTGGATAACTGAACTGTAAAGAAACTGAATATAGTGAGTAGGTAGAGTATGCAAAGTTCAGGAACAGAACCTTGATGGTAACACTCACACAATAGTCTCTAGAAGTAGTCCAGATGTTGGAATGAGTTAGGCCCTCGAGGACCGAGTACCTGGTTCCAAGGAAAGCTCTGAGAGAGAGATGGTAACTCACTGGTGTAGTAGGCAGCGATAACTTCTAGGCAGAGTAAGTATTCAGCAACCAGTCTGGGAACATGGGCCCTCGAGGGGCGAGTGCCAGTTCCTGACTGTGACCTGAAAAACAAAGAGAGCGAGGCCCCCGAGGAGCGGGTACCCCTGGTAAGTCCGAGGAGGCAGAGTAGCTAGGAGAGTGCGAAACTGGTCCTTGCTAACTCAATTAGTTAGTGATTTCTGAGACCTTATATATCCGGTATTGCTGACATCATCTCAGGGGGACGCCCCTGAGGTTTGCGCCCTTGCTGGTACATCAGTCGGGGCCGCGCCTTGTGTGTGCCCTTAGGACCTTGTGAAACATGGCGGATTGCAGCGTCGAGCTGCTCCGGAGTCGCTGGAGGAAGACGGCAGAAAGACGCCGCGGCAGCCAACCTTCCACTTGAGCAAGAGGGAGTCGCCAAGGAGGTGAGGAGGGCGGAGTGGAGACGTCGGGCAGCGACGGTCGCAACAGGGGCCAGTGGCTTACACTCAGGCGCTGGGACTTCGTGAGGAAGGGCTGGAAATTCCCTTGCCTGTTCCGGTTGTTATTGTTGTTGTTCTTCATCTTCTTCCTCTTCTTGTTGTTGGCTGTGGTGATCGCCCTCAAGTAACCAGATCCCCCTCCAGGGCCAGCACCTCCATTAGAAGAATTCAGGTGGTCGGCTATGGCAACGATCCTTAGGGGGCACCAAAGAGCAGGCAGGTGGTGCCGTGAGCAGATTTGTTCATGGCAAAGAGGAGGCAGTGGGCAGCATGAACAAAGTAGGAGGAGTCGGGCCCGAGACCAGCGGGGGTGGCATGAATGGGGGGGGAGGCAGCATGGCACGAATGGGGGGGGAAGGGGCAAAGCAGAAGTTGCCTAGGGCACCCACTACCTTTGCACCAGCCCTGATCCCATCACAAGTACACTTGCCACAAACATAATGGGTCTAGTAAGGCAGGCCAGGTAGGAACAACTGTTTTTATTGGCCCAGGAGGGCCCGGTAGGTGTGTTTGCAAGAGCGCCCCAAATTATCATACATGGTAATAGCCGCGAACCGCAGAAATGACTGAACACGTGCGATAAAAAGTTTTTACCCCGTACCGCCAAAAAAAATAGGTGAGTTATTTCTGACTTTAAATCCCGTGTTTTTGTGCATTAATCAGCCACGGGAAGCAGTAGAAGACCCTCTTTTGCATTTACTCCTCCCACTTGCATGCTCAATTGTAGATTTGCATACACATTTGCGTTGCGGTATTTATGGCGCGCGCGCTAGGGCGTTATCGTGAAATGATAAAGACCCTGTTAGCCAGCTATGTTCTAGCCACCTAACTTTTGGATATAGAGCTCTAAATTAAAAAAAAAATATCTGAACAGGTCCCTCCACAATCTGCCTCAGTACCTGGGGCCGCCCTCTCCACTCCCCCTCACTCCTCTCCAATAAACATGGGCGGGTGCTGGGGCTGAGTCCTTCCCAGGGTGTCTTTAGCATAGAAAGGGGGAGGAGTGATCCCCAATCACTCCTGCTCTGCTGGCTTCAACTCCACAATGGTGACAATCTGCTCTCAGATCGGTGCCAATGTTTTACATACAACAAAATGGCACCGGTCTCAGGGCCAGATGGTAGGGACTCCTACCCCTTTCTATACTGAAGATACCCAAGGAAAGGGTAAGTGGGGACTAGGGAAGCTGGGAAGGCCTGGACCCAGCTTATTTATAGGGACAAGGAGTGGTGAGGCCCAGGGAGGTGCCAGCTGTCCTTAGCTTAGCCAGACCCAGTGAATTAGCACAAGTTTGAAACTTATGAGCAGTAGCACCAATTGTCAAGGCTTCAATCCTAGCTACTGTCTATTTGTGGATTTTTCATATATATTAATAATTTATCTTAAAAATATACAAACATTTCTTTAGAATGGGTGCATATTTTACACTTACTCATTTCAAGCTTGGATCAGATTTAGAGAGATATTTTGTATATTTTTAAGATTATTTAATCTTAATTATTTTGTTAATTGGCAGTACTGCTCACAAGTTTTATACCTGTGCTACTTCAAACCCTTTTTGTGACTGTAAGCATGTATGAAACATAAGCACACATATTTTAGCGAACCTGAACAACGTGAACTGTCAAGCTTAAATTGGAAATACAAAATATTATTATTAGTTTACAGTTGCAGGGATTTGCAACAAAAGAAAATACTCGCAACTACAAATAATAATAATAACAACAATATTCTGCTTTTCTAGAACACCTTTCTGATTTTAGCTCAAGGCAGTCTACAACATGTTTTCAGGTATGAAAAATATGTCTCAGTACAGCCACTATTCTTGCAGAATAGGCCCCCCCCCCCCTTCTCTCCTAGCTCCTCAAAACTAATGTGCTGGCTTTATACTGAGAGATCTGAAATAAGCCTTCAAGGCTGCAGAGGAAATCCTTTTGTTTAAGGCAGAAACGGACTCATCTGTGCCCAGTCTACTTGGACAGATCTAGAAGTGTGCTACTGCTTGGCCACCAGGCCGAAATTGTGGGGCTGCTTCCCTTACTGCAACAAGAGCTTGTACACTGGCATATCAGGGATGCTGATGCTCAGTAGGGATGTGCTTTCATTTTTAATGACATTGGCGATTTTTTGTATTAAATCAGGGAGGTGGGTTATAAATCTGTTAAAATACATAGTTTTGCCAGGGTAATTTTCATAGTGAACTAAGGGGGTCATTTTCAATAGCTTTCGCACGCGAAAAGGGACTTTTCGTGTGCGATAGGGTAATCGGGGCGGAGTGGGCCCTGGAAGAGGAGGAGTCGGGGCGGCACCGGGGCCGACGATGCGGAGACATCGCTGGCGGCGAAAGGTAAGGACCCTTGTCGCCGCCAGTTTCACGCCGAATAACTACACCTTTTATGGTGTAGTTATTCAGTGCAAAAGCCGGCAGCCAGCGCACCGCAGTGGTGAGATAGCTGCTGGCTTTCGCAGGCCCGCCCCCTGCTTCGCCCCCCCCCCCCCGCCCCCCGGTACTGCACGATTCACTATTTTCTGCGAGAATAGCGAATCCAGGCCTACGTTTTTCTGTGAAAATTGCTGTGATTGCTGTAGTCAGGGCCTGCGGGATGCCAGCGATGTATGCAAGGGCGCTATTTTTGAAATGAGAAAGGAGGTATGAGAGTAGTCGCGGAGTGTGGGACAGAAGGCAGGGTGAGAGATGGTGAGTGCAATATGGAGGTGTATTCATTATGGAATCATGTTTTGCTGTCAGAGTGGGACATAAGCTTATAATTCAACCTGGGCTTATCAGGGAGGGCATGTAAGCAAATGGTGTAAATAAATAAATAGCCCGCAAACTTATCTGGGCTGTTACAAAATTACTCCCTCTCTGCAGAGGTAATCATTATATAGGAAAGATTTACGTAGCTCTTCTTGCATTCCTAAATGGTTCGTTTCATCAATGCAATGACCACGTTCTGTTACCCGTTTTGCTGTTTTCCCAAATCAGGGACTTCAAGCAAGTTTTTGGGACAAAACAAGAAGTCCTTGAACATGTTCAAAATGTGTAATCAGCTATTTCTTGGCATCTCTCCTTATCTGTTAACCCCTCTAATGCCCCTTACAACATGAGTTTCTGCATGTACAGCAATTCCTAAGTTTTAGAGGCCAATTAGGTCCATAACGATCATGCTGTTTATGTATCTCTGTTTGTCTCGGCAGTTCTTTTTCTTGTCTTTGAAATTTCAATCCCAGTGTTATCCTGTCTTCTCTCTGTATTTTCTGCAGGTCTCATAGGCCCAGAGTTATATCCCAAGCAGTTAAAGCTGTAGTCTTCTGTTTGCACTACTATAAGTTATTTATCACATAAGAATTTTCATACAGAGTCAGACTGAGGGTCTATGAAGCTTTATATTTATATTTATATATATTGAACAGCCCTAACCTCTTCAGCCTTTCCTCATAGGGGAGCCGTTCCATCCCCTTTATCATTTTGGTCGCCCTTCTCTGTACTTTCTCCAGTGCAACTATATCTTTCTTGAGATGAGGTAATCAGAATTACACACAGTACTCTAGATACAGTCTCACCATTGAGTGATACAGAGGTATTACGACATTTTCTGTTTATTCTCCATTCCTTTCTTAATAATTCCAAACATTCTATTTTCTTTTTTTTATTATTGCTGTCACACACCAAGTTGGGGATTTGAACGTATGATGCATAAATCCTTTTCCTGAGTGATAGCTCCTAATATGGAACTAACATAATCTAACTACAGTGTTTCTGTTTTCCCCATGTGTATCACTTTGCGCTTGTGCACAATACATTTTATCTGCCATTTGGATGCCCAGTCTCCCTGACTTGCAAGGTCTTCCTGCCATTTCTCACAATCTGTTTGTGTTTTTACTACTCAGAATAATTTTATGTCATCTCCAGATTTGATCACCTTACACCTTACCTTGTTCCCTTTTCCAGATCTTTTATAAATGTATTAAAAAACACAAATTCCAGTACAGATGCCTGAGACACTCCACTATTTACCTTTCCCCACTGAGAAAACTGGCAAAGTATTCCTACTTTCAGTTTCTTGTCTTTTAACCAGTTTGTAATCCACAGTAGGAATCTTTTATTCAGAGGGATATACAGTACAGTGTTGCAGTAGAAAGAAACATTCAAATACTTAGCAGACTTCAATATAGTACTAGAAAGTAGCATTTTCCATAGACTGAAGGACACAAGATCATCATGTGATTCTGAAGGGAGGAAGAACGAAAAGGAATGTGTGAAAATCCTTTTTTTCACTAAGAGGGTGGTGGATACCTAGAACAGAATTTGAGGTAGAAGACCACAGATTGGATACGTCCTGTGACTGTACAGTAGGCAGGCAGAAATGAACAGTATGGAGGTGGCAAGTGCTCCTTTTCTACTGGCATCTTGCTTTTATATATAATCGGACTTCACAATGATTTTTAATAATTTGTTTAGAATAATTAATGGATGGAGTAATTGTACTACTGATCTATTTCTCATTTTGATACTATGCAACTACATTCTGTTCTTGGGGACTTTACTAAGATTTAAATCAATAGCTCAAACATCTATGTTTCACCCTGAAAAGCAGCTAATTTTAACTCCATTCCTCCCTACCTACCCCAACACTGTTCCCTCAAACAACAAATTAGAACTCTGAATAGGCAAAACATGGTTGTGGACCAGACGTGGACCAATTTACTTTATTTTCTTATCATGAAACATGAAAATCTCCAATGGTGGCCTTTCCTGCATGGACCACACACATTGCAATCTCTTTGATCTGCAGTTTCATCAGAATAAACAAACAAAACAGCCTTGTGATCTCCTTCCTACCCAGTATATTGAAACAAGCACATCCACACTGCATTTCTCAGAATAAATGCAGAATCTGGTATGCAGCACCCCTGTAAATAACAAGCAAAATAAAACATTTTCACTTTCTGAAACAAGAAAACAAGATTTTATATTAGAGAAAACAAATTTGAGGGACGGGGTGCTGTGTGATGTGCCCTACTAGTCTTAATAGAAAATGAATGATATAGCTTGCAAGTTGTGTGTATATGTGTGTGTTTAAAGAATGAAGCACCTTTTCAGAGCTTCACCTAATTTCTTAAGTACAAAATATTAAGTGTGTGATGTCACAGAGTAGGATATGCACATAGGGATTCTGTTATATGCAGTGAGTTTGTAGTGAGGCATAACTGCTGAAGATGAAGTACATGTAGCACTTGTGAAGTGTGTCTGGATCTTACTAGCAATGAAATCTGTAGCATTTCCTTCCTGCTCTAATGCCATTTGAAGGTAAATACCACACCTACAGAAACTAGGGATGTGCAACTAGGGATGTGTTTGAAAAAGCATAGGCATTGACCTAATAACTGGAAAGAGGACACTAAAGAAGTCTACTGCCACAGCATTTAACTTTCAAAAAAGTGAATATGATAAAATAAGGAAAATGGTTAGGAAAAAAATTGAAAGTAGCAACTGCAAAGGTTAGGAGTTTAGATCAGATATGGAAGCCCAGACTGGATGTATTTCACACATTAGAAAAGGTGGAAGCAAAGATAAACTACTGACAGCGTTAAAAAGTGAGGTGAGAGAGGCTAAAATAGCTAAAAGGATCGTTGGAGAAATGGAAAAGGGATCTGAATGAAGAAAACAAGAAACAGCCAAGCACTGCCAAGTTAGATGCAAAGCATTGATAAGGAAGGCAAAGAGAGAATTTGAAAAGAAACTTGTCATGGAAGCAAAAACTCATAATAACATTTTTTTCAGGTATATTTCAAGTAAAAATCCTGCAAGACAGTCAGTTGGACCATTAGATGATCAGGGGGTAAAAAGGGTAAAAGGGGTATTTAGAGATCACAAAGCCATTGCAGAGAAACTAAATGAATTCTTTGCTTCGGTATTCACTGACGAAGATGTAAAAAAGATACCCATCCCGAAATGATATTCAAAGGTGGTGATTCAGAAGAAATGAAACATATCTCAGCGAACCTCAAAGATGTACTAGGGCAAATTGACAAACTAAAGATTAGCAAATTACCTGGACTAGATGGTATACATCCCAGAGTGCTGAAAGAACTGAGAAATGTAATTGTGGAACTGGCTATTGGAAATTTGTATACTATCATTAAAATCATCTATGGTACCTGAAGACTGGAGGGTTGCCAATATAACACCAGTTTTTAAAAAGGGATCAAGGGGTGATCCAGAAATCTAGAGATCAGTGAATCTGTCATTCATGCCAGGCAAAATGGCAGAAAATATCATAAAGAACAAAATTGCTGAACATATAGACAGGCATAGTTTAATGGGACAAAGCCAACATGGATTTAGCCAAGGGAAGTCTTGCCTCACCCATTTTGCTATATTTTTTTGAGGGCATAAATAAACATGTGGATAAAACTGAACCACTTGATATAGAGTATCTGGATTTCCAGAAAGCATTTGACAAAGTCCCTCATGAGACTTCTTAGGAAATTAAAATGTTATGGGATAGATAGAGGGCAGCAAGCTTCCACACTTATTTTCCCATACTTAAAAGATAGAAAACAGAGAGTAGAGCTAAATGGTAAATTTTTCCAGTGGAGCTAGGTAAATAGTGGAGTGCCCCACAGATATGTTCTGGGACCACTGCTTTTTAATATATTTATAAATGACCTGGAAATGGGAACAGCAAATGATCAAATTTACCAATGATATAAAATTATTCAAAGTTGTTAACTCACAAGAGGATTGTGAGAAACTGCAAGACTGGGAGACTAGGCATAGAAATGGGAAATGAAATGTGTGGATAAGTGCAAAATGATTAACTTAGGAAAGAGTAACTCATATTATAGCTACACAATTCAAGATTCCACGTTAGGAGTCAGGAAAAAGATCTAGGCATCATCACTGATAATACATTGAAATCTTCTGCTCAGTGTGCAGCAGCAGCCAAGAAAGCAAATAGAATGCTAGGGATTGTTTGGAAAGGAATGGAGACTAAAACAAAGAAGATTATAATGCCTCTGTATTGATCCATGGTCTGACCTCATCTTGAGTATTGTCTGCAGTTCTGGCCACCACATCTGTAAAAAGATATAGCAGAATTAGAAAAGGTTCAGAGAAGGGCGACCAAAATGATAAAGGGGGTGGAAAATGGCATCGACCAGGTCCAAAAGTAGTGAGGTCGCTCCAGGCTCCCACTAGACCACCAGGGATCATTTGGTGAGTACAGGTGGGGAGGGGGAAAAGTTGGTTGGGTGGGCTAGGGTAAGAGGGCTGGCTCCTGGGGAAACTATATTTAAACAAAAGGGAGAGGTTGAGGGTTTAGAGTTGAGTGTGGACCTGTGACCAGGCTTTATTTTAAAAGAAATATTACATTTTCTGGGGAAATGGCCATCTCCAGGCATGGCAGAGTGATTGGATAGGAGTCTCCAGTTCAGTTCATTTAGTGATTTTTTTTTAACTCTTTGTTTCTTTTCCTTTTCCCTTTTCCACTTTGTTTAGGTATCAGGAAATTGCATGCACTATTTTCTGAAACAAAAAATTTAAAAACAAAAAATTTAAAAACAAAAAAAGGAAACAAAACTAAAAAAAAAGAAAAAGAAAAATTGTGCTTTTTGCCTTCTTTTTAACAACTGAGCCATGAATTACTCTTGTGCTTTTGAATGAGACTGAGAACCTATACAATATGTCCCTGGACCCCATTACGGACACAAAACCATTTGGTTTGTTCAATTAAGCTGGCACTTAGCCAGATAAATCCAGAGATTTTCAAATTCCTGCCTATTTGACTTTCCCAGACTTATCTGGCTAAATCATTAGCTGGATAACAACTTATCCAGATAAGTTGGGGGAATTTTGGGGGGGGGGGCGCTCTGGGGTGGAGTAAAGTTAGCCAGATGACTTAGCCAGATATTGCCAATATTTGGCATTAACCAGCTAACTTTAGGACTGTCTCAGTGCAGAGCTTTGTACCTACTGCTTGCTGACTTATCGTTGAGGTATCCTAACTGTCCTTTTTCTGTCTTTCAGCCTCACCTGGACATGCTCATGCTCCACCTTAAGAGTAGTGGCAGGAAGAGGGCCCTGTGGAGCTGAGAGAAGGACTCATATCTCCCCATCCTAAAAGAGGCATTGGGTCATGGCCATTCACCACTATATCACCCACCTTGTATCCCTAGCAGTCATGGCCAAGGATCAGAAGGAAATATTTAATAAAAGTTGTCCTATTTTGCATAATTTATATGTCCTGTGTATGTTACTGAATAGGTTTAGTGATATGTCAGCATGAATGATGGGCTTGATTATTAGACTGTGAGTGAGAATACAGTGCAGATACTAGTAGAGTAAGAGTGAAATTGAGGATGCTGTATGAGTGCTAAAAGAGGGTCAGGGGGCTATTGCATATGATGCAATGCTTGTCAGATATATAGGGTTGTCAAAGCTGCTTTTCAAAAGGAAAGTGCTATGATATGCAATGAAGATCTCAGTAATAGGGACGTACTTTCATTTAAAAACAATATGAAAATACCAACATCTAGGTACAAGTAGGTTCTATTCCAGAAATATTTTAAAAGAAATGGACCATTATATATTGAACCTGTCTTTAATAAATTTGAATTTGGTTTCAAAGTTTAACCATCTCACAACTCACACACTGATGAGCAATTAGTGTTGCTACACCATTGATAATGTATTCCCATGCTGGGGCACATCCAGGTTTCTACCACAATAGTCAATTCACAAAAGGCACATGGCCCACATGCTAAGGGACATCTCATGTACAGGGACTGATAGAGTAGATCTGACAAACAAGTCCTTAATGTTCCTCTCTCTGTTGTACTCAATACACGGTGGAGAATTGAAAAGATCATGCAAAGCCAGCACATGCCAGTGCCAATGGATATTCTCAACAATTTGTAAAAATGTCTGTGAATAATGTATCATGCACACTAATTTGGAAATTTGACATGTCTGGTTACAGCTCATCAATAAATCTCTATTGGCAAACAAAACTTGACAAGAGGCACTTTTAACTGTTTTAACTGGGTAGCCACTACATAAGAACCCTCTTGCCATCTTGTGTGTCTGAATTTTTGAAGATCAGAACAAATTCAACATGAATAGAGGAATTGGTTTACTTGTAATCTGACTTAAGGCCTCTAGAATGACAGCTTTCAAAGCACAGAAAATTGTTTTACTTCTTGGATTTTCGGACTAGAATAGGTCTTAGTGTCTGTTGATCCTTAGTGATCGAAATATCAAACAAAGGCATAATATTTGGATCAGAATTCATATTAAATTTCAAATCAAGGTCTAATGAATTTAGTAATTGAGCTGCTGATGCCTTCTACCCAAAAAAAGTTATCATTTATGTATCGGCTCCATAACTCACTATATTTAGACCACTTGGCCTTCTATAAAAAGATATCTTCAAAATGTCAAATATTAAGGTTGACAGTGTCAGGGGCCATTGCAGCTCTCATTTACACTCCATGAACCTGTAAATAAAACTCATTAAAAAAAAAAAAAAGAATTGTTGCATAAAGCAATGTTATCCAATTCCCTGACTAAAAAGGTAGGAATACTGTGGGGGTTAGGACACCCCTCCAAAATAGATAATTTAAAATCCAATACAGAATCCTGAGGAGTTTTTGTATACAGTGACTCAACATCAAGTATAAATAAAAGGATATCATATAGGACTTCATGAAAATGATAAAGAAGTCTCAACATATGGACAGCATCCTGGACGTAGGATCATGCCAGTGGCACAAACAGCTTCAAAAATGAATCTTCCAAAATGGAAATAGGTTCTAATACTGACCCTTCAACAGAGACAATAGGGTGCCCAGGGAGGGAAATGAGGGTCTTGGGATGTTTGGGGACCATATATATATCAGGTTTACAAGGAAATTCTAAAGTCAAGAAATAAGATTCTCTGGCAGTCGGAAAGCTAGACTCGGTTGCTTTAGTTATTGTTGATCGAATGCGCTGCTGTAATTCAAGAGTTGGATCAGCTGATAACTTGCAGCAATAAGAATAATCTGTTAGTTGACATAAATCTCACTGGTGGACTAATCAAAATTCAGAAAGCTTTACTAACAAGCCAGTATTGCTAGCCAGGGTTTTGAAAGCTTCTTTCTCTATCGTACTCAAATTAAAGAACATCTTCCCCTCACTATGTTCAATCTCTTCAAGATCTTTAAGCACAAAATCCTTATACATAGCAATGTGGGAATCAAGACAACCAGGAGGCAATCAACTAGATTCAGGTTGCACCATAGAGCAGTCTACACTCATACCCTCCTGTTTAGAAAAGCCTGCGATAGCTTGCGGAGGTAGCGCACGCCTGCGCTATCTAAATCGGGGTAGAGTCGGCCCCGGAAGAGGAGGAGTCGGGGCGTCACCAGAGCCGACTCCGTGAAGACGCTGTGGATGGTGAAAAGGTAGGTGCCTTTTCGCGTCCTACTTCGCACCCAATAGCTACACCTTCTATGGTGGCGCTATTGGGTGCGAAACTGGCAGCGATCGCACCGCGGTGGTGCAATCGCTGCCGGCTAGTGCAGGACTGCCCCCCCCCCGTGTCAACCCCCCGCCCCCCATTAGCATGATTTTCTAAAGTATCGCAGGCCTGCGATACTTTAGAAAATGAGGCCGTAGGTGACCTGATTAGTCACCTAGTCACCTAGTGGAGATGCAAACCTCCAGGGATGAATTTAGAGCAATGTTGTATGGCAGTTAAGGGATTTTAAATATTTATGAGGGTTAATGCAATTTTAAGTTACTGTTCAGATGGTAATTTAGGACTGTATTTACTAAGCATTTTTGCCATAGACACAAAATGGAAAAAAAACTTTAGCAAATAATCCCTTGTTGGTAGAATTGTTCTTATTTAGATGCTGTTTTAGATTCATAGACTGAATTTTATATATTTATTATTGAAATGTATTTTAGTTTTGATGCTATGTTTGAAAAAACAGGCTATAAAAACTGTATAAATACATAAATAAATAGCTAAGATGTAGGGTAATTTAAAGAAAGAAATAAAGCTGCTTGAACTTCAAGAAAAACTTTCAGGCGCTCTATAAATACCTAGATAAGACCCGTTCTTTAGCCAAAGTGATATAATCGGACATAAATTCCTCAGAAACTGGCCCCGAGGACCAACCATGAGCAAACAAAAACTGTAACACCTTAGAACATCCACTGATGTAGAAAGTCCACGTTGATGCTGCCACCAATCCCCTCAATAATTTCCATGCCTCAGATTCCGTAGCGTCAAAGGAAATCGGAAATCACTGCTCCAACTCAATCTGCATTCGGTGGCAGCTTTCGAAACAGATTCCACTTGGAATGAAAAAGAGAGACAGCAATTCTATTATCAACTCCCAGAATATGACAAGGAGAAGCTGCCAAATTCAATTGCAAGCAACACAAAACAAATTCACGCAATAAATCTGCCACTAAAACACATTTAGAAGATAGCCTGTTTATGACCTGTACGACCCCCAAGTTATCACACCAGAATATTACTTTCTTATCCCGAAGTCTGACATCCCAAATAACCACAGCAACAATGATAGGAAATAACTCCAAAAAGATAATATTCCTGATCGATCCAGCCACGACCCAAGCCTCAAGCCATGCAGCAGCACACCAAGCTCCCTGGCAATAAACACTAAATCAATTTTACCAGAAGCATCAGAAAATAACTCCAAATCCCGATTAGAGACTGGTTCCGCTAACCAAACCGACACACCATTAAAACCACTTAGAAAGGTGTCCCAAACTTTCAAATCTTCACGAATCTGATGGGTAATCCTATTATGGTGGTGCCTTCTCTAAACCCCAGTCATCACCACTGACAAATGCTGCAAGAAAACATGAACAATGGGAATAACCTGACACGTGAAATTGAGGCTACCCACCAAGGACTGCATTTGGCGAAGTGTAACCTTCCTCACCCTCAACACACCTGCCACCAACTTTTTCAACTGGTCTACCTTAGCCGACGGCAAACGAGACACCATAGCCACTGAATCCAATTCAATGCCCAAAAATGCCAGATGCATAACAAGCCCCTCAGTCTTATCCTGCGCAATAGGGATATCAAAACTATGAGCCACACTGTGAAAACTATCCATAATACTAGCACACATCTTAGAGCCAGTTGGCCCCACAAACAAAAGATCATCCAAATAATGAACAATACCATTAAAACCAGCTACATGCTTGGTGACTCAATGCACAAAAGAACTGGACTTCTCAAAATAAGCAAGAAATAGAACAGCCCATAGGCATACACTTGTCAAAATAATACCTGTTCCAAAACTGAAAGCCCAATAATGGGAAACTGTCAGGGTGAACTGGAAGAAGGCGGAAAATGGACTCAATATCCACCTTGGTCATTAAGGCTTCTGGACCACAATGGCAAACCAATTGAATCACAGAATCAAAGGAAGCATAATGCACAGTACAAAACTCCCTAGGAATAAAATCATTGACCAAAGAACTTTCTGGAAATGACAGGTTATGAATCAATCTGAACTTCCCCTGTTCTTTTATAGGAACCACAGCTAAGGGAGATATAATTATCCTAGGAAAAGGGAGGTCACTAAAAGGACCAGCAAACCTCCCCAAAGAGAGTTCCTCAACCAGCTTCTGGTGCACCACTTCCTCCAACCTGTCTATCAAAACCTATTTGGAACCCCCACCCTCTAGATTACTGGCATCATGGGATCTAAAAACCAATAGGGAAACCATCCTTCAAAACACCTGCAGCTTCCCATTAAGATATAACTCCAACCAAAAAAACCACAACCGGAGGCAACAACTGGAATAGGGGCCCTGTCCATATTCAAATTATTTAGCTCCCGCTGCAGTACCAGATTCTGCATTTCAGGGACATTTAGTAGCAGGGTAGCTGGCAGCACACACTGAGCAGAGATGCTTGAATTTACAGTTGGGAAAGAGGCACCCTGAACGATTAAAACACCAGCAGACATATGAGGCACTAGCTGCAGTTTTACCTTGAGCAACCGCAACACTCTCCCCTCGAAAGGACCCGCCTCGAATGAGGAATGCCTACTTGCCCAACACGCCCTTGCTGACCTGAAACCGAGGGACTAGCTACGTGCGCCTTATTCATCATTTGTTTTAATCAAAGACTCATATCCTGAGTTCCCCAACCCATCAACCTATTCCCTGCCATCTTATCCCTAAAGCGCTCATCATAATTAAGCCAGGCCCGCCCCAACAATCATATCCACATAAGAAAGCAAAGAGCCATATTGAGATGGGTCAAAATGACCTACCACCCTGGCCAATCTGAGAAATCACCAAACCCACATTCTTGTCTTTTTTTGTCTCTTTTCACTTACTTCGCCTACCCTTCAATATACAAAATATATCAATATATTTCCGCTTCTTAATTTGTTTCTTGTGTGAATGGGAGACTTTCTCCCACAACTCATTAAGAACAACCAAAGCCAGAGCTCCTTAAGAATATAAAAACATGCCATACTGGGTCAGACCAAGGGTCCAACAAGCCCAGTATCCTGTTTCCAACAGTGGCCAATCCAGGCCATAAGAACCTGGCAATTACCCAAAAGCTAAGTCTATTTCATGTTACCATTGCTACCAGTGGCTATTTTCTTGAACCAGTTTAGTAATGGCCCCAGGATTATCCTCTGAAGAAAAAGAAGATGAAGAAGAACTAGACGAAGAGCTAGAGTCAGAACTACTGGACCTTCTGTGTCCCCGTAATGCTTACACTTCTATTTCCACCTTTAACCTTACCATCACCCCAGCTGCCGTCCTTCACCTGCTCACCAGCCCCCCTCTCACTCAAGACACCCGACACATCTGGGACAACATTACCTGAAACAACCCCAGCCACTGACCCGGAATGCCCCAAGTCCCTGCCATAACCAACTACCAGGTCTGGAGCTTGACCTTCACTAGCGACCATCCCACAGAATCACCTGACAAAACCACAGAACCTACCAGAGACAAGTCTGAATTGTCTTTAGCAGGAACATTAGTAATCTCCCAAGCACTGGAAGAGCCAGATACCCAGGCACTCGCAACAGAGCCACCACTAGTAGTCGCTCACTCACCAATAGCAACAGAATCCTAAGGAAGAGGAGGCCTTCTAGACTGCTGTGCAACAGATTGACTTGCTTGAGAGGTGCCAGACTCTGAAGACACCATACCTCTGACATCCAAAGAAATGCCTGTCTGACGCACAGCCAATTCCTGCTGATTCCTCCAACTCTCATGCGGTGAAAGCCCAGGATGATCCAGGACTTCTCCCCCAATGGGACCATGACTATCTGAAAAGGAAGATCAGATTCAACATGGGATCCCACAATCTGCCCTCCCTCAGCTATCACCAAACTGCTGCCCGTCACCAACACCAGTAGAAGAACCACGAGCTGCAGGAATAGGCAGCTAACCCAAAACAGAAGGATCATTTTTCCAGCCCACCACAGGAAACTCCAAAGGACAACCAGAAACCCCACAATCAGGACTAACCCTCCCTCCAATTCATTCCAGGTCCAAAAAAACAACCACTGCCCCAAACAGTGGACAAATCCAAAAAACCCAAATCCACACCCCAACCTGAAGGATCGAGGCCAAACTGGGCCCTGGACCTCCTCTGTAGAACAAACTTGACCCCAGATTGCTGGAATCACAGGCACACCAGGAAAAACACCCATCCTTCCAGCAGTGGAAAAACCCTCAAACAAAACCTCACCCCCCCAAACCCCCAAAGGATGAGCACACAGAAAAAAATGAAGGATCCCCTGCCATGCACTTGCAAAGGATCAGATGACATGGGAAAATGCTGACCATGACCAAAAATAGGGGGAGCAACAGAGCCTGCAGAAACTGCCCTCAATGGACACAGCAAGGCAAATAACCCGCTCAAGTCCGCACCCATAGCTAATCTACCAGCAGGAACTGGTCCAGCAACAGCCAAAGCCCGCCCTGGCAGCAACCCCCGGCCGCGGACATGATCAAACGACTGCTCATGCAATGCAGAGGCAACGTTGCTGCAGGCAACAAGTTCTCCAGCCATTGCAGCCTGCCCCCCGCCGAAGAAAACAAAATGCCAGACACCCTGCCAGCACATGGAAGCCCCTGTAGAGTGCCAGAATCATGCGCTTCCCCTGCTTCCCACCAGCCAACCAAAATGTTGACCAGCGGCAGTGACCCCGGCGTACGTATGACCAGAGGAGGCCTACCAACATCCACCCAACCAGCTCCCAAAGAAACTCCTGCTTCAGCTGAAGCCTGCACAACCCTCCTCACCTGGATTTCCCCCCAAGCAAAATGCAACCAAGCCAAGGAGAAACACAGTCAAGCTGATGCGAGGAGCCATGATGGAAGGAAAAGGGGCGGCAACACCAGGTAACCGCCCCTTAAACCAGCCCCTGGGGATCCTGCCCTATACCCTTGGTGCACTGGAGCACAACCAATCAGGACACCCCAGTGCACCAAGGTTCAAATCCTAACAGACGGTCCACCCCAACCATCGATCTCATACAGGAGGAGCCAAGCCTGGTGCCCACATTGTCATGGGCATCTGGAAACCTGGCTCTGCCTGCCCTCCACAATCCAGCAACCCTGCAGCTGGACATGAGATGGCTGTTGCATCTAGGAGCTGAACAGTCTGCTCTTGAAATTGATATACTAGCAAATGGCTTTTAAAAATAAACCAAAACTTTATGTAGTGATTTTTCATGCTCATTCAAGGGACACAAACAAACCAGTTACAAACAAACTGGAATCTCCATGTCAAATTCAGGTCTGATATAATTGTGTTTAAGAACAAATGCAAGCTTAAAATTTTTTTTTAATAGTCTACCTGGGAAGTCAGTCACAATTGACTGGGCCCTTGATTTCTCCTTCTTAGGAGCATGAAAATTATCCTTTTGCGTTTGTCGCCTAAGTGTGAGGTTTCATATGAATTCTTTCTTTTAAATAATTAACTCCAAAGTGTCCAGAATGCAGTGTGGTTTTTGCTACATATGATAAACAATACATCTCTTGTACATTTAAGCAAGTGTTTAAAAGGGTACATACCTAGGGTTCTATTGTACAAAAAAAGGCAATTTTAATTCATTGGGTTTTCCACTCTTCTTTACTACATGGGCTGTGTTATGTAAATCCCCATGTGTCCGTCATTATTTTATTCATTAAGATAAACTGTATAGACTTTAATCACACAAAATAATCAACCTGAATATTTTAAAAAGAGAAGCTCTAGATCCTTAACACCTACTGTTTACTCAATTGGCATGTTGAATAACTTAAGTAACATGGGCTCAATAGCTTAGCTAGCAAGGTAGCTATTTAAAGAAAACTGCAAAGAATCTTTAATGGCAGAGAGAACATTACTAAATTTATTTATTAATTTATTTATTTTAAATTCTTATATACCGACATTCCTGTAAGGTATACAGATCACACCGGTTTACAGTACAACCGAACCGTCGCGTGGGAGCGATACAAAGAACATTTGAAAAATTGAAAAACAAGGAACATATGAACCCAAAGAGAACAAAAAACTACAAATACTTCAATACAGAGTAAATAGCAAATAAATAAAATAAAATAATATAACATGATAGTGCCTGGGAGGGACTGGGTTCAGCATGCGGTGAGCCCCAAGTCCGCGAGCCCCAGTCCTATTCCGTGGAGCGGGATCAGTGTGTGCTTAGGTCTCCTGGAAAAGCTTGACTAAAAAGCCAAGTTTTAAGTTTTTTCTTGAAAGTGTGTGGGCATAGTTCTTGCCAAAGATCCGGAGGAAGCTTATTCTATAGAGTGGGCCCTGCTGTAGATAACGCTCGCTTTCTTAGGGAGGTTTTTGCAGGGGGGGCATACAGTGAGCCTTTGTATGCTCTTCTGACTGGTCTGTCTGAAGTGTGCAGATGAAATTGGCTGCTTAGCTTGAGAGTGGAGATGTTATGGATGTCCTTGTGGATCATCATTAGAACTTTGAAAGAAATCCTAAATTTGATGGGTAACCAGTGAAGTGATTGAAGGATGGGAGTAATGTGATCTCTTTTGTTTGAGTTAGTGAGTATCCTGGCGGCGGCATTCTGGGCCATCTGCAATGGTTTGATGGTAATCGCTGGGAGACCAAGAAGGAGGGAGTTGCAATAGTCTATTTTAGAGAGGATAATGGTTTGCAGCACCAGGCAGAAATCTCGGCAGTGAAGTAGAGGTTTCAGTTTTTTAAGAACTTGTAATCTGAAGAAGCATTCTTTAGTGGTATTATGGACAAATGTTTTAAGATTAAATTTGTTGTCCAGTAGCACCCCTAAATCTCTGACGGAAGGTGAGTGATTGATGGCTGTTTTTGCGAAATGTGAGGAGCTTGGGGAATTGAGGAGGATGTTGTTTTCGTCTGGCGATATGATGAGGATCTCCATTTTATTGGTATTGAGGATCAAGTTTAGGCTAGTGAGAAGGCTGTTAATCGATTGCAAACAACTATTCCAGTGGGACCAGGTTTTTTGAAGAGAGTCTGTGATTGGGAGAAGAATCTGGACATCGTCCGCGTAGAGGTAGTACGTTAATTTTAAGTTAGTGAGTAACTGGCAGAGTGGGAGCAGGTAAATGTTGAAGAGGGTGGGTGAGAGGGATGATCCCTGGGGGACTCCCAGGTTGGATCTGATAGGGTGTGATTCCTTGTTGTTGATCCTGACCTTGAAGAATCTGTTGTCAAGGAAAGATTTGAACCAGCTGAAACCACTCCCTTGATGCCAATGTCTGACAGATGCTCTAAAAGTATGGCATGATTCACAGTGTCAAATGCTGCAGATAAGTCTAGTAGCGCTAGGAGGTAAGGCTGTTTTTTTTCCAGGTTTAGGAGGATGGTGTCTGAAAGAGAAGTTAAGAGGGATTCAGTGTTTAGCATTTTGTGGAATCCAGACTGGAATGGGGAAAGAATGTTGTTCTCCTCCAGGTATTCGGAGAGTTGTTTGTTTACTATTTTTTCCATGATTTTGGCGATCAGAGGCAAGTTCGCTATGGGTCGGAAGTTTGCCGGGTCAGTAGGCGGAAGGTTGGGTTTTTTTTAAAAGGGGTTTGAGTGTTGCGAGTTTTAGTTGGTCTGGAACCCATCCTTGAGCCAAGGAGCATTTAATGATATCTGCTATAGGCTTTGAAATGATGTTTGGAATGGATAGTAGAAGATTGGAGTGAATTGGGTCCAACGGATGTGAGGAGGGTTTGAGCTTCTTAAGAATGTTTTCAATTTCCAGAGATGAGGAGGACTCGAAGGATTCTAGAATAGACTTTCGTTTTGGGGATGTTGTGAGAGGATGGGGGGCTCCCAGGTGGGAGGCGGTGATGATTGGCTTGATGAGGTTGTCTATTTTTTTCTCGAAGTAGATGGCCAGTTCTGTGGCTTTGCTGAGTGCTAGGTCATCTGCTATGGTGGGAGGGGATGGTTTTGTGAGTGATGAGACATAGGAAAACAAGGCTTTGGAGTTGGATGAAATGATGGATTTTTTTAGAAAATAAATCTTTCTTAGATCTGAGAATAGGGTTCCTATAGGCATTTAGTAGTGATTTGTAAGCCGATAGCGTCGAGGTGGATGGGTTTTTGTGCCATCTGTGTTCTTTGCTTCGTAAGTCTTGCTTGAGGGCCTTTAGTTCAGGGGTGAACCATGGTTTTCTATTGTCCTGGGATGGGTTTAGTGTTTTTGTGATTGTAGGGCAGGATTGTTCTGCAACTTTGTTTGTAATATTGAACCTGGAAGTAGTTGCAGTGTTGGCATCCATGAGATCGAGTTGGGCTAGATCCTTGGAGAGCAGCAAACTGAGGTGGTCTATGGAACAGGGTTTCCTGAACTGGATTGTGGTTTTGGGGAAATAATGAGGGGGGTGCTCTTTGATTTGCAGCACTGTGGATGTGATCTGATGGTCTGACCAGGGGACTGGATCGCAGGTCAGGCTGGTGAATGAGGAGAAGCCCTCGTTGATGAAAATGAGGTCCAATGTGTGGCCTGCTTTATGTGTGGGGCTGTTGACAATTTGTCTAAGGCCCATGTGGCTGAGTGCAGTGAGTAGAATTTCACAGTTGGGGGATTGTGGTGAGGCGTCCACATGTAGATTGAAATCTCCCATCAGGATGGCTGGTTTGTCTGTGTTGAAATGTTTGGCGATGAATTCAATCACGGGAGAAGGGTCCGAGTCGAGTTTTCCTGGAGGTGCGTAGATCAGGCCGAGTTGAAGATTATCAGATTTGAATAGTGCTAATTCGAGATTGTTTGTAAAGGTTGATAGCTGCAACGAAAGGCCTAGTCCCTTTTTTGTTGCTAGGAGAAGCCCTCCTCCTTTTTTTTTGTCTGGGGATTGAGTGGATGTCGTATAGTTGTATGGGAAGCTGATTCATTAATGCTATGTCTGTAGGTTTCAACCAGGTTTCTGTGACTGCACAGATGTCAGGTTTAGCGTCTACCAGATAGTCGTTGAGAATATGAGTTTTTTTTGTGATGGATTGGGCATTGAATAGGGTTAGAGTGAAAAGAGAGAATCAGAGTATTTGTGTGACTGGTGAGATCATAATTGGGATTAGCCTTTGTTGTCGGAGGATGGGAAGAGCATCCAATTAAGGCTTATTGACCCTGCAATTGAAGGTTATGGGTATAGCAAATTGCGCATCTTAGGAAGAGGTTGGGAAAAGGCGTGGGGCGTGAGCGGTTGGATGCTGAATTAAATGGAAGTAGGGGTTGGACTAGCGGGGTCCGGTGTCTGTGTGATGCGGTAGGTAGTCCCTCTTAGTCGAGCTGGTTGAGGTCGTGAGTAGGACTTAGCTGTGAATGTCTGACGACGCAGGTTTGATGGAATAGGTCGAGTTAGGGTTCAGGCGGAGGTGAGGAGCCTAAAGGCTTGAGAAAAGTGACAGATTCTGTTGGTAGGGTTGTCGGGAGGAGAATAGAATAGAAGACTTATAGGTGAGCTGTTGGTCCGAGGGGAGCTAGTATGCAAATCTTTTAGTGGAAGTTTGAGAACAGCAGAAAAGGATTGGCTCTAGGCTGCACTTCGGTGCTGCACGAAGGGGTGCACCGAAGTGCAGCACTGAAGCAAAGATATTCTGAGCAACTGAGTTTTAGTAACTGAAAAAATGCAGGAGTTTGTGGCTTGGTGAGTTTGGGTAGGGAAGCAGAACTTTCCACATTTGGGTCACAATTTCAAATCCTGGCTGGGCAGTGAAAAAAAAGTCATAGTTTAAGGAATGAATACTCTCAGATCACTTTCAAAAAATTAGCTTACACCCCTTTCCATATAAAACTTCAAAAATCTGCCCAAAAGCCAAGAAGTCATTCAGGTCAATATCTGATCAATTTCTTCCAGAAACAAAAAAGCCAACTATGAATCTCTTTCCAGAAGGTAAAATAATTCCTTTTCATCCTGATATCCACAGGTAACAAATCCCAGGGTAGGTGCCACTGTCAGTAGGCCCTGGCCTGCAACCATACTCGTCTCATTTCCTTACAAGCTGGGAGAGTTAGCATTGCCTCTTGGCATGATCTCAGGTAGCCAGAGGAATACCAGTTTAATTTATTGTTTAAATACTCAGGTCTCAACCCCTATAAGGCACAAAATGTCTAAATGAGAACTTTAAATTGCACATGAGCCTTAATTGGCACACAGTGTAACTATAGGCATCAGTTGGCTGTAGAGGCAAAAACTCACAGTAACAACTTTTTAAAATATATCTGAAGCAGAAAGCCTGTGAAGGAGTCAGTTGGACCATTAGATGATCGAGGGGTTAAAGGGGCTCTTAGAGAAGATAAGGCCATCGCGGAAAGATTAAATGATTTCTTTCCTTCGGTGTTTACTGAAGAGGATGTTGGGGAGGTACCCGTACTGGAGAAGGTTTCAGATGGACTGAACCAAATCACAGTGAACCTAGAAGATGTGGTAGGCATGATTGACAAACTGAAGAGTAGTAAATCACCTGGACCGGATGGTATATACCCCAGAGTTCTGAAGGAACTAAAAAATGAAATTTCAGACCTATTAGTAAACATTTGTAACCTATCATTAAAAGCATCCATTGTACCTGAACACTGGAGGATAGCTAATGTAACCCCAATATTTAAAAAGGGCTCCAGGGGAGATCTGGGAAACTACAGACCAGTTAGCCTGACCTCAGTGCCAGGAAAAATAGTGGAAAGTGTTCTAAACATCAAAATCACAGAACATATAGAAAGACATGGTTTAATGGAACAAAGTCAGCATGGCTTTACCCAGGGCAAGTCTTGCCTCACAAATCTCTTCACTTTTTTGAAGGAGTTAATAAACATGTGGATAAAGGTGAACCGGTAGATGTAGTGTACTTGGATTTCCAGAAGGCGTTTGACAAAGTCCCTCATGAGAGGCTGGGGCTGGGGGAGCAGCATAGGGTGGCCCAGGGGGAGGGGGGACACCAGCATATGCTGGGAGAGAGAGAATGGATCAAGGCTTTTAGCTCAGAAAGGGTTACCATATGCTTCTGCCCCCCTCTCACCCAAAAGCAGCATGTGGTAACAAAGGGAGGGGGAGGCTGGATCAAGGCTTTTGAGCCTCTTGTCAGTTTTCTTCTGGGGAAGGGGGGGGGGGGCATTTTTGAGGGAGTAAGTTATGTTGTTCTTGTGGGAGGTGGGTACTATGTTAGGGCCCAAAATGTCCACATGACAGAAGAGGGGGAAAAAGCATTTTATTTCAGTTTAGTGACTGGAAAATGTTAGCTAAGGGAATGGGAATCTCCTCTATCTTTGTTTATTGCTCAGATCAGGAGGAAACAGTTTTGTTTCTATTTCTCCAGTCTTGTACTGCATGCGGAGTCTGGCTTCTTGGGGCTTCCTATTTTGGGTCTGCATTTCTGAGGTGAGGAATTCTGCTAGCACGGAGGGGTCTGTAACAAGCCAACTTGTTTTGTTTTCCAGATAGGAGGTATTGGTATTCCAGGGCCCGGTGTAATATTTGCCTTTTCATAGGTTGGATTGTTGTTTTTGTAGTCCTGTGAGTTAGTCCTGTGAGTTAGTGCTGCTGTGGCATGGCAAGTTTGCAACATATGGTAAATTTTAGGTGCGGCTCACTGCCATGGACAGCAGGAGGCTGCCTCTCCTTCTGGGCCCTATAAACTTTAAAAAAAAACAAAAAAAACATTGGAGGAATTTCCCGCAGGCCTTTCTAGCCCCACCAGCAATTGGCCCAGCAGCTCATGGGCTTCCTTAAGCTCACCACCCAGCAGGTATTTATGTATTTATATCATTTTTTACTGTTATTTACATAGATAACTCCCTGGATAATCAGTCATCAGCTGGTGGCCCTGCAGGTAGCAAGTTAGCCCTTTAAATATAATGAAACAGAGACTTATTTGAATGGCAAGAGCCTAATCTGGCCAACAAGGAGTGACAGATGCAGAGATAATACAAGGAAAAATATTATGATCCTACAGAATATAAAGCGCAGCTGAAAGAGTGTGAGATTGAAAATATTCAGGGCACCACTGCTCTCTCAAAACTAGAGTAGGCTATGCCGGCTTATCTTTCTATTTCAGCTAGCTATAAAACACAGTTTCACCAAGTTGTCGGAATCATTTGCTCCAGGGTCCACTGACACTAACTTGCATAAGATTTCCGGACTAAGGAGGCAGACTCTCTTATTGTTTTATCAAAGAGTAGGGCAATAGGAAGAAAATTCCTGAGGAGAGAAAGAGAATGTCGTATTCAAGAGATTCCAATTCTCCTTTTGCAGCAGTCCGGATATGCCAGCTTCAACAAAACTAACAGCTAAGGTGTGCGCACCACCCAAACGTGCTAGGCCTGAGCATACAGAGACAGGTACACAAGCACAGAGCGGGGAAGAAAGCAAAGGAAAAGAAGAACAGAAAAGGAGAAAACAAAAGAGAACTTACACAAGGATTAAAGGTAGAGTAGAGAAGAAAACCCGGACTAAGTATGTATATTCACCTGAGTAAAGGCATCCATGGAAGAAGTATTCATGAGTTCCTGGAAAATATACAAAAAAAATACAAAGAATCAATTCTTGAACTATATTATAATAGGAGTATTAGAGTAATGCAAAAGCAGCATTTAGTTAAACAACACTTATATGACACTTTTATCTGTGAAGTTATAGAACTTCTTGAATTCTTCATCCCGTATATCAGTAGTCTTGAATAAAAGTAGAGAAATGTTTTTGTTTTGTCCTTTCCTTATCAAAAATGTTTTTGTTAAGGAAGGTATTGAGTTTAGATGAAGAAACATTATTTGCTGGCATCAGAAAACTGCTATCAGTAATAAAAGTCATTTCATTATTTGTTGCTTCAAAGGAGAGTCAAGTCCTTTCATTTATCCCTGCCTTCCCTCCAGAAGTTGGGAGACAATAGCGGGTGGGTTGCAGGCCTCTGTCCTTGCAGGAGACCCAGTAGAGCAGAGGGCATTGAACTGCATAAGTGTGGGATACCACGGAAGACCTTGCCACAAGAGACTACAAACTAAATTTAAATACCTCGACCACGACAGGGATCTTCCCCCACATGGCCTGTTGTTTACATCGGAACAGTTATTATTTACTTTTTCCTTTTGGTACCCCTATTTATTTTTGTAAAGAAAGAGAAACAAAATTAATGATTTGGACAATTGACTTTTACATCTATAAAAGTTAAATTAAAGCAAAGAGATGCAAATGTATTAAGAAGCTAATTTTTAACATCAATATATGAAAAAGAAGCAGCTGTAAAGATTATTTCCATCATTTCATAAGCTTTCAGTAAAGGTATTGTTGGAAACCAGGCCTGCATAATTACTTCAGGGCTTCTCACTGCTGTATTCAAGAACCATACTTTGGGACAATACAATGTGCCATGCACAGGGTCTAGAAGAACTCTCTTCCCCCTGCTCAGGGAATCTTGGATATTAATATAACTGAACATGAAGAGAAGTGCATTATTAGAGATTGTGTTTGAGGTATGAGCCTCCGGGACCTTTATCTGGGATTACCATCACAGGGGGTTACATACATAATACTTTTTATTCCCCCAGGTATGTATGCAAACAAATAAATAAATAATAAGCGAAATCCGCATGCACAAAGTTACACCTGTTCTTGAGTAGGTGTAACTCTGTGAGAGTGTGTGTGTGTGTGTGTGTGTGTGTGTGTGTGTGTATACGCGTGTGTGTGGTGCGGGGTGTTCTGGCACAGCCAAGAATTTTCAAAGCAGATTTATGCACATAAATCCACTTTGAAGGTGCAGGCTAAAGTACAATAAATCTGTAGTTTATATCTAATGAACTATAGTCATTTGATACCCTCTTTTTGGTACATCTCTATTTATCCATCTATTCTAGTAAAAGCAAGTAGCTAATAGCAAGGCACAGGGATGGCAAATGATACACGAGGTTCCCCACAAATCTTTTGTCAGTGAATCCGGCCCTGTTTGCCTTTTGCTGTTCCCCCGCGCCCCCCCCCCCCCCCCTGAAGCAGTGGGAGGGATTCACTCCACTAGTACTGACTTTATTTTTTTCATTAAACTTTTTTGCTCTGTTGCAAACACTGCACCAGACTGAGCAAAGTGCAAAAGGGGCAAAACACTTGGACTGTGCCGACTCATGTGGGCAGCTTCTGTGTGCCAACAGATGCCCTTGGGATTTTCAGGCCAGCAAACTCCTTCCACTTGTGAAAAGAAGCAGATTTTAAGCAATAATGGTCAGCAGGGAAAATGGCAGCTGCACTAACCTCCAAATCACTGTTTACTAGCTCTCTCCTTTGTTTTGGCACAATTTAAGCCCTTGCATTTATTTTATTTATTTTTTTTTTAACCAAAATCCCCAAACATTTCAGAGATATCAATTGTTTGCACAGCAGCATTTGTGAGCCATGAATTAAAGAGTAACCCATGCACACACATTTGTTAGACATTCAGTGGTACAGAGAAAATAAAGCAGTGGGGATTTGATTACTGTAAACTTTTGGCCCCTCACAATTAAGTCTGGGCTGCAGAAGGAGAGCCATCCATTTGTAACATGGGTTTACCTTACACAAATAGACAATACATGCTAATATCATACACACTGGAGGCTTTACAAGGGCTTCGTGTGTGGGCACTGGCTGGGCTCAGTAAGGCAAGACCACACACATGCACACATGCACAAAGGGACACAGGCAGCTCAGAGAACTGCTCGGCAGTTCTACCACCTGTTTAGGAGCCACTTTATCAGATGTGAAGGCGTCAGTAAATAGCAGTTTTTAGCTCTAAAAGGAAGTGACTATGTCAGAATGCTGATAAACACTGAAGAGCAAATGATTTAGGTGGCAGACTGCATAGTTTACACCACCCACAGTTCCTTGAAAGTATTGGTTTCAGGTTTCAGGATGTTAAAATGAGTGTTTTTAGGGAGGAAAAAGAGGCAGCTAGGTGCTGTTTCTTTTTTGTGTACATTGCCTGTTCACAACAATGCCACATTAATTTCACTGGCACTTGCTGATGGCTCAATGTCTAAATGCAGGGTATCTGCCGTGCACATTGCTTTTTTTGTAGCTGTGAAATAGTTTATTCTAAAAATGTATGTGGTATAATGCAAGAACTGCTGATGAGAAGCATTTACATGCAGTTCAAAGCAATTCTGCTATTGTTAACAGGTTCAGAGACAGAACTCTGTTTAAAACCACTTTATAAACTTCAAAAGCTCTTCCTCTAATACTGAAGTGTTGATCCTATCCCTGTGCTGTAACAGTACAGCAGGCAACTGCTTAATAAACAGGGCTTATGTATCCGATAAATCAGTACAAAGAACTTTTGTGTCTAATTACAAATCTTCAGGCTCTGCAAATTCTTGATAGGGGACAGTTGATTGAAGTGGTCA
This sequence comes from Rhinatrema bivittatum, assembly GCF_901001135.1. NCBI lineage: Eukaryota > Metazoa > Chordata > Amphibia > Gymnophiona > Rhinatrematidae > Rhinatrema > Rhinatrema bivittatum. The sequence goes on from NC_042615.1 coordinate 570,019,549, forward strand.
CAATTTAAAAAATTAAGAGATTAATATTGAAATCCTTTGTGTGGGTAACTTTTTGAGTTCTGTGCACAAAAACCTAGCTTTCGATATTTTCCCCACCAACCACATACATTTTCTGCATACAGCTTTTTTTGTCCACTCAAAATGTATGTGTGCAAAGAAAACCATCAATAGAGGCGTTCTGGGAAAGGGGATGAACTTTAGCCAGTGAGCGCACATATTCTGGCTAAAGTTATGCCCATAAGTATGGTCAAAGAAATCACAGACCTAAATTTATCTGGGTAAAGTTATTCGTATAACTCGATCTATGGATGTTCAGCAGAGTCTTGTGTGCATAAGTTCCACTGAATATGCAGGAAAATGTAGACATGCAACTTTACCAGAATAAATTTGCTGCTTGTGAAGAAGGGGGATGCTGAGTGAGTTGGAATAAGCACTAGTTGTTTAGGGCAAGAATTGTAAAAAGATGTTTTTATTTGTAATTTTTATGATTAATTTGCTGTATTTTAATTTATGTTAAATTATATTTTACTGTTGTTATTTTGAAGCTTATGATGCATTCATTGATTTATGTTGTAATCCACTTTGAAAAGATCGCTGATTTTGGAAAGTGGAATATAAATTCACACTTTAAATATATTAAATTAAATTAAATCTTTCTATAGAAACTTCATAGAAATGAAGTCAGATTGTATTCAGACATTTAAAGAAATAGTTTGAAAAATTCTGGGATGTGTTAGCCTTGTTGTTAGGTTTAGAAATGACTGATCAGATTTGGAAGTGCAAAATATCTAATGATGGGAAGAGAGTACAGCTTCTCCAAGAAAATTATCAGAAAATTCACCCCAATCTGATTTGAAGGATTGGGGTGAATTTAGACTTTTAACCATGGAAGAGCTGTAAAAGATTCTTAGTGTGGTTAATCCAACTCCCTGGGTTTTAGACCACATATATGCTAACATGATAAAAGCTCATAGTTCTGAGCTACTCCCATGATTATTATGATTTGTAAATACCTCTTTGCAAAGAGACTTTCTCCCAGATTGTTTGAAAAAGCTATGATTAAACCAATTCTGAAGAAACAAGGCATGAATATTTCCACTCCAAACCACTATAGCCCTGTATCCCATCTACCTGATGTTCTTATGGGACACTTCAGGAACCTAGTAACTGGCAGATTTTAAAAAACTGTTAAGTATTTTTTTCATTCAGAGCTCAATTAAGCTATGGAATCTGTTGCCAAAAATTTGCATTCATGCAATACGGCATTAACGCATGCGATAATACTATTATCGCATGCGTTAATGCCGTAATGCATTTTGATGAATGACCCTATTGGTTTGTATAAACTTGTGCAGACTTTTAGATCATTTCAGAAGTTCCAGCTGGCAACAAGTCAAACACATAATATTTCCTCTGTTCGCTGTGCCAAGTGAGCATTTGTAGGTGCAGCACCACAGGTTTGGAATGAACTTCCAGTGTCACTGAGAGCTAAGTTGAACTATCTGAAGTTCTGGAAGTTGGTTAAGACCCATTTGTTTCCTAGTGAGGCCTAAGGTGAAATTTGGCAATATGGTCAGACTGGGCTCCCTGGATAGTTGGGCAAGTCTTATATATTACAAACAACCTGGGTGTAAGATCTTGAAAATAATCAGGGTTTGGGAGCTGTATTTCTGGAGAATTAAGATCAAGATGCAGCAGCGATGATATCTATGTCTTATCTTGTTATGTGTTATTTTAATTATGAGTGTATTATTTTATACTGCTTTTATTGATTATGTGGTGTCTAAGTTTTAAAAATAAATAAATATTATTCTGATCTTATTGGACCTACCTGCAGCCTTTGACACAGCAGATCATGAGTTATTATTGCAGCGCTTACATATTATAAGGATCAAGAACACTCCTTTGAAGTAGTTTGGATCATTTATTTTAGAAGATCACACTACCTTAGTTGGGATAGAAATGTGACATCACTTTAGTCTTTGAACCTTGGTGTTCTGCAGGGATCTTTGCTATCTCTGACACTATTAAATATCTACTTAGTGCCCTTGATAATTTGTTCTCTGCCATGTTTATGCAAACAACATCCAGGTATATATCCCTGTAATTGAAGATCAGGCATCAGCAATTACTTTATTGAAACAGTGTCTGGAAGGGACAACTAACAAGTGTCATCTCTTATGTTAAGAGAGATGTAGAAATCCAACACGAATGCTGGTATTAAGTAATACAGTCCCAATACTTCATTCAGGTATATAAATGTAAAGTCTCATTTATTCGAAAATTGGCAACTCCATTGTTATAAAGCGCAATCTTTCATGCACACGGGGTCCCCCGACACGGTCCCGTGTTTCGCCAGCGGCTGCGTCGGGAGGGATGCCCACAAACTCAAACAGGAAAATCTAAAATTTAAATTACAAAGGACTGTATAAGAAATGGCAATGGTACAGAATCAATACAAGTTAGTGCACGCATACATTTTACCTTAGACGGATTTCTTAAGTTCCAGGCATGGAGTGCGTTCAAACAGGGTTCAGAGTCAACTTAAAAGCTGTCAAAACTCGCGCCAACCAGATTTCAAAGACCAATCAGAGAAGAGAAAGAGCCGACCAATCGCAGATGGAGTTGTGTCAGCTGCAGCCTATCAAAATCATGTAAAATGAAACCATTCGATTTCTTTGTTAAGGCCCTTCGGAGTCACACAATCTAACCGGTGTATCCACCTTTGTTCACATCGTGTCAGTGAAATGTCAAAATCACCACCACGCAATGAGGGTGTAACAGTTTCTAAAACAAAAAAGAATAAATCAGAAATTGTGTGAGAGTGTGATAACCAATGATCAACTAGAGGGGCCAAGGTACGGGAATGTTTAATATTTGATCTATGTTCGATCATTCGAGTACGTATCTGTCTTGTGGTTTTACCCACGTATAGCATGTTACAAGGACAGCGAATGATATATACTACGCCTGCAGAGGCACAGTCCGAGTCTTGACGTAGGGTATAACACCTTGTAGTGAGAGGTGCAGTAAAGTCAGAAAGAGTGGTCGTATGTTTACATACCGAACAATTTCCACAAGGTCTGTGAGTGCCCATCTGTATGCCACTAGAGCGTGTTGATAGAAAATCTGTTAGTCAGGATATCTCGAAAGTTTTTCCCTCTACGGTACGTAAACCTTAAGGAACTATGAAACATACTGGAAAGTGCTAGGGAAGACCAGTGTTTTTTGAGAATGCTAGATATCGCATGGCTGGACGGTGAAAACGGCAAAATACAGTTCAAAGAAGAATTATCATCCCTTCGTGATGGAAGAAATAACCAATCCCGGTTAGCATATAAGGCTCTCTTGTAGGCAGATCTTAAAACTTTATAAGTGTACCCTCTCAACCTAAACCGGGAGAGCATCTCCTTAGCTTTTTGTACATAGTCAGACGTGGAGGAGCACAGTCTACACAACCTCAGGAACTGTCTGGTAGGGATATTCTTTTTTAGATGTTTAGGATGACAGCTGTCAAACTTTAATATTGTGTTTCGGTCAGTGTCCTTGCGATAAATAGTAGTGGAAAAACTGGAACCTGTGTTGGATATTAACACATCCAAAAAGGGTATCTCCGAATAGTGTAAACAAAAGCTAAACTGCAAGTGGGGGTTACATTGGTTTAACCAGTCAAAAAATAAATAAAACTGTATTTCAGTCCCTAACCAAATCAGCAGAATATCGTCAATGTAACGGTACCATGAGTGTACAAAATTCCACCAGCGCGAAGGGTATATATACGTCTCCTCAAATTGAGCTACGAACAAACATGCTAAACTGGGTGCCATTGTGGCACCCATTGCTGTCCCTTTTATCTGTTGGTAAAAGGAAGACTCAAAACGAAAGTAATTTTTTTGTCAGTGCCAAGGTAGTCAATTGCATAAGAAATGAAGTGGGGACCCTAGATAGTTCTGTACGGGAATTCAAAGTATTTTCAATTACTGTAAGGGCTTCAGATTGAGGGATGTTAGAATAGAGAGAAACAATATCTAAAGTAATAAGTAAAAAAGGTGTAGAGGGAAAATTAGTGTTGTCTAATAAAGTAATAAGATGGGAGGAGTCACGTACATATGATTTAATCCTTGGGACAAAAGGTCTCAAAAAAATGTCCACGAATTGTGAAAGGGGCTCCAAAACCGAGCCAATCCCTGATACTATTGGACGCCCTGGTGGGTTCTCAAGGGACTTGTGGATTTTTGGGAGTGTATAGAACACTGGTACAACAGGGCTTTGGATGGTAAGATAATTGGCTTCCCGATTGGTAATATAATGATGGGCAACAGCGTCCTGTACAATCGAAGCTATTTCTAACTTCAATATTTCTGTCGGGTCTGAGGGTAAGGGAAGATAGAAGGACGTGTCCTGCAACTGACGAAGAACCTCAGTTTTATAATCCGCTCTATTCAGAACTACAACCCCCCCACCCTTATCGGCCGATTTTATAATAATGGACGGGTCCTCAGATAGAGAACATAACAAAGATCTTTCATGTTTAGACAAGTTAAAGTGCATATATTGATGATCTTGAGTCAATAATTTAATGTCATTCTGAACCAATTTTTCAAAAGCTAAAATCATGGGGTCAACTGGGCCTGGGGGAACCCATTTGGATTTGACTGAAACAAGAGAGTCATCTTGTACAGGAGGGACATCTGAAAAGAACAGTTTCAATTTCAAAGATCTAAAGAAACGGTATAAATGAACCTGAACATCAAATATATCAACTTTAGCAGTAGGCACAAAAGAGAGTCCTTTCGCTAACAAATTTAACTCATCTTGTGAAAACGTCCTAGAAGAAAGGTTAAAGACTATATCCGAGTTTACTGCCAAGGATCCTGTTGTTGTCGTGTGGTGCGGGTGGATCGTGAGTTCATCGGTGGTCGACCTCGTGATCTCGAACCCCGGTTGTTGCGAGACACTGGTGCTGGATCTAAAAAAGCCGCAGCAATAGAAGAGGATGATGAAGAACCAGATGCAGGTTGGATATTTTGTGGTGGCGGGAGAGCCAACTCTTCGCCAGACGAGTCGTCTGATGATTGGGCAAAAGCTACCGTCTTCTTTGGGGGTTTTATGGGGTTCATCCATTGATAAACGTAGCCCAACTTGTAATCAATAGTGTCACGTTGGAATTTTTTATATTTCTGAACTTTAAGTTCTTTCTTGAACTTGTTTAAGTTTTCAATAAATTCAGAATGTTGTTGCTCAAATTCCTCTAACGATGCTGCACTCGATCGGATGGCTTGAATGTTTGTGTCTACTTCACTTTTGAGTGGAATGATAACCTCTTTAGTCGTCTCAATGATCAATAGCATGAGATCGAGGGAGCACTTGTTTAAGATCTGGTTCCAGCGTGTAATAAAAGCCGGATTGTCCATATGTAATCTAGGGGCTTTTTGTACCCGTAGTCCTCGAGGTATTCTCCTAACCCGGCAATACTCAATCAAAGTGGAGGCATGGAGTTCTGCTCGGGTCAGACGTTTCTGTGAATTAATGGCGTCAGTCCACGATACGATAGGCAATTCCTCAGTTTCTGGGTCTGCAAAAAATGGAGCGTCGGCTAGGACAGCTTGAAGTCCTTCATCAGAGTAACTAAAGGTCTGATCCTCTGTACCAGTAGCCATTTAAACGCTCTTTTAGGAGAGGGAGAACAAACCACAAGCAAACCGAGCTATGGCCAGCATTCAAACCAGTAATGTAGAAATCCAACACGAATGCTGGTATTAAGTAATACAGTCCCAATACTTCATTCAGGTATATAAATGTAAAGTCTCATTTATTCGAAAATTGGCAACTCCATTGTTATAAAGCGCAATCTTTCATGCACACGGGGTCCCCCGACACGGTCCCGTGTTTCGCCAGCGGCTGCGTCGGGAGGGATGCCCACAAACTCAAACAGGAAAATCTAAAATTTAAATTACAAAGGACTGTATAAGAAATGGCAATGGTACAGAATCAATACAAGTTAGTGCACGCATACATTTTACCTTAGACGGATTTCTTAAGTTCCAGGCATGGAGTGCGTTCAAACAGGGTTCAGAGTCAACTTAAAAGCTGTCAAAACTCGCGCCAACCAGATTTCAAAGACCAATCAGAGAAGAGAAAGAGCCGACCAATCGCAGATGGAGTTGTGTCAGCTGCAGCCTGCATCTGGTTCTTCATCATCCTCTTCTATTGCTGCGGCTTTTTTAGATCCAGCACCAGTGTCTCGCAACAACCGGGGTTCGAGATCACGAGGTCGACCACCGATGAACTCACGATCCACCCGCACCACACGACAACAACAGGATCCTTGGCAGTAAACTCGGATATAGTCTTTAACCTTTCTTCTAGGACGTTTTCACAAGATGAGTTAAATTTGTTAGCGAAAGGACTCTCTTTTGTGCCTACTGCTAAAGTTGATATATTTGATGTTCAGGTTCATTTATACCGTTTCTTTAGATCTTTGAAATTGAAACTGTTCTTTTCAGATGTCCCTCCTGTACAAGACGACTCTCTTGTTTCAGTCAAATCCAAATGGGTTCCCCCAGGCCCAGTTGACCCCATGATTTTAGCTTTTGAAAAATTGGTTCAGAATGACATTAAATTATTGACTCAAGATCATCAATATATGCACTTTAACTTGTCTAAACATGAAAGATCTTTGTTATGTTCTCTATCTGAGGACCCGTCCATTATTATAAAATCGGCCGATAAGGGTGGGGGGGTTGTAGTTCTGAATAGAGCGGATTATAAAACTGAGGTTCTTCGTCAGTTGCAGGACACGTCCTTCTATCTTCCCTTACCCTCAGACCCGACAGAAATATTGAAGTTAGAAATAGCTTCGATTGTACAGGACGCTGTTGCCCATCATTATATTACCAATCGGGAAGCCAATTATCTTACCATCCAAAGCCCTGTTGTACCAGTGTTCTATACACTCCCAAAAATCCACAAGTCCCTTGAGAACCCACCAGGGCGTCCAATAGTATCAGGGATTGGCTCGGTTTTGGAGCCCCTTTCACAATTCGTGGACATTTTTTTGAGAACTTTTGTCCCAAGGATTAACTCATATGTACGTGACTCCTCCCATCTTATTACTTTATTAGACAACACTAATTTTCCCTCTACACCTTTTTTACTTATTACTTTAGATATTGTTTCTCTCTATTCTAACATCCCTCAATCTGAAGCCCTTACAGTAATTGAAAATACTTTGAATTCCCGTACAGAACTATCTAGGGTCCCCACTTCATTTCTTATGCAATTGACTACCTTGGCACTGACAAAAAATTACTTTCGTTTTGAGTCTTCCTTTTACCAACAGATAAAAGGGACAGCAATGGGTGCCACAATGGCACCCAGTTTAGCATGTTTGTTCGTAGCTCAATTTGAGGAGACGTATATATACCCTTCGCGCTGGTGGAATTTTGTACACTCATGGTACCGTTACATTGACGATATTCTGCTGATTTGGTTAGGGACTGAAATACAGTTTTATTTATTTTTTGACTGGTTAAACCAATGTAACCCCCACTTGCAGTTTAGCTTTTGTTTACACTATTCGGAGATACCCTTTTTGGATGTGTTAATATCCAACACAGGTTCCAGTTTTTCCACTACTATTTATCGCAAGGACACTGACCGAAACACAATATTAAAGTTTGACAGCTGTCATCCTAAACATCTAAAAAAGAATATCCCTACCGGATAGTTCCTGAGGTTGCGTAGACTGTGCTCCTCCACGTCTGACTATGTACAAAAAGCTAAGGAGATGCTCTCCTGGTTTAGGTTGAGAGGGTACCCTTATAAAGTTTTAAGATCTGCCTACAAGAGAGCCTTATATGCTAACCGGGATTGGTTATTTCTTCCATCACGAAGGGATGATAATTCTTCTTTGAACTGTATTTTGCCGTTTTCACCGTCCAGCCATGCGATATCTAGCATTCTCAAAAAACACTGGTCTTCCCTAGCACTTTCCAGTATGTTTCATAGTTCCTTAAGGTTTACGTACCGTAGAGGGAAAAACTTTCGAGATATCCTGACTAACTCAGATTTTCTATCAACACGCTCTAATGGCATACAGATGGGCACTCACAGACCTTGTGGAAATTGTTCGGTATGTAAACATACGACCACTCTTTCTGACTTTACTGCACCTCTCACTACAAGGTGTTATACCCTACGTCAAGACTCGGACTGTGCCTCTGCAGGCGTAGTATATATCATTCGCTGTCCTTGTAACATGCTATACGTGGGTAAAACCACAAGACAGATACGTACTCGAATGATCGAACATAGATCAAATATTAAACATTCCCGTACCTTGGCCCCTCTAGTTGATCATTGGTTATCACACTCTCACACAATTTCTGATTTATTCTTTTTTGTTTTAGAAACTGTTACACCCTCATTGCGTGGTGGTGATTTTGACATTTCACTGACACGATGTGAACAAAGGTGGATACACCGGTTAGATTGTGTGACTCCGAAGGGCCTTAACAAAGAAATCGAATGGTTTCATTTTACATGATTTTGATAGGCTGCAGCTGACACAACTCCATCTGCGATTGGTCGGCTCTTTCTCTTCTCTGATTGGTCTTTGAAATCTGGTTGGCGCGAGTTTTTGTCAGCTTTTAAGTTGACTCTGAACCCTGTTTGAACGCACTCCATGCCTGGAACTTAAGAAATCCGTCTAAGGTAAAATGTATGCGTGCACTAACTTGTATTGATTCTGTACCATTGCCATTTCTTATACAGTCCTTTGTAATTTAAATTTTAGATTTTCCTGTTTGAGTTTGTGGGCATCCCTCCCGACGCAGCCGCTGGCGAAACACGGGACCGTGTCGGGGGACCCCGTGTGCATGAAAGATTGCGCTTTATAACAATGGAGTTGCCAATTTTCGAATAAATGAGACTTTACATTTATATACCTGAATGAAGTATTGGGACTGTATTACTTAATACCAGCATTCGTGTTGGATTTCTACATTACTGGTTTGAATGCTGGCCATAGCTCGGTTTGCTTGTGGTTTGTTATCTCTTATGTTAAGTCATAATTGACAGACGTCGGTTCCTTTGGATGTCCAGGAAAGAGAGAAAGTTGGTAATCTTTTTTTCTCTCATGGGGGCGGAAATAGGAGCAATTGAGATTATCCATAGTTTAGCATAATCTAAACTTTTATTGATGCCTTCTCCCCTTAAAAAGATCATCAGTGATTATGTCTTCTTTTATGGTCTTGCGACATATCTGCAAGCTAGGTGTTTTTGTTTCAAAGACCAGACCTGTCAACTATCATCCAAGCATCAATAACTAGCAGGGTCAACTACTGTAATTCACTATATCAAGGGCTACTTCACACTACCCTTAAAATACTTCATCTCTTCCAGAAAAGGGCAGAAAAAATCTTGATAGTGGAAAGCTGAGAGATAGGGCTGCCCTGATATTCGTGGACCATAAGTCTACTTCCATATACAGGAAACCCATGGATAAAAACACATTATTAGCTTACACCAGTTGTTACCCTTATCATTTACGCCATAACATTTCAGTCAATTTTTCCATTTACGCAGTCTATGTACCACACGTGAGGAGTTCACTTTGCAATCTCGTACTATGACCTCAGATTTTTTACATTGGGGTTATCCTAAAAAGTCATCAGATGTGCTTTCAAGCAAGCCCTTTATGTCAATTTTACAAACCCCTCTCCCTCTGTTGAAGATGATATTGCATGCATTCTCCCCTATTCATCAGCAAGACAACATATTTCTCCTTTGATCCGGTGACATTGATCATGCCTACAACCCCCACTGACAGGTCGATTTTAAAACCCATGCACGCATGTCCATGAGTGCTTGGTTCCCGGTGTGCACACATGGATGCGCTGATTTTATAACATGTGCAAGACACCACATGCATGTTATAAAATACGATATCCATGCACATCCAATTTTATAATCAGCGTGCACATGTGCAGATGGGTTGCGACTCGCACACACAGAGGGGAATTTTGTAAAGTAAGTGTGGCGACACAATCGGGCCTTCCTCCCTTTTGCCCTCTCCTCCCCGACCCCTATACTAACCCTACCTACCCTTTTGTTTTGTTTCAGTACTTACTTCCTCTTCAGAGGCTTCCCCAGGACAGGGCCAAATGGCCACTGTCCCGATCGGCCCCACCCTATCCAGACCCCACCCCTGGCCTACCCCTTTTCGCTGGCCCGGCACTTCTGCGCATACCTGGAGATACGCGTGTTGCTGGGTCCTTTCTAAAATGTGCTCGGCGAGTGCAGGGCCTGGCCATACGAGTATCCCCCAGTATTTGCATGCATAGGCCATCAAAAATTCAGGTGTTGGTGTTCTCTGTTTGTCACAGGAGCTTTCAATTTTGCAGAACTTTCTTTGACACAGATTATATCTCTGACAGATAACTGAATTTTTTTGACATCATCAGTCAGGGCATCCCGTCTTGTTGTCAAACCTCTGACGTTTTGCGACTAGGTTTGGTGCTATTCTTCTTTAAGAATGTATTTAAATTAATATTTTGTTCCTCTCCCCTGGAAATGTATGACATTTATCTTCTTTTTAACTCTACAACCTCTTGCTTTTTTCTTTGTTTCCGATCATACTACCAATTAGGGTAATCTGTTTTTATGATTGACAGCTGACATCATGTGACTTACTTTTGGCATCATTTGTTTTTGACAGCAAAGGTATTTAAATGCTTCTCTCTCTCTCTCTCTCTCTCTATATATATATATATACACACACACACACACAAAAGGGAAAAAACACTTATGCTAAGTTATATTCCTCACAAACACTTTTTATTTTGTATGACTGCCATTTGTGTGTTTATATATACATATATATATAGAGAGAGAGAGAGAATCCAATGTAACACTAACCATCACAATTTCTGTACTGCAAGGAGGCACTGAAGTCTGCTACAGATATAGTTCCAGCAAAGAAACTTGAAAAGGTTTCCAACACGCTAAGATATTGGAAATTCACAGATGATTATGCTGCATTTAGCAAGCTGTTAATTAACAGTTGACGTCTTGAGACACTAAATTGGCAAATCGATATATAAAGAATCAACAATAAGAGATTGAGTTCTCTTCACTAAATTCAGTCCATGGTATCAACACAAGAATAGTTATGAATAATATTTTCCCCTAACGAAGCCTAGAAGGCGAAACAGAGGCCTTTGTAGGGACAGAGGGAATAACAGGATATAGCAGAAGTAGAACAGAAACTACTGAAACATCAATGGAACAACAGTACCTGTGAAACAATTACAAAGTATCCTTTCTTGTGGACGGTGATGCAACTGTATCCCCTTTTTAATGAAGGTATCTTCCATGTGACTCATTTCCAATTCACAAAGGGGTAGATTTTCAAATAGCGCGAATTGGCCTACTTTTGCTGGCGCATCAGGCGCAAGCAAAAGTAAGCTGGATTTTAGTAGATACACGCGGAGCCGCGCGTATCTGCTAAAAACCTGGATCGGCGCGCGCAAGGCTATTGATTTTGTATAGCCGGCGCACGCCGAGCCGCGCAGCCTACCCCCGTTCCCTCCGAGGCCGCTCCGAAATCGGAGCGGCCTCGGAGGGAACTTCCTTTTGCCCTCCCCTCACCTTCCCCTCCCTTCCCCTACCTAACCCACCCACCTGGCCCTGTCTAAGCCCCCCCCCTTACCTTTGTCAGGGGATTTACGCCTCCCTCTGGGAGGCGTAAATCCCCGCGCACCAGCGGGCCTCTTGCTCGCCGGGACGCAACCTGGGGGCGGGTACGGAGGGCACGGCCACGCCCCCGGACTGCCCCGGGCCGTAGCCACGCCCCCGTACCCGCCCCCAAAACGCTGCCGACACGCCCCCTAAACGCGCGACGACCGGGCCCGCCCCCGACACGCCCCCCTCGGAGAACCTCGGGACTTACGCGAGTCCCGGGGCTCTGCGCGCGCCGGTAGGCCTATGTAAAATAGGCTCACCGGCGCGCAGGGCCCTGCTCGCCTAAATCCGCCCGGATTTGGGCGGATTTTGGCGAGCAGGGCTCTGAAAATCCACCCCAAAGTATCTTTCTTGAAGTCTGGCTCTATTGCAAGTGTATACACATCACAAAAAAGGACATGGAAAAATCATGAAAAAATATTTTTTTCATCAAATCATTTTCTACTTAATAACATGTAACATACAATCATCTATGAAAAAGTTAATCAAAAAACCTCAAAATGATTAATACATCAATGTTTTGCAAACATAATTTTTATTATTTTCATAATTTAACATCGTGTAGGTACCTGTGTCAATTCTAAACATCACTTGTCATAAATAACATTACACACTATCCCATAAAAACCAACCATACATTCACAACAATCATACCTTATTAAAATACCCACCATATTGCACATAACCCACAAATTTGTAAACATGCATCATATAGTATTATGTTGGATACTCATCCCTATATACACATAACATATATGCATTTTAGAGCACCCTTATTATATCCACATTTTCTTCAATTTATTTCAAAAAAGACATATACATGCCACAATCCTTCTATTATTATTCCAGCGTATATAATGAAGTCTATATGTTCGCAGCCCGTATATTCACACTCCCTGTGTATGCTCAAGCCCTTGTATTCACACTCCCGACAGGACCCGTTTCGCGTTTAAGCTTCCTCAGGGGATAGATTTAAACCGAGGCTTTAATACTCCATTTTCAAACGGGATTCATGTTCCAACATATATTCATATGTACCCACACCACCTACAATATAATAAAGATAAACCAATCTTTAAACATACTAACACACCCATCTAAAAATAATTAGTTGAACTGTCACCGAAAAATTTTTTCTTTAAACTACTTACTCAAATATAATTACAAACTACTGCATATCAAAAGAATCCTTATTATTTAGACGGATGTTCTCAACGGAGGCACTAAACTCTCAACAAGAGCCTCCCTAAGACGGGCACAACAGCCTCACGAAATGTATTTTACCTAAATACAAAAGATACTTAAATTAAAAATTACAATTCATGCTTGAGTTGTCCGTATAAATTACCTCACACAAGAACTACATACCACACATGAAGGCAAACAAGCTCCAAAAATTCTCCTCACATGCTGTCAAAAGCTCACCACAGCTCCGCGTATCTCCTCACTTCCAAGTCATCTCATACCGCCGCCATGCAACGGCTCGTAAATGAGGAAGTACCACACTGACTTCCGCTGATTTTAAATCCCACATAGCGTGCTCTATGACTCATCTACGCAGACAAGCTGTCAATCAAACGCATAAAGAGACAAAAAACCAGATACGCCACACTACACCCTTCACCTATCCTTACCCATATAAATCCTCTCTCATATTACTCATAATCAAATACAAAAACCACTACATAAAAAACTTTTATTAATCAAATCCCCATGATTACATCTCCACTACTAACAAAATGGAACACAGCCTTCATTTAAAAATAACTGGCTACACTAGTAACCAAAATGTGTACCAATCATAAGGATCAACATGTATCACTCATCTTAACAAATGAATACTATTATATCACTATTAAGGATACAAAACTACTCCCAAAAATATCTCAAAAGAGGCAACCGACTAGCTTTAAAAAATTCCTAGTGCAAACAACACTTAATTAAATATAAAATGCAGCCCATTCAACATCCAAATTTAAACCTGAAGGTATAATGGTTGACCATTGAAAAATTAATTTTTGTTCCTTGCGCCATAACCACTTCCTAACATCACCACGGTATTGGGGGGAACATTGCATAAGAACACAAAATTTCAACTCAGTCAAAGAATGTTTTAAATCACTCCAATGCTTGACCAGCGGAGCCCCTTCCTTATAAATACGGATGTTACTCTTGTGTTCTATGATACGTTGACGAATACTTCGAGTAGTGTAACCAATGTATATAAGTTGACAAGGGCACAGAATGGCATAAACAACTTGTCTCGTAGAACAAGTAAAATGACCCCTTAAACTATATGTAATACGTTTATAATGATGAAAAAACTGATGTCCACTTAATACATTTTCACACACTGAACAATTGTGACATTCAAATTGTCCTACTTCCTGTATGCATTGTACAACTGGCTGCTTATGACTAGGGGACGCTATCAAGGATCTTAAATTCTGACCTTTAGTAAAGGCAAAAACCGGAGGGACTTTACATCCCTCTATAGATTTTAATAAACCCCAATATTTAAGTATTAATTTTTTAATAAGATATCCCTTAGATGAATATGGGATTGTACAAACCATTCTATCTAATCGGCCTCTATCACTTCTTATTAATAAATTTTCCCTGTTTGCATACAATGCTCTTTTATAAGCATGTTTAACAACTTTCCTAGGATAGCCTCTGGAAATAAATTTATCATTCAAAGATACAGATTTATCTTTATATTCTTCAACAGAATAACAGAGACGTCTATATCTCAAGAATTGAGAAATGGGAATAGACTCTTTGAGTCTTCTAGGGTGAAAACTGCTGAAGTGTAAAATAGAGTTTCTGTCAGTGGGTTTAGAATAGATAGTGGTTGAAAGTTTACCATGATGCCAAAAAATTTTCATGTCCAAAAATGGGATAGAAAATTTATCTACCTGAAATGTGAATCTAATATTCTGATCCAATTGATTTAACCATTGATTAAATTGATCCAATAATATAGAATCCCCAATCCATATCCAAAATAAATCATCTATGAATCGGCGCCAACACCTCACATTTTGAAACCACTGAGATTCATAAATAAATTCTTCTTCCAATGTAGCCATATACAAACAAGCTATTGACGGTGCAACCGGGGATCCCATAGGGATCCCCTTAATTTGCTTATAATATGCCCCATCAACTTAATATCTATTAATTTCATAACATATTAGTTGATAATTACCTAGTTAATCTCTATCGCTCTTACTCCTACTTCACTTATTCCTAGCTACACTAGCTCCCAAGTTCAATACCCCTGTTTATTGTAACTTTGATTTTTCGACCTTTCTTATTTATGTTTACTTGGTTTTATTTTTACTTCTGGTTTCCCCTGTTCCATGTAAACCGGCCTGATATGAATCCCATTCATGAAGGCCGGTATAGAAATGTTTTAAATAAAATAAATAAATAAGTAGAACAATCCTAGATAAATCTAAAATAAACTGTTTACGCTTATCGGAAAGTCCCTCCTGTTGCAAAATTTCTTGAATCAAAACCAATGCTTTATCCTGCGGTATATTAGTATACAAGGCTGAAATGTCAGCCGTAACTAATAAACCCTGCTGCAAATCTTGATCAACCTCCATTAAACTTGTGATAAAGTGTGTAGAATCTTGAACAAATGATCTAATCATTTTTACTCGGGGTTGTAACAAATGATCAATAAATTTGGCTAAAGACTCGAAAATCGAACCAATGCCAGAAACAATTGGCCTCCCAGGGGGTTTTATAATAGATTTGTGTATCTTCAGAACAAAATAAATATATGGATCAACTGGAACTCCAGTATAAAGATATCTGTACTCCTTTTTAGTGATGACTCTAGAACGGAGAGCATCTTCCAAAATCTTATTAACCCTCAAATGTAAGTCCTCAAGGGGACTCTTATGTAATAGCCTATAATAATCCACATCACAAAGTTGAGACATAGCTTCACCCAAATATTGGTCACGATTTAAAATGACCACTGCTCCACCCTTATCAGCTGGGGAAACCACAATAGAAGGGTCATTCTGTATATCTTTAATAGCCAACCATTCTTCCTTGGAACAATTATACTGATGAAAATCCGGGCTTTCATCAATACCCTTCAATTCCTGAACAATAAGGGTCTCAAAGGCTATTACTAAGGGACCTGGTGGAGCCACAGGCATCCAGGCGGAAGGTTTATGTAATCGATCAATACATGTAGTAGTCTGGTCGCCAAAAAATTCTCTCAATATAATTTTCCTAAAGAATTTCTGGATCTCAACTCTTGTAGAGAATGCATCATACTTTTGGCAAGGAATAAAGGATAAACCTTTATTTAACGCAGAAATAGCTGCTGTAGATAAAGATATATCAGATAAATTAACCACTATATTTTCTGAACAACTATATGAATGCCTTTCATTCATCGCCTGAAGTCGTACGGGTCCCGATTCGGCATATATCTTTTCGCTTGATAACTGTTTGTAGCTCCCCCCCCCCCCGCCCACGATTTGCTAAAAAAGGAGTACTATTTCGATCTTGTACATTAGACCCTTCCATATATGAATCCTGTCTATTCTCATTCATATTAAAACCAACTTTTCTAGCAGGTTCCTGTCTAACAGATGAATATTTATCGTCTTCAGAAGAATCTTCAGATGAAGATGAAAAATCACCTTTAGTTTTATATCGTGTCTTTCGATTTTTGGACATCCATACATATACATATCCACTAGTATAGTCTCGCTCGTCCCTCTGTAATTTAGATATTTTAATTTTCTTTATGTCAGATCTAAGTGTATCAAGTGTTTTTTGATTCTCAGATAACTGAGTATCTAATACATCTTTAGGTAAAATGTTCTGCAAGCCCACTAAACTCTTATCAATCTTATCTTGTAGTTCTGTCATATGAGTCTTGGTTTTTGAAATAATCAAAAGCATAAGGTCGTACGAACACTTATTCAGCACACCGTTCCATCTAGAAATAAATTCTTCATCGTTGGCAAACATGGAAGGTTCCTTTAACATTCTTAACCCCCTGGGGATCCTTTTATTGTGGCAATACTCAGCCAACGTGGCGGCATGCAATTCCATGCGAATTAGTTTCTTTTTGTTCTTTACAAATTCATTCCAATCAACTCCTTCACTATTTCCTTCACTATTTTCACTATCATGTTCAGTTAATCTTAAACCAGACAAAATCTCTGATGCTGCTAGCTCAGAGTAACTATACATATCATCCATTATAAATGACCTATATAAATACAATTACTACACCAACAAACCCCAAATTTGGTAACCAAATCTGGTAACAACAACAAGGGTCAATCACAGTCCTTAACTTAATAATGAATACACATCACAAAAAAGGACATGGAAAAATCATGAAAAAATATTTTTTTCATCAAATCATTTTCTACTTAATAACATGTAACATACAATCATCTATGAAAAAGTTAATCAAAAAACCTCAAAATGATTAATACATCAATGTTTTGCAAACATAATTTTTATTATTTTCATAATTTAACATCGTGTAGGTACCTGTGTCAATTCTAAACATCACTTGTCATAAATAACATTACACACTATCCCATAAAAACCAACCATACATTCACAACAATCATACCTTATTAAAATACCCACCATATTGCACATAACCCACAAATTTGTAAACATGCATCATATAGTATTATGTTGGATACTCATCCCTATATACACATAACATATATGCATTTTAGAGCACCCTTATTATATCCACATTTTCTTCAATTTATTTCAAAAAAGACATATACATGCCACAATCCTTCTATTATTATTCCAGCGTATATAATGAAGTCTATATGTTCGCAGTCCATATATTCACACTCCCTGTGTATGCTCAAGCCCTTGTATTCACACTCCCAACAGGACCCGTTTCGCGTTTAAGCTTCCTCAGGGGATAGATTTAAACCGAGGCTTTAATACTCCATTTTCAAACGGGATTCATGTTCCAACATATATTCATATGTACCCACACCACCTACAATATAATAAAGATAAACCAATCTTTAAACATACTAACACACCCATCTAAAAATAATTAGTTGAACTGTCACTGAAAAATTTTTTCTTTAAACTACTTACTCAAATATAATTACAAACTACTGCATATCAAAAGAATCCTTATTATTTAGATGGATGTTCTCAACGGAGGCACTAAACTCTCAACAAGAGCCTCCCTAAGACGGGCACAACAGCCTCACGAAATGTATTTTACCTAAATACAAAAGATACTTAAATTAAAAATTACAATTCATGCTTGAGTTGTCCGTATAAATTACCTCACACAAGAACTACATACCGCACATGAAGGCAAACAAGCTTCAAAAATTCTCCTCACATGCTGTCAAAAGCTCACCACAGCTCCGCGTATCTCCTCACTTCCAAGTCATCTCATACCGCCGCCATGCAACGGCTCGTAAATGAGGAAGTACCACACTGACTTCCGCTGATTTTAAATCCCACATTGCAAGTGTGTCATTGTTTCATTACAAGCATTTTGTATATATTTTGACAATGTTTTATGTTGATATCTATACATATTATAAATGTACAGAAAGTTTAGAAGTGATATGAATGAGGAATGATTGACTGGGGCAATTGATAAATATGAGTGTGTTATTGTACCAATTTTATTTTTTTAAATTATTTTTTGAATAGTTTTGATATTCTTTGCTTGCAACATTAAGCATCTTTCAAATCATTTAAAACATTAGTGGTTTTACTTACCCTATTTTAGGGTTGTCTGACAGATATACCATTTTAGATACCCACATATCATTTTTATTTTATTTAAACTCTAGATCCAATATATATATATATATATATATATATATTGGATATACATAATATTCTCCAGGTACAGTTGCTCTATTTACATTTACTTTCTGTAATTCATTTTTTCTTTAGTTTTATAATTTAAAAGAAATTTGACCTGTTCTGTAAAACTATTGGTAAGTTTATACCATTATAGTTTTATACCATTGGGTGGGCATCCATTTTATGTTGTCTTATGAATACCTTTTAACATATATTTTTGTTTGTACTTAGATTTGATGTCTGGTCCCTCCAGATGCAGTTTCATATGAAACATGATCCGTGTCGGGGGACTGTGCAATCGCTATATACTTTTTGGATATCTGATGATACATCTGAAATTTTGAAATGACACTAAAAATAAAGATTTAGACAACTAAGGTTCTTCTGTCTTGCCCTTCCAATTTATTTTTTGGACTTTAGTATATTTGGGCCAACTTTGTGGAATACATTACCTTTGGATATTTGTTCTCATCCTAATTATGTTACTTTTAGGAAACAACTAAAAGCATATTTTTTATCTTGGCTTTTTCAAAACCAATTCTTTTCCCATTGATCCCATGGGCTTGAGTTTTTATATTTGTGACTTACGGCTATGATTTTATTGGCAGATAACATTTGAAATGAGGGTATTGCATTCTGAGGTTGGGAGGAACAGGAGTATGGGAAAACTACTGTTTCATCACATTGAAGTTTGTTATTAAATTGTTATGATATTGAATGTTAGGATTATTATGTGGCTTTTATTTTGTATTTTTTAATGTAACTCACCTAGGGGCTGATGCAATACAGTGTGCTCAGCCAAGCACCAGGAAACTAATAACGCTCATAACATGCAAATGCACATCGATTAGGCTATTAGTTATTCACTCCACATGCAGTAAAAAATGTGTGTTGTTTGCTTGTTAGCCTTCTTTCCCCCATCCAGGCCTTGATCTCAACTCCCTGTTCCCGCAGTAGCCCCCACACATGCCTGGCTTGAACCTCTTGGGTCCAGTTCGGCACTCACCGGGCTCGAGAACATCTGGGGAATCAGCGCTGGAGGTGTACGTGACTCTGGAGGGCTTAGGGTAGTTTCCCCAGAGTAGGCTGCTGCTCCTCCCATGGTCAACTCAGTGGGGTCTCGCTCCTCCGACTTCTAAAGGCCCACTGCAAGTTCCGTAATGATACGCTGTCCAGGAGGCAGGAAGGGATCGTGGGGTAAACCCTAAACCTGCCTTTCCACTTTGGAGCCATTCCAACTCCAAGGTATCGAAAACCTAAGAGATAAATCGGGCAGCGTCCAGGAGCTTGCAGCTAACGTGCCGCCATCTTGACTGGTCTGAGAGAATATGCAAAGGTAGCCCATATAAATGGAAGATGTACTCTATAAATATTTAGCCAGTTCAGGAGTGACAGAAGACCTGAAGAGGAGTGAAGTGCGCTATCTTAGAGAATCTGTCCACAACTACCCATATGGTGGTGTTGCCGCTAGAGAGCGGACAAAAATGAAGTCTGTAGCCACATGGTTCCAAGGTTCCATGGGATCCAACAACAGCTGTAACAACCCTCACAGTTGTGCTTTGACACTTTTGTGCATGGCACAAATGCTACAGGCATGGCACTATGTAGCATTGTTTCAGACTTAATTAATCTTGCATAGGGCGACCAAATCGTATTATGGGAATGCTGACAAGATAGAACTCCCATCTTTAACTACCCATGATCTTCCCAATAATCATGGAGAATCAACTAGATGCAATATTTGACTGTCATAATAAGCATCATCGTGTAGTACTTGTGACTTTAGTACTCTGCCTTAAATATAATCATTGGTCAATAGAAACTATTTTTTAAGCTTTTTGTACTGCTATGAGTGCAAATCCACCACCTTTAAAATATATATACTGGTATTATATCATTGCATTTGTGAAATTACACATATTCTTGACTTATCTTTAGCTTACAGAAGTCAATTCATGCCCAAATATAATACCTGAATGTTTTTTTTGCTCTGGCATCCATTTCAGCCTCACCCTTCTCCTCCCCTGCAATGACCATACAGAGTTCAGTTCTTGCTGCAGGTTCCTACTTCTAATTTATGGTCCCTTAGTTTGTATTTGGTGTGGCTCTGTCAGTGTTTTGCATGTGTTATTGAAATGAGTTATTCTGCTAATGTGTAGTTTATATTTAGTGATCTGTAGCAGTCTGGCTTGTTCTGTTTCCAGAGGTATGCTACATCTGTGGTAAGTGTGTTTTTTGTAGGATTTTGTTTCATTTCATAGAGTGCCTTGTAATTAAGAAAAATTGCTTCCTGCCTTGTATAAAACGGAATCTACTATTAACCCACCTTAAAGACTTTACATGTTTTCAGTCATTCTTCCCAAATGCTTGTTTGTCTTGAATACATTTTTGGAACAAAATCTGTCTCTTATATGTATCTGAATAGCACTGCATACAGCTTGTAGCACAATATAAATGTTTAGTAGTAATAGTAGTATTGATGTTCTAGGGCCTGGTAGAATATTTGTAGTAATCCCTTTCCATAGGTAGGATTGTTGCTGTTTGCATTCTGGGAGTTAGTGTTGTTTTGATATACCCTCCCCCACAGCCCTGTTGCATGGAGCTCTCAGCTCCCAATCTACAGGAGTGCAAGAGATAATATTTGGGGTGCTCAGGCACTCACAGCACACACAAAGCTGGCGCCTATGTATCCTTGTAGTGCTTCCTAGCATTCAGTCCCAACATACCTTGTACATACTGCGGGGATCAGTACCTGAACAGCCCTCAGTTGTTTAGGCTGGCCTGTTCAGAAGAGCATCAGTTCTGAGAGAGCTTTTAAGCTGTTTTGAAGCAGATCATGTTACATGTGCAGGGCATGAGGGCAGAGCTGCAATACTATTCTGGAGCAGCTAGTCTGCACAAGAGCAGATGGTAAAATACTAACACCTGGGCACTAACCTCACAAGGGCCAGACTACTTGTGTGTTGGCACATTGCTTGGTTCGTGAATGTGTATGACATAGAACTCAATCTATATGTTCTACACAGTCATTAAGTCGGAAGCCCAGCATGACGATTGAACAACCAAGGGATGCTGTGGGTGCCATTATCTGTTGTGCCGGTCTTCCTGTGGCCCTTTTGGGTTTACCTTATGGTTCTACCTGATTTTGTAAATAGTTTTCCATAAATAAATGTTGCCTATTCATTTATATCCAGGGTATAGTATTTATTGACAAATGAGAACAATGCGTACAAGAACTGCTTTTTTTCTAGAATGAAAAATGCTGGTACTCAGTTGTAGGGCCTTCCTTAGGACGAAGGAAATTTGGTGCAATGTCCTGCACCCACCTGCGACTGGCTTCAGGATTCAGCCATGGCTTCATCCTCCCCTTTCTCATCTTCTCTCCCGCTAGCAGGAGGCATAAGAAAACAGTGCTGTTATCTGCTGGTGCCCCGTCTATTGCCATCATGGCATGGGAAAAGCACTGGTGGGGGCAGGTTGAGAGAAAGATATAGGCACCACCGGTGCTTTTCTCTCTCTCTTCTCTCCCTCTCTCACTAATGCTTTTCTCTCTTTCTCCTCTCCCGCTTCTTCTGATGCTTTTCTCAGATTTAGATTCAGTAAACTTGTTTGCAGAGGGAAAGGAATGGTCAGCATAAAAGCGGAGGTGATATTGAGACCTTCTTTGGGAACTGTCTATAATTCTGGAAATCATACCTTCAAAGGGATACAAACTGGATGGAGTCAGTCCAGAGGGTGGCTACTAAAATGGACAACAGTCTTTGTCATAAAGCATATGGGTACAGACTTAAAGATTTAAAAATGTATACCCTGGAGGAAAGGCAGGATAGGGGAGATATCATAGAGGCATTTAAAAACCTCCAAGATATCAATGCACAGGAAGCAGGACTCTTTCAAAGGAAAGGAGACACCGGAAGAAGGGGTCATGGGATGAAGTTGAAAGGAAAAAGACTCAGGAGTAATCTAAGTATAGAGAAAGAACCCAACTGGGCCTCTACTAAAAGGATTGTATCATATTACCAGGGGAAATATAAGTAGTAGCTTGATTGGGTTTTAGCTCTGCCATGTGGGAGACTGAAAAATGGAGTCCCCAGATTATAAAACCAAGAACCACTATTTTGTAGCGTGAATTTTTAGTTGACCCTGTCAGCAGATCTCTCACTAGCAGCTGAAGACTAAGAGGTCCAGCAGGCTGTGCCCATGGCACCCAAAGAGAGACAGAGGACCCAGCAGCTGCCAGCAAACTCCATGCCACTGGCAGCTGAGAAGAAGCCCACACAGAAAGAGTATGTATGTGAGCCTGTGTGTGTGTGTTGTGAGCCAATATGAGTGGGTGGGTGAGAGCCTGCGTATGTGTGTGTGAGTGATTGCATATGGGAGAGAGCATGTTTTTGTGTGTGTGTGTCTGATTGCATGTGGAAGAGAGAGAGCATGTGGGTCCTGAGGGTGTGACTTTTGTGTGAGAGAGAGAGAGAGAGAAGAGACTGGTTGTGGACCCTAAGGAAGAGGACTGTGAGGACAACTTCAGCAGCTACTGCTGCTTCTGGTGAGGCCTGCAAGGGAAAGGAGTAGGAGAACTGCTGGAGAGGGTCAATAAAGGTGTCTTTTTAAGTTCATTTTTCTTGATTGACTACCATTTTAATTATTGGGTAGTATGTGATGTGTCTGCTGTTTGAAATATTTTATTGGTGTTTGGTAAAGCTTTCAAAATTTGCATGAGTCTTTAATTATTGGATATTCTATTCATCAGCTGTTTTGAAATTATTTTATTTGTATGATTTTATAATTATGATTAATGATTTATATATCTTGATTTTATTGATTTGTTTCATGAGGAATGGGGAAGTTTTTGTTTTTCCATTCTTACACTGTATAGAATCTGGCGTGATGCATTTTACAGTTCAGTTTTTGTCTGCACATTTCTATTTATACTTTATGTGGCTTTATTTTGTATTTGGTGAGGGTTTGTTTTCTGCATGCAAAGACTGAGCTGAAGCATTCTTTTAGCATGTGGTTTCTCTGTAGGGATCTGTAGTAGCTTGGCCTGTTCTGTTTTCCTGATAGGAGGTGTATTGATATTTTAGATTCTGGTGTAATATTTGTGGCATTCTTTTTCATAGGTGGGGTTGTTATTCTTTGAGTGTTGGCAAATAGTACTGTGTTGATACGGGAGGACCATGCCGAAATATATCACAATAGATATGATGCCATATGAATTCCAAGATGCAAAGTTTTCTTGTTGGCATCACATCAGTGCATGAAATTATCACAACAATTTGTATATTAATTTTACCTCAGAATGTCATTTTTCATGTAAAATATGTTATAAATGCATAATTTAAAATTGTGTATGGGGAGGGGGCACCAGACTGTAAGGTTTGCCTAGGGTGCCTAATACCCTTGCACCGGCCCTGCTCCCAGGGCCCCTCAATGAACCAAAACCCCGGAGGAATCTATGCAAGTGGATCAGCTTCAATTGTCACCAGAGAAACACCTATGCAGAAGGTGCCTCAACCTCTGTATTTATTGTGCAGTTCAGGACACTACGCCAGCCAATGCCTTGTTAAAGCAGGACTCCTGGGCCTAGGAATGGTAGAAGATGCCACCCTAGGTCATCAAGTTACCTCTCCCCAATTCCTATTGCCAGTGAGCATCGTCCTAGGGAAATCTGAGATCCCACTCCAGGCATTATTGGACACCGGAGCAGCTGAGACTTTCATTGATGAATCGGTCATCCAGTGTTACTGGATTTCCACTGAACACCTGGTTACCACTCAGTGTTATCAGTTTCTGGGGAGCCTTTGCCTGACCGAATAGTTTGCACCACGATTCACTCTGTAAGTGAACAGGTCTCCTCCACCAAGAGACTATTCAGTTCTATGTGCTTCCCAGGTATTCCCTGGTTAGTTATTCATCAACCTCTCATTGACTGGGCCTCCCTGCAGTTGATGAGCTGGGGTCCTACCTGCCACCAGCAATATTTAAGCCCTGTCTGGCTTCCTGCCTTGTGCCTGGACCATGCATGCCTCTCAATGCTCAGGATGCCAATACAATATATGGAATTTTCCAATGTTTTCTACCATAAAAATGAGGATGTGTTACCCCCTCAAAGAATTTACGATTGTCCAATTAAACTTCAGCCAAACAAAATGCCCCCCCCCCAGGGGAGAGTATACTCACTATCCGAACCAGAGACCATGGCCATGTCACAGTACATGCAGGATAATCTGGCTAAGGGATTCATCTGACCATCATTGTCCCCTGCTGGCGCCTGGCAGATTCTTCTTCATGGGAAAAAAGGATGGGTCTCTTCGACCGTGTATTGACTATTGGGCCTAAACAAGATTACCATGAAGAACTGGTACACCTTACCACTCATTTCTGAATTGTTCGATAGGCTGAGAGGGGCCCAAGTCTTTACCCAATTAGACCTGTGAGGTAAGTAGAATTTGATTCGCATTAGAGAAGGCAATGAATGGAAGACTGCCTTTAACACCAGAGATGGTCATTATAAATATTTGGGCATGCCATTCAGTCTATGTAATGTATTTGCAGTCGTCCAGATGATGGTAAATGACATTTTTTTGAGATCTTCTCCATTCTCATGTCATTGTTTATTTATTTATATAACATCCTTATTTACTTGAAGACTTTGGAACAGCACCTCGCTCATGTTAGACAAGTGCTACAATGTCTTAGACAGCATCATCTCTATGCTAAACTGGAAAAATGCTCATTTGAGCAAAAGGAACTTCTTTTTGTGGTGTACATTATCTTCTCTACAGGCTTCCATAAGGATCCAGAAAAATTAGCTGCCATTCTTCACTGACCCTGCCCAATGGGGCTTAAGGCTTTTCAGCACTTCTTAGGGTTTTCTAACTACTACTAACAGTTTGTCTGAACTACTCTTCCCTAGTGGCACCTCTCATAAACCCTTACCAGGAAGGGAACGGATCTTCAGGTTTAGAATAAGGAAGCTAGTCAAGACTTCAACCGTCTGAAACAGTATTTACCCATGATCCATTCCATCACCACCCTGAACCCACCCAACCATTTATTGTAGAGGTTAACACCTCCACATTTGGGGTAGGAGCCATTCTGCTTCAACCCTTATGGTGATCTTGTCCAACCTGTGCCGCAAATAAGATGCCCAGAGCCTAACCCTGGGTCTACTACAACAGTTTGTGTACTCCCAAGAAACCATGGACCCATGTTGCCATGTCATCACTGATCTCCCACCTTCAGACGGCAACACTATTATCTGAGTGATTGTGGACTAGTTTTCAAAAATGGCTCACTTAGTTCCCCTTCCAGTGTTATCATCTGCTCCTGAACTAGCTTGTCTGTTTATTTAGCACGTTTTTCAGTAACACGGCCTACCTACCCATATCCTGTCTGATCATGGAGTGCAGTTCACTGCTCATTATTGGTGGGCCCTGTGCAGCAAACTTTGGACCACCTTGATCTTTTCTTCCATGTTTCACCCACAGAAAAATGAATCTCTCAAAGCCTTTTTATGGTCCTATATTAATCAAAGACAGGTTAACTGGTCCTTCCTCCTTCCCTGGGAGGAAGCTTGCCATAATAACCATATCAATAAATCTACTGGTTCATCCCCCTTCTTCCTAGTATATGGATGCCATCCCCGGATTCCTGTAGCACTGACCACCACTGTGGAATGCCTAGCTGCCGAGATCAAGGG